>NC_074675.1:1398669-1721532 GCF_029448725.1 Salvelinus fontinalis
AGAATCTAACTAGTGTTCTGTGTCCACCCATAGAGATACAACTGTGTTCTATGTTCTCTAACTAGTGTTCTATGTTCTAACTAGTGTTCTATGTTCTAACTAGTGTTCTATGTTCTAACTAGCGTTCTATGTGTCCACCGTAGAGATACAACGGTGTTCTATGTTCTAACTAGTGTTCTATGTTCTAACTAGCGTTCTATGTGTCCACCCGTAGAGATACAACTGTGTTCTATGTTCTCTAACTAGTGTTCTATGTTCTAACAAGTGTTCTATGTTCTAACTAGTGTTCTATGTTCTAACTAGCGTTCTATGTGTCCATCCGTAGAGATACAACAGTGTTCTATGTTCTCTAACTAGTGTTCTATGTTCTAACAAGTGTTATATGTTCTAACTAGTGTTCTATGTTCTAACTAGCGTTCTATGTGTCCACCCGTAGAGATACAACGGTGTTCTATGTTCTCTTACTAGTACTCCATGTTCTATCTCTGTGTTCTATGTTCTCTTACTAGTGCTCCATGTTCTATCTCTGTGTTCTATGTTCTCTTACTAGTACTCCATGTTCTATCTCTGTGTTCTATGTTCTCTTACTAGTGCTCCATGTTCTATCTCTGTGTTCTATGTTCTCTTACTAGTACTCCATGTTCTATCTCTGTGTTCTATGTTCTCTTACTAGTGCTCCATGTTCTATCTCTGTGTGTCCACCAGAGTAGAAGTTTTCAGATTCTTCTTGCTTTAAAAGCCCACCACTATATTATGTAAATTGTACATACTTGGGTAACTTAACTAACTGTCAAGTTTCAAGTTTTATTAGTCGTATGTACGGGATACGCGTGGTTTACATCGTCCAATGAAATGCTTACTTGTAGGTTCCTTCTGGAAAATGCAACCAATAAGAAATTATACAAGATAAGAATTTGAACATAAAATAAACAGCTCAGTAGAATAGAATAAACATTTTAGCATCAATATAATACAGTAAGACACAGTTTATAGAACAATATTTACATGTGTATTGAGGAAGGAGCATGGGGGGGCAGTGTGTAAACTGAGCAGTATTCAGTCATCATAATAAGGGAGTCTTATTGATGTATTGGGTCGTATTCACCACCCGCTATAGAGCCTTGTTCTAGTGATGTACTGGGCCGTCCTCACCACCCGCTGGAGAGCCTTGTTCTAGTGATGTACTGGGCCGTCCTCACCACCCGCTGGAGAGCCTTGTTCTAGTGATGTACTGGGCCATCTACACCACCCGCTGGAGAGCCTTGTTCTAGTGATGTACTGGGCCGTCTTCACCACCCGCTGGAGAGCCTTGTTCTAGTGATGTACTGGGCCGTCTACACAACCCGCTGGAGAGCCTTGTTCTAGTGATGTACTGGGCCGTCCTCACCACCCGCTGGAGGGCCTTGTTCTAGTGATGTACTGGGCCGTCCTCACCACCCGCTGGAGGGCCTTGTTCTAGTGATGTACTGGGCCGTCCTCACCACCCGCTGGAGGGCCTTGTTCTAGTGATATACTGGACCGTATTCACCACCCGCTATAGAGCCTTGTTCTAGTGATGTACTGGGCCGTCTTCACCACCCGCTGGAGGGCCTTGTTCTAGTGATGTACTGGGCCATCTACACCACCCGCTGGAGAGCCTTGTTCTAGTGATGTACTGGGCCGTCTTCACCACCCGCTGGAGAGCCTTGTTCTAGTGATGTACTGGGCCGTCCTCACCACCCGCTGGAGGGCCTTGTTCTAGTGATGTACTGGGCCGTCCTCACCACCCGCTGGAGGGCCTTGTTCTAGTGATGTACTGGGCCGTCCTCACCACCCGCTGGAGGGCCTTGTTCTAGTGATATACTGGACCGTATTCACCACCCGCTATAGAGCCTTGTTCTAGTGATGTACTGGGCCGTCTTCACCACCCGCTGGAGGGCCTTGTTCTAGTGATGTACTGGGCCGTCTTCACCACCCGCAGGAGAGCCTTGTTCTAGTGATGTACTGGGACGTCTTCACCACCCGCTGGAGAGCCTTGTTCTAGTGATGTACTGGGCCGTCTTCACCACCCGCTGGAGGGCTTTATGGCCGTGGACAGAGCAATTTCCATAACAAGCCGTGATGCAACTGGTCAGGACGCTCTGGAAGGTGCAGCAGTAGTTTTATGGAGGAGGACTCTTGACAAGAGTGGTGGTGTTGTATGTTCAAGTCCTTGGTGATGTGGACGACAAGGAACTTAAAACGTCTGACTCGCTCTACTGGCTAAATCCATTTGGAATTCTATCAGTTTTTGACAGCATCCCTTTTGATATAAACAGAACTTTCCATACAGGTTTTCCCATTAAAGAAGTGGTCAGAAAATGACTTTTTGGACCTGAATGATAAAACCAATCAGGAGATCAAGGTGCTCAGAGTTGACCCATTTAGCATACCCCACTATACCATGAGACATACCCCACTATACCATGAGACATACCCCACTACACCATGAGACATACCCCACTATACCATGAGACATACCCCACTATACCATGAGACATACCCCACTATACCATGAGACATACCCCACAATACCATGAGACATACCCCACTATACCATGAGACATACCCCACTACACCATGAGACATACCCCACTATACCATGAGACATACCTAACTATACCATGAGACATACCCCACTACACCATGAGACATACCCCACTATACCATGAGACATACCCCACTATACCATGAGACATACCCCACTCTACCATGAGACATACCCACTATACCATGAGACATACCCCACTCTACCATGAGACATACCTAACTATACCATGAGACATACCCCACTACACCATGAGACATACCCCACTATACCATGAGACATACCCCACTACACCATGAGACATACCCCATTATACCATGAGACATAACCACTATACCATGAGACATACCCCACTACACCATGAGACATACATGTCTTCATCATTTCATACCCCACTACACCATGAGACATACCCCACGATACCATGAGACATACCCCACCATACCATGAGACATACCCCACTATACCATGAGACATACCCCACTACACAATGAGACATACATGTCTTCATCATTTCATACCCCACTACACCATGAGACATACCCCACTATACCATGAGACATACCCCACTATAACATGAGACATACCCCACTATACCATGAGACATACCCCATTACACCATGAGACATACCCCACCATACCATGAAACATACCCCACTATACCATGAGACATACCCCACTACACCATGAGACATACATGTCTTCATCATTTCATACCCCACTATACCATGAGACATACCCCACTATACCATGAGACATACCCCACTATACCATGAGACATACCCCACTATACCATGAGACATACCCCACTACACCATGAGACATACCCCACTATACCATGAGCCATACATGTCTTCATCATTTCATACCCCACTACACCATGAGACATACCCCACTATACCATGAGACATACCCCACTATACCATGAGACATACCCCACTATACCATGAGACATACCCCACTATACCATGAGACATACCCTACTATACCATGAGACATACCCCACTATACCATGAGACCATGAGACATACCCCACTACACCATGAGACATACCCCACTACACCATGAGACATACCCCACTACACCATGAGACATACCCCACTATACCATGAGACATACCCCACTATACCATGAGACATACCCCACTTCACCATGAGACATACCCCACTATACCATGAGACATACCCCACTATACCATGAGACATACTCCACTATACCATGAGACATACCCCACTATACCATGAGACATACCCCACTATACCATGAGACATACCCCACTACACCATGAGACATACCCCACTATACCATGAGACATACCCCACTATACCATGAGCCATACCCCACTACACCATGAGATATACCCCACTATACCATGAGACATACCCCACTATACCATGAGACATACCCCACTATACCATGAGACATACCCCACTATACCATGAGACATACCCCACTATACCATGAGACATACCCTACTACACCATGAGACATACCCCACTATACCATGAGACATACCCCACTACACCATGAGACATACCCCACTATACCATGAGACATACCCCACTATACCATGAGACATACCCCACTATACCATGAGACATACCCCACTACACCATGAGACATACCCCACTATACCATGAGACATACCCCACTATACCATGAGACATACCCCACTATACCATGAGACATACCCCACTACACCATGAGACATACATGTCTTCATCATTTCATACCCCACTACACCATGAGACATACCCCACTACACCATGAGACATACCCCACTATACCATGAGACATACCCCACTATACCATGAGACATACCCCACTATACCATGAGACATACCCCACTATACCATGAGACATACCCCCCTATACCATGAGACATACCCCACTATACCATGAGACATACATGTCTTCATCACATCATACCCCACTATACCATGAGACATACCCCACTATACCATGAGACATACCCCACTATACCATGAGACATACCCCACTATACCATGAGACATACCCCACTATACCATGAGACATACCCCACTATACCATGAGACATACCCCACTACACCATGAGACATACCCCACTATACCATGAGACATACATGTCTTGATCACATCATACCCCACTATACCATGAGACATACCCCACTATACCATGAGACATACCCCACTATACCATGAGACATACATGTCTTCATCACATCATACCCCACTATACCATGAGACATACCCCACTATACCATGAGATATACCCCACTATACCATGAGACATACCCCACTATACCATGAGACATACCCCACTATACCATGAGACATACCCCACTACACCATGAGACAAACGGTTGAGTTTGATATAATTTAAAAGCTTACAAACACAGCTGTCAAACGTTTTTAAATAATTTCTTGAGCCAAAATAGATTTTTTTTAACCTTAAATATCAATTATATAAAACGTGTAGACTTCGATTTGTTTTCATATTCACATATGTTGTAGCTTAGTCACTATTTTACATCATCTTAGGTTTTTGTGTTGGGCCCACCATCAGTTGAGACACAACATGCTCTTGAATAAAGGGTTGGTGTCACGTTTCGCCTGATTAATGTACTAAAATGGGAATATAATTGAAATGTAAACTTTCAAATGTTACCACAAAGATGGTTGGAGGTCCACACATAAGAGATTGTTGACTCGGTGTCCACATCACTAATGAATTATCATGGTCCACACATAAGAGATTGTTGACTCGGTGTCCACATCACTAATGAATTATCAAGGTCCACACATAAGAGATTGTTGACTCGGTGTCCACATCACTAAGGAATTATCATGGTCCACACATAAGAGATTGTTGACTCGGTGTCCACATCACTAATGAATTATCATGGTCCACACATAAGAGATTGTTGACTCGGTATACACATCACTAATGAATTATCATGGTCCACACATAAGAGATTGTTGACTCGGTGTCCACATCACTAAGGAATTGTCATGGTCCACACACACCAACACAGTCGTGAAGAAGGCATGACAACATCTCTTCTCCCCTCAGGAGGCTGCTAACATTTGGCATGGGGCCCTCAGATCCTCAAAAAGTTATACTTCTGTACCTCTTGGTATGGCAACTGCTTGGCGTCTGACTGCAAGACGTTACAGAGGGCAGTGCGTATGGCCCAGTACATCACTGGGGCCGAGCTCCCTGCCATCCAGAACTTCTATACAAGACAAGGTGTCAGAGGAAGATCCTAAAAATTGTCAAAGACTCCAGCCACCCAAGTCATAGAGTGTTCTCTCAGCTACCTCACAGCAAGCGGTACCGATGCACCAAGCCTGGAACCAACAGAAGCCTGAACAGCTTCTACCCCCAAGCCATAAGACTGATAAATAGCTAGTTAAATAGTTGTCACGTTCCTGACCTATTTCGGTTAGTTTGTTGTATGTGTTAGTTGGTCAGGACGTGAGTTTGGGTGGGCATTCTATGTTTTCTGTTTCTATGTTGGTTTAAGGGTTGCCTGGTATGGCTCTCAATTAGAGGCAGGTGTTTGGCGTTTTCCTCTAATTGAGAGTCATATTTAGGTAGGTTGTTTTACAGTGTTCGTTGTGGGTGGTTGTCTCCTGTGTCTGTGTCTATGTTACACCATACGGGACTGTTTCGTGCGTTCGTCATTTTGTGTAGTAATTTTTCCTGTTCGTGATTTCTTCGTGTTTCATGTAAGTGCGTCGTCCAGGTCTGTCTACATCGTTTTGTTGTTTTGTAATATATCAAGTGTTCTTCGTGTGTTTAGTTCGTCTTGTAAATAAATCATTATGTATTCACAACCCGCTGCGCCTTGGTCGAATCACTACTCCTCCTCTTCGGTTGAAGAGGAGGAGGAACACCGTTACAGAACCACCCACCAAATAACCAGAACCAAGCAGCGGTGTAACGGGAGGAAGGGACAGCGCAAGAAGGAGGAATGGACATGGGAGGATGTTTTGGACGGTAAAGGTTGCTACACATGGGAGGAGATCCTGGCTGGAAGGGATCGCCTCCCATGGGAACAGCTGGAGAACACCGTTACAATAGTTAACCAAATACAGTAGCTACCTGGTCTATCAGCCAGTCAAAATCAGGAATCAGCTGGCATCATTTTGATGGATATCTGGAAAGAAATGTCAATTGAAAAAAGGTCAAACGAAACGAAGTGCAGCTAGTTTTCAGACTTTCCATCTTCAGTTTGAAGTGATTGTGTTAGCTGTGTTGTTAGCTGTGTTGTTAGCTGTGTTAGCTGTGTTGTTAGTTGTGTTGTTAGTTGTGTTGTTAGCTAGCTCTTCTGAACAACACAGTCCTGACGAGAGAACACATTTTCTATGCCAGGCCAAATCGCGCCTCATTAGCTCATTGTTATTGATGTATCCAAATAAATGTTGCTTAAACAAATGCAAATGAAGCTACTGTTATTATTCTGGCTGCACTGTTTGACGTGACTGTAAATTAGCCGTAGTTGGCTAGCTAGCTAGCTAGCACGGGATAAGAACTTTGCCCGCCAGTATGGAATGGAACTTTTAGAAGGAACGACTGGGTAACGTCCATAGATACAGACATAAAGACTTAACGATTGGGTCGTGTGTCTGGCAACCGAAACGATAGAACGAACGACCAGCCGGTTTAGGTACCAACAACCCTAGATTTGTGTTGGGACTATATCTTGTAGAAGGATGAAATAGTATGAATAAATTAATACAAATAATGTTTTTAATGAAAATACGTCAATCATTATTTGAATATGTTGCTAACCCATTGTATAAAAGTGATAATGCCGGTGTTTGGAGGATATATTGGCATGGTTTGCCGGCCCTCGACGAACTACACCCCCGTGTCAATATATCCTCCAAACACCAGCTTCTCGGGCATTATCACTTAAACGCCAACTGCTTGAGAGTACTTAGTCATTATGAGTATAATGTGTGTCTGTCATATCCTTTATATTGATGTTCTCGACTGAGCAGAATACATGGGTTGAAATCTGGACGGAAATCTGAATTGAGTGTTTTCATTGATCATGGGTTGATGTGATTTAAAGTGGGGTGAGATCCCCCTCTGCTGGGCGGATATTGTAACTACAGGTATCCTGTTCTACTCTTGAAATAGTCCACTGTTGTCTAGGCCCAGGCCTGGGGTTTTATTGGGTCTTTTGTAACTCTGATAGGCCTATTCATTAATTAGTCTCGGTCCATTGGGGTTTTTCGGGTGGTTTTCAACTTTGATAGACCTATTACTTAATTAGTATGTCCAGCCTGGGGCTTTATCAGGCGGGATTTGCAAATCTGATAGACCTATTCCTTAATTCATGTTGTAAGAATTACCCCCACAGATGTCCCACGGAACAGACGTGGTTACTACTCTGACTTAGATACGGTCTAAACCCCTTTATGAATGTATATAAATATAATGTATGTCTTTCAGTTCGTCTTTCTAGAAGGCATTGAAAATAATAAGTGGAACTAATAAATATTTTAACGACATACTTCTGAGATAATGTCCGTGTGGTTGAACTGTTGGAACCAACACACCACTGTGAAGCCGTGGTTTCCTGGTATTACAGGAAAACAGCTATGAAGTTTCCTGGTATTATAGGGCTCAATCAAAGAGTCCTCAGTCAGTGGCGGGGGCTTCTTGATATCACGTCATTCGACAAATTATTTGACATGCTTTTTGATTCAGGGTGAATTCAAGTCCGCTTCAATAAAAAGTCATTATGACTGTTTGATTTCAGAAGGTAGTGATAGAGGATTTTCGACCAGCAGACAATTTCGTTATATTTGGGTAGGTAACAAGGGCTTTTAACCATAATGCTTTATAGTGTACACACTATTGTACTTTGATGGTAAACTATGGGTGGTGAGTTTGTTTGTAAAGAAAGAGTGTTATGTTTAGCTTTTATTTTAACAGAAGACCACTCCACTCCCTGGAACTGAAAGTTTATCGTTTTATGAAATCGCAGTAATAGCCAATGCCTGCTAATGACTACTCTTTTATTGACACACAGGTGAATTAATTGATACTGACACACAGGTGAATTAATTGTACATAAGTATATTAAACATGTAAAATAGGCTAGTGCAAAGGTTGTCTCGGTACTTGCTTTGCTAGTACCACTTCCTCGGATTCGATCCACATCTGACGCGAACTCGGGACCTCAGCCTTCTTCCATTAAAAGAACGGTCATGTTACCGCAACAGCTAGCTAATGAGGCGATGCAAGCGGGACACCTAGGCTAAGGAGTAAGTTTCACACATCTCCATGTGCCACGCTAGCCACTATAACATGCCTGGTTTACACTCTTTATAAAATGTCAGGGGCCTCATTTATCAATTTTGCTAGAAACTATTCTAAAATACTACTTATGAACGGAATGTAGAATGTTCCTACGCATAGAAAAATTGTGATTTGTTTATTTATTTTATATAAAATAAATGAACAAAATAAACAAATCACACTTTTTCTATGCGTAGGAACATTCTACATTCCGTTCATAAGTAGTATTTTAGAATAGTTTCTAGCAATATTGATAAATTAGGCCCCCTATATATATAAATATATATATGTATATATTAATTAACCTTTATTTAACTAGGCAAGTCAGTTAAGAACAAATTCTGTGGGGAACGATATCTGATAAACCAATCTGTACTTTATGTAAAAAGTACCACCGGTCTCTAAAAACGCGCTCTGAGAAATGAAGTGTGTGCCAGATCTTCTAACAGCGCATGATAAGCCATCTCTCATTTGATTTCCATTATCTCAGTCTTTTATAGTATTTCTACAATGGTTTAACTTTAACACTTGCCTCTAATTTACCATATTACTGTACATTATATGGATTATTATCATAAAAAATGCACTGATGTGGTCAAATTATATATAGCCTGTCAATATGTGTTGCATGAATTCACAATTGAAATACAATTCAATCGAAAAATTCTGTAATTATTCCTCGGAAAAATTTCACACATTTCCAACATATATTTTCCACACGCTTGACAAGCAGTTCCCTTAATCCACCACTTGGCACTGTGCCTATGCGTGTTTATGGCTGTGCGTAAATTTACTCAGTCACACTCAAGCAAACGTTCATATTGATAAATCTCACACTTTGCGTGGAAATGATCCCACGCATGGTTTATGCACAGATTTGTGCCTGCACATGGTTGATACATGAGGCCCCTGAAATTCATGATGTTTTAATGTATGTAAGTAATACATGGATATCCTAATAGTGAAACAAATCACATAAACGTTGAATAATATATTTGATTTTGTATTTATTACTCAAACGTATTGATGGATTTGTGTTTGGTGAATCATTTATTTTTGTGAAATATGAGCACTGAAGCTTTAATCTGACAGATTAGCGGAAATACGCATGTATTTCTTTAAATCCACATCCAGTTCTCAGTCAACAATGAAAGTGAACTGCTGGGGAAATCATAAGGGAATGTAGTATTTCATTATGCATTACGTTTTCTTAGGGAGTTGAGAAAATTGGGTAGGATTTAGACATTCCCTGTCTTTGGACCACACTCCAGTCCAGTTGGTGGCGGTAATGTACCTTAAAGTTGGTTTCCAACCGCCATAAAACATCCACAGAAGATGAACAACGAATCCTGTGTTTTGAAATCTGACTACGCTACAGTACTGTGACAGCTGTGAATCGTCTCATCTCGCTAAGTTATCTTATAGGGACACGTTACATGAGCTAGTTGTTTTGGCACTTGTCCACAATGGAAGAAGCAGGATACACAAGCCATGGCTTCGGCTACTTCAGGTCCAACCTTTACGCTATTTTCTTTATCCCACTTTCTGACCTATTAGCTTGATGGCTAGCTGCTAGTTCCACACCAGTAGACATCTAACGTTAGTTAGCTAGTTGGCTAGCGACATATGGCGCTGTCCGGTCAGTCATACGTTTTTAGGGGTAATGGCCTGGTCCTACCTAGCCTGGTCCTACCTAGCCTGGTCCTACCTAGCCTGGGCAGCTGTTAGTGGGTTTATGATGGAGATCCATAAAGCCCACCAGCGTCTGCCTAGACTAGCCTGGTCCCAGATCTGCCTGGTGTGTCAATGTGCCCACAGGAGTTGGCAAGACAGTACAAACAGACCTTAAACCAGGCTACTAACTGTCCCCAGTAAGCCATCTGTCATATAACTAAACAAGTGCCTAAGGTAATGTCGTTGACTTCCACAGGTTCTATTCACTTCTTCCACAATGATTTTTGAGGATGAGATACAAATGAAAGAATACCTGAAGATGATGACTGATATGATTGTGTTGTGTGCCACCCTGGCCATCTCCCTCTTCTTCTGGATCATTTCCATCACAGCCAGCACATATTATGGTAAGACACACTTGTGTGCACATGCTCACACACACCTTGTCAGTAATGTCCAGTGTTTTCCCTACCATTGTTGGTTTATAAAAAGTTTGTTAACCCTTTAAAATATATATTTTTTCTGCATAAATGTGCCCTAAAATGTAATCAGATCTTCATCTAAGTCCTACTCCTAATAATAGATCAAGTTAATCTGATTAAACAAATAACACAAAAACAATTGTACTTTTGAATTTCTTTATTGAGAAATTTGATCCAACATTTCATTTCTTTGTGGGAAAAAGTATGTGAATCTCTAGATTAATGAGCTCAAAGTGGATTAAAGTAGTCAACAGTGTAGTATTTGATCCCATATATAAGTAACTATAGAAGATGCTTCAGAACACTTCTAAATTAATCCTGATAGTGCCATGATTAAGAAAAAAACACGAATGAATCATGAATACGGATGAGTGAGAAGTTTAGAGGCTGCAAAACATGCTCTCACCGTTACCCGTAAGAGGGGAGAACATGTTTTGTTGCAGAAATAGAGACCGTGCTAAAGGTTGGAAACTTTCTCTCAACACTATATAAACAAGATGGGCCCCCCTTTCTAGTTCTGTTGCACCCCCTGCCTAGTTCTGTTGCCCCCCCCCCCCCCCCCACCTAGTTCTGTTGCCCCCCCCCCCCCCCCCCCCCCCACCTAGTTCTGTTGCCCCCCCCCCCCCCCCACCTAGCTCTGTTGCACCCCCTGCCTAGTTCTGTTGCCCCCCCCCCCTCCTCACCTAGCTCTGTTGCCCCCCTGCCTAAAAGAGAGAGGCTTCTATTCACCTCATTCCAGAGTATAGACAAGGAGAGCTGGTTTCAGTAGTAGATGTTTGTTCAAGAGGAGGAAGCACTGCTTGATGAAACACTATTATCTAGAGCTATAACCTAATTCAATGCGTACCTGTGTGTATAGCTGAGTCCTGGACCTTCTGTCATTCCAGGCACTCTCCAGCCGGTGTCTCCATGGCGATGGTTGTTCTCCATCCTGGTTCCTCTGACTCTCACCACACGGGCCCTGAAGAAGAGGAGTCTGGACCACAGCGGCGCCCTGGGAGGTAAACAAACATTAGAACAAGAAATCAATGAATCAAAATAAAACCTTCCTGCTCATGAGGTTTTCTATGACTTCCAGCTAAGAAGTGCCTGTGTCTTCACCTTGTAGTTCTGTGTGTTTAATCAATCAAGACGTGTTATGACAGCCTCAACTCCATTTGAATTCCCACGGATGTGTTGTGTAACCAGCAGCACGCCCCTGCACTTACCTAGGCCTACTTCATGTAGGAATTCAGCAGGGAGTTACAAGGAAATATGTAGCAAAGGAAAAAGGTCACTTATATGCAGATATATAATTTAACCATGCAAGTCAGTTAAGAAAAAAAATATTATTTACAATGACGGCCTAGGAACAGTGGGTTAATTGCCTTGTTCAGGGGCGTAACGACAGATTTTTTTATCTTGTCAGCTCGGGGATTCGATCCAGCTACCTTTCGGTTACTGGCCCATCGCTCTAACCACTAGTCTACCCTGCCGCCCCAATATGACAAATATGGGAAAAAATAGTTGTTGTGTGTTGATGCAATGTCTTCCACTATATCCTTAATCCCTCATGGGACCAGCTGCTTATCTATTGGTCCTGTGGTGACTCGCCTACTCAGGAATGGAAGGTGCTCAACCAACAAGTCTGAACAATTTACAACTGCTGCCTGGGGGGTATTACTTCCAGACTGAAATACAGTCCTTCAGTTTCACCAAGTCTGCACACGGAATAGGAGCTTGCTTCCCTTCCCTTAAACAGACTCACTTGGCGGTGAGGACTCTGGAGGACTGCTTTTCCTTCTTAAGGATTCGGACAGGATCAGACTTTGACTGTAAACGGGACAGGTTTTGACAGTTCATATTATGGAAGAGGATCTTCTGAATGATAACTGCACAGCGGATAATCTGCCCTTGTACACATTTTACGCCTCTGTGATGATTGTGGAGTTCACCCTGGCTCTGCCTCTTAACCTCTCAGTGCTTTACCTCTTCATCTTCAAGCTGGAGTTCTGGAAGCGGGACTCCAACAACCTTTTCCTGTTCAATCTCGTGTTGGCTGACCTTCTTCTGCTCGGCTGTTTGCCAGTGAACGCGTACAACTTCCTTCACGGAGAGCGGCAGAGTGTGGATGGAAACATCTGCAAAGCCATGCTCTTCATGCTGTTCCTGAACCGAGGCGCCAGTATCGGCTTCCTGGCTGTCATTTCACTCGATCGCTACTTCAACGTGGTTCATCCTGGGAACAAGGACTTTGTCCTCAAAAAGTCCCCTTATATATCTGTCATCATCTGGCTAGTACTGCTCCCTTTGACAATCCCCACCATGCTGAAGACTGGCTGCTGTAGCAGTCATGGGGACATCACTGACACTCTGAGAGAGGTTGTGTTTTTCACCCAGATTCTCATCCCTTTCTTTGTGTTGGTGTACTGCACGGTCTGCATTGTCAACAGACTCAAAAAGAAGACAGTAGGTGACACGACCAAGCTGCGTCGAGCAGTGTTTCTGGTCACCTCTGTCATTCTGGTCTTTTCTTTCTGTTTCCTGCCTTGTACCATAGCTAGAATTGTTCTGTTGATTGTCAGAGCCATGGATTTACAAAATGCTGAGAATATAGCTGTTCAGGTCTATGATGGTTTCATAGTTTTTTCCCACATGGATTGTCTAGTGGACCCAATTGTGTACTGCTTAAGCAGCACTAAGTTCAAACGCCTCTACCTGAAAACGTATTGCCCCTGTCTACTGAGAAACAACGCAGAAACGGCTGAAAGAACAAACCCAACACGAACCAGCTTAAATCTGACACGCAACAACAATACACTGTAGCAAGTAGATAATAATGCTTCTGGGTGTGGTAGTGGGCGTGGCCACAGTTTTTAAAAGAGTTTCTTGCAATTATACACTTTCATGGGGCTGAGAATTTTTGGTATTTAAAAAAAAAAAAGATAATTTCCTGGAATTCTACACATTTTGCCATGGCTTATGCCGTATAACTAAAACGTTCTTAAAACAAATCTATTGGGGCCCCATGCCATGACATTTTTAACATTTTAGATTCTCTCTGACTGTCTAGTTTTTATTTTGGTGATGGTTAGTTCTCAAAGATGATCTTATTTAAAAAGATATAGCTACATTATCTTTTCAACATCCTTTATATCTGGGTTTAGTCGTTTTAAGTTCACACTGAAAACGTTTTTACCGTACTCATATTTTTTTTGGTGTGGCGGCCCGCCGCTGCTAATTGAATATAGGGGAAGCACTGGCATGTCCAGCTTTTGTTTGCCAAATCAGACTGTGATTCAATACTGGTTTCTGTTATGATCAGTCATCGGTTTCTTTCGCCTGTGATGTCATCATGCTAAACAGATCATCATGATGCTGTTACTAATTGTCTGGGTCAAATAAATATTCTCCACAAATGATGCTCCCATAAAAATGATTGTTACTACTACTACTACTACTACCACGACAACAACAGCTGATAGGAGCTACCCCCTCCTCCCTTGGAGAAGTAAGACCACATTATATACTACTACTACTACTACTACTACGAGTACAACAACAGCTGATAGGAGCTACCCTCTCCTCCCTTGGAGAAGTAAGACCACATTACAGTTGAAGTCGGAAGTTTACATACACTTAGGTTGGAGTCATTAAAACTCGTTTTTCAACCACTCCACACAATTATTGTTAACAAACTATAGTTTTGGCAAGTCGGTTAGGACATCTACATTTTTCCAACAATTGTTTACAGACAGATTATTTAACTTATAATTCACTGTATCACAATTCCAGTGGGTCAGAAGTTTACATACACTAAGTTAACTATGCCTTTTAAACAGCTTGGAAAATTCCAGAAAATTAAGTCATGGCTTTAGAAGCTTCTGATAGGCTAATTGACATAATTTGAGTCAATTGGAGGTGTACCTGTGGATGTATTTCAAGGCCTACCTTCAAACCCAGTGCCTCTTTGCTTGACGTCATGGGAAAATCAAAAGAAATCAGCCAAGACCTCAGAAAAAAAATTGTAGACCTCAACAAGTCTGGTTCATCCTTGGGAGCAATTTCCAAACGCCTGAAGGTACCACATTCATCTGTACAAACAATAGTACGCAAGTATAAATACCACGGGACCACGCAGCCATCATACTGCTCAGAAAGGAGATGCGTTCTGTCTCCTAGAGATGAACGTACTTTGGTGCGAAAAGTGCAAATCAATACCAGAACAACAGCAAAGGACCTTGTGAAGATGCTGGAGGAAACAGGTACAAAAGTATCTATATCCACAGTAAAACGAGTCCTATATCGACATAACCTAAAAGGCCACTCAGCAAGGAAGAAGCATCTGCTCCAAAACCGGCATTAAAAAAGACAGACTACGGTTTGCAACTGCACATGGGGACAAAGATCGTATTTTCCGGAGAAATGTTCTCTGGTCTGATGAAACAAAAATAGAACTGTTTGGCCATAACGACCATCGTTATGTTTGGAGGAAAAAGGGGGACGCTTGTAAGCCGAAGAACACCATCCTAACCGTGAAGCAACTGACCCCGTGTGGCTCCCCGTGTGACCCCGTGTGGCTCAGTTGGTAGAGCATGGCGCTTGCAACGCCAGGGTTGTGGGTTCGATTCCCACGGGGGGCCAGTACAAAAAACGTATGAATGTATGTACTTGTAAGTCGCTCTGGATAAGAGCGTCTGCTAAATGACTAAAATGTAAAATGTAAATGTAAGCACAGGGGTGGCAGCATCATGTTGTGGGGGTGCTTTGCTGCAGGAGGGACTGGTGCACTTCACAAAATAGATGGCATCTTGAGGAAGGAAAATTATGTGGTTATATTGAAGCAACATCTCAAGACATCAATCAGGAAGTTAAAGCCTGGTTGGAAATGGGTCTTCCAAATGGACAACGACCCCAAGCCTACTTCCAAATTATTGTCAGGATTAAATGTCAGGAATTGTGAAAAACTGAGTTTAAATGTATTTGGCTAAGGTGTATGTAAACTTCTGACTTCAACTGTATATACTACTACTACTACTACTACTACTACTAGTACTGCAACAGCTGATAGGAGCTACCCCCTCCTCCATTGGAGAGGTAAGACCACATGATCTACTACTACTACCTCCACCACTACTACTACTACTACTACTACTACTACTACCACCACTACTACTTTGATGAGGTCAATTAATAAATACTTTTTATATAGTGTGAGAGTTTGTATTAAATTCCAATTATACATACTGTACCTCTCATGTTATGATATCTATATCTACTGTATAATACTATTCAGTATCTATATATGTACTGTATGCTAATATTCAGTATCTATATATCTACTGTATAATACTATTCAGTATCTATATAACTACTGTATAACAATATTCAGTATCTATATAACTACTGTATAATACTATTCAGTATCAATATAACTACTGTATAACAATATTCGGTATCTATATATCTACTGTATAATACTATTCAGTATCTATATATGTACTGTATGCTAATATTCAGTATCTATATATCCACTGTATAATACTATTCAGTATCTATATATGTACTGTATGCTAATATCAGTATCTATATATCTACTGTATAATACTATTCAGTATCTATATAACTACTGTATAATACTATTCAGTATCTATATAACTACTGTATAATACTATTCAGTATCTATATATCTACTGTATAACAATATTCGGTATCTATATATCTACTGTATAATACTATTCAGTATCTATATAACTACTGTATAATAATATTCGGTATCTATATATCTACTGTATAATACTATTCAGTATCTATATAACTACTGTATAATACTATTCAGTATCTATATAACTACTGTATAACAATATTCGGTATCTATATATCTACTGTATAATACTATTCAGTATCTATATAACTACTGTATAACAATATTCGGTATCTATATATCTACTGTATAATACTATTCAGTATCTATATAACTACTGTATAACAATATTCAGTATCTATATAACTACTGTATAATACTATTCAGTATCTATATAACTACTGTATAACAATATTCAGTATCTATATAACTACTGTATAATACTATTCAGTATCTATATAACTACTGTATAACAATATTCAGTATCTATATAACTACTGTATAATACTATTCAGTATCTATATAACTACTGTATAACAATATTCAGTATCTATATAACTACTGTATAATACTATTCAGTATCTATATATCTACTGTATAATACTATTCAGTATCTATATATCTACTGTATAATACTATTCAGTATCTATATATCTACTGTATAATACTATTCAGTATCTATATATCTACTGTATAATACTATTCAGTATCTATATATCTACTGTATAATAATATTCAGTATCTATATATCTACTGTATAATAATATTCAGTATCTATATATCTACTGTATAATACTATTCAGTATCTATATAACTACTGTATAATAATATTCGGTATCTATATATCTACTGTATAATAATATTCAGTATCTATATAACTACTGTATAATACGTTTCAGTATCTATATATCTACTGTATAATACTATTCAGTATCTATATATCTACTGTATAATACTATTCAGTATCTACAGTGCATTCAGAAAGTAGTCAGACCCCTTGATTTTTCACATTTTGTTACTTTACAGCCTTATTCTAAAATTGATTAAATCGTTTTTTTCCTCAATCTACAAACACAATACCTCATCATGACATCACAATAACCCATAATGACATCACAATAATGACAAACCAAAAACAGGTTTTTAGACATTTTTGCACATTTGATAAAAATGTAAAAAACATATCACATTTACATAGTTGTTCAGACCCTTTACTGAGTACTTTGTTAAAGCTTTGCCAGCGATTACAGCCTCAAGTCTTCTTGGGTATGACGCTCCAAGCTTGGCACACCTGTATTTGGGGCGTTTCTCCCATTCTTCTCTGCAGATCCTCTCAAGCTTTATCAGGTTGGATGGGGAGCGTCGCTGCACAGCTATTTTCAGGCCTCTCCAGAGATGTTCGATCGGGTTAAAGTCCGGACTTTGGATGGCCCACTCAAGGACATTCAGAGACTTGTCCCAAAGCCTCTCCTGCGTTGTCTTGGCTGTATGCTTAGGGTCGTTGTCCTGTTGGAAGGTGAACCTTCGCCTCAGTCTGAGGTTGTAAGCGCTCCAGAGCGGTTTTCTTCAAGGATCTCTCTGTACTCTGCGCCGTTCATCTTTCCCTCTATCCTGACTAGTCTCCCAGTCCCTGATGCTAAAAAAACATCCATGGTGCCAGGTTTCCTCCAGACGTGACGCTTGACATTCAGGCCAAAGGGTTCAATCTTGGTTTCATCAGACCAGAGAATCTTGTTTTTCATGGTCTGAGAGTCTTTAGGTGCCTTTTGGAAAACTCTGAGAGGGCTGTCATGTACTTTTTACTGTGGTCTGAATATGTAAATAAGGTATTATTTAAAAATGAATAATACATTTGCAAAAATTCTAAACCTGTTTTCACTTCGTGATTATGGGGTAATGTGTGTATATTTTAAAATGTTTAAATCCATTTTAGGATAATGTGGAAGAAGTCAAGGGGTCTGAATACTTTCCGAATGCACTATATAATACTATTAAGTATACAGTACTAGTCAAAAGATTGGACACCTTCTCATTCCAGGGTTTTTCTTTATTTTTACTATTTTCTACATTGTAGAATAATAGTGAAGACATCAAAACTATAAAATAACACATATGGAATCATGTAGTAACCAAGACAGTGTTAAACAAATCTAAATAATATTTTAGATTCTTCAAAGTTGCCACCCTGGAATGAGAAGGTGTCCAAACTTTCTGATTATCTCCGTGTCCAGTATGAAGGAAGTTACATGTAGTTTCGTGAGCCAACGCTAACTAGCATCACCCATATGCTTCCAGGCAATGTGCTATCTACATCTAACTTCCTTTATACTGGACACGGAGACATACAAATGTTATCCGCGAGTCCATCGGACTCTGGTGAAGTAGATAAAGGGCCTCATTGCCAGAATCCCAAGTATCACTTTAACCTTTAGGGGTCTCTGTTCTCTGTTTTAATGCTATGATTCATTCTAAGATGCATTCCACACAGTTCCAGCAGCCCCAGGCGTACGCGTGTGAGGAGAGCGGTTGCTCCTGACGCCAGTCACACATTAGCCAGGCCATCAGCAGTCCTCGTGATGTAGTGATCTGGATCTGGGAGGAATTAATTAGTCACCATTGTTTTAATCAGGGTCTGGGCTGAGTCACATTATTCAACTGACTGAAGCAGTCTATTCATGTACTAATTGGTACATTCCACAGCAGAATAGCCTAGAAATATATTTGGTATAGCAGATTGTTCTGGCAATTCTCACATAGAATCTGTGAGGAAGGTTATTTTGACATTTGTATCACAAACTATTTTTGAGAAAATCATGAGGGAATTGTTAATTTTAGGCTCTTTTTAAACCTATACATGCCTCCTGTAAGACCCTATGACCCTTGAACCGTACATGATACAGACAACATCTTGGAGTCAATATACTCATTATAGTGTCCTCTCAAATATGAAGTACATCTAGATTCAGAAATAAATGTTACCGCATTTACTTTACCCAACATAACAAAAATATGAATATTAATTCAACAATATACTCTTCAAAGATGTCAAATTTCGGATTGGATTCTCTGGTACTTTAAGATATAACCCATTTTATACATAGAAATGTACATTATAGGTCATTAACCAATCACATGATTGCACATTCAGCAAATCACCAGCAGAGGGAGTTCTTTTTGAATCCATTTTCCCATTCACTGTGTTAGTGGTGTTCATAAAATGTATCATAACTTAAATTATCAGAGAGCCCACTCTGGTAATGTGATGTATTTGTAGAGTATATTGTTCCAAACAATGTCTTAAAATGAACTAAATCAAAAAAACGTACTTTTCAGATATTCTATATGAATATTTAATGTTGAATAAATGAATGTTAAAAAAAACAAAACAAACAGACATGTATTTCATATTCAAGACATACTCCATATGGTACACTATAAGGAGTATATTGACAACATGATGTCTGTATCGTGTACAGTTCACAGATCATAAGGTCTTACAGGAGGCATATATACAGTAGGTCTAAAAAGGGCATAAAATGGCCACTTTGATCAGGATTTTCTCAAACATTATACGGCGAGAGTAGATGTTCTGATAAGGTAGTTAGACCCTAGTTTGTAACCTGGTCCCAGATCTGTTAGAGCCAGCTCCTGTGGCTGTTGTTATGTCAAACAAACACGTGGTCGTAACAACGGCCAAAAGTGTTGGCTATAAACAAGTACAAACAGATCTGGAATCAGGCACGTGTGTTAGAGTTGCATTGTTTTCATGCTCTTGTTCCCTGTCCCTACAGCCCTGCTGGTCGGCTTCATCCTCACCATGGCCAACATGAGTTTCTTCTCCGCCCTGCTGGCTTTCTTCATCACCTCCTCCAAGCTGACACGCTGGAAAGAAGAGGTCAAGAAGAAGCTAGACTCTGACTATAAAGAAGGTAACGAGTTACAGCAGCTAGACCAGTAGCTAGACCAGTAGCTAGACCAGCAGCTAGACCAGCAGCTAGACCAGTAGCTAGACCAGTAGCTAGACCAGTAGCTAGACCAGCAGCTAGACCAGCAGCTAGACCAGTAGCTAGGCCAGCAGCTAGGCCAGTAGCTAGACCAGCAGCTAGACCAGCAGCTAGACCAGCAGCTAGACCAGCAGCTAGACCAGCAGCTAGACCAGCAGCTAGACCAGCAGCTAGGGACCAGCAGCTAGGGACCAGTAGCTAGGGACCAGTAGCTAGGGACCAGTAGCTAGGGACCAGTAGCTAGGGACCAGTAGCTAGGGACCAGTAGCTAGGGACCAGTAGCTAGGGACCAGTAGCTAGGGACCAGTAGCTAGGGACCAGTAGCTAGGGACCAGTAGCTAGGGACCAGTAGCTAGGGACCAGTAGCTAGGGACCAGTAGCTAGGGACCAGTAGCTAGGGACCAGTACCTAGGGACCAGTAGCTAGGGACCAGTAGCTAGGGACCAGTAGCTAGGGACCAGTAGCTAGGGACCAGCAGCTAGGGACCAGCAGCTAGGGACCAGCAGCTAGGGACCAGCAGCTAGGGACCAGTAGCTAGGGACCAGTAGCTAGGGACCAGTAGCTAGGGACCAGTAGCTAGGGACCAGTAGCTAGGGACCAGTAGCTAGGGACCAGTAGCTAGGGACCAGTAGCTAGGGACCAGTAGCTAGGGACCAGTAGCTAGGGACCAGTAGCTAGGGACCAGTAGCTAGGGACCAGTAGCTAGGGACCAGTAGCTAGGGACCAGTAGCTAGACCAGTAGCTAGACCAGTAGCTAGGCCAGCAGCTAGACCAGCAGCTAGGGACCAGTAGCTAGGGACCAGTAGCTAGGGACCAGTAGCTAGGGACCAGTAGCTAGGGACCAGTAGCTAGGGACCAGTAGCTAGGGACCAGTAGCTAGACCAGTAGCTAGACCAGTAGCTAGACCAGTAGCTAGACCAGCAGCTAGTCTAAATGACTCTCTAGAGACATTCAGTCCACACCCCAGTCAGGCCACACTCCAGTAAGCAACAGCCTGCTACTGGATGGCTTAGTCTGCCTCAGTCAGTGATATCTGTTTTCTAAACATACAAACACCTGCGTAAGTCATTTGATCTTAAAGGGATAGTTCACCTTTTTTTGAAGTGTAGCTTATTTAACAAAGAAAGCCACCCCCAGGGAAGTCAAAAGGAAGTGAAACATTTTGGAGGTGAACTATCATTTTAACGTGTGTCCCCTTTGCCCTCCAGGTGGTCAGAGGAACTGGATACAGGTGTTCTGTAACGGTGGTGTCCCCACAGAGCTGGCCCTGCTGTATATGATCGAGGTCAATCAATTCATTATATATTTGAATACATATAACAGCTGCCTCAGCCAAGTGAGCCAACCTTACATCTATCACTCATCTGAGGTTATTTCCATTGTGTGGTCCTGGTTCTAATCAGGTGGGTCCAGGGGAGATGCCGGTGGACTTTGGGAAGCAGTACTCAGCCTCCTGGATGTGTCTGTCTCTGCTGGGGGCCTTGGCTTGCTCTACGGGGGACACCTGGGCATCAGAGGTGGGGCCCGTCCTCAGTCAGACCAAACCCCGCCTCATCACCTCCTGGAGAGAGGTCCCTACAGGTACACACACACCTGGGCATCAGAGGTGAGGCCCTTCCTCAGTCAGACCAAACCCAGGGTCATCACCTACGTAAAGGGCCTTAGAGTGTGTGTGTATGTACACTACCATTCAAAAGTTTGGGGTCACTTAGAAATGTCCTTGTTTAATATATATTTTTTTAATGATCCATTTAAAATAACATCAAATTGATCAGAAATACAGTGTAGACATTGTTAATGTTGTAAATTACTATTGTAGCTGGAAACGGCTGATTTAAAAATATATACACTGCTCAAAAAAATAAAGGGAACACTTAAACAAGACAATGTAACTCCAAGTCAATCACACTTCTGTGAAATCAAACTGTCCACTTCGGAAGCAACACTGATTGACAATAAATTTCACATGCTGTTGTGCAAATGGAATAGACCAAAGGTGGAAATTATAGGCAATTAACAAGACACCCCCAAAAAAGGAGTGATTCTGCAGGTGGTGACCACAGACCACTTCTCAGTTCCTATGCTTACTGGCTGATGTTTTGGTCACTTTTGAATGCTGGCGGTGCTCTCACTCTAGTGGTAGCATGAGACGGAGTCTACAACCCACACAAGTAGCTCAGGTAGTGCAGTTCATCCAGGATGGCACATCAATGCGAGCTGTGGCAAAAAGGTTTGCTGTGTCTGTCAGCGTAGTGTCCAGAGCATGGAGGCGCTACCAGGAGACAGGCCAGTACATCAGGAGACGTGGAGGAGGCCGTAGGAGGGCAACAACCCAGCAGCAGGACCGCTACCTCCGCCTTTGTGCAAGGAGGTGCACTGCCAGCGCCCTGCAAAATGACCTCCAGCAGGCCACAAATGTGCATGTGTCTGCTCAAACGGTCAGAAACAGACTCCATGAGGGTGGTATGAGGGCCCAACGTCCACAGGTGGGGGTTGTGCTTACAGCCCAACACCGTGCAGGACGTTTGGCATTTGCCAGAGAACACCAAGATTGGCAAATTCGCCACTGGCGCCCTGTGCTCTTCACAGATGAAAGCAGGTTCACACTGAGCACATGAGCACATGTGACAGAGTCTGGAGACGCCGTGGAGAACGTTCTGCTGCCTGCAACATCCTCCAGGATGACCGGTTTGGCGATGGGTCAGTCATGGTGTGGGGTGGCATTTCTTTGTTGGGCCGCACAGCCCTCCATGTGCTCGCCAGAGGTAGCCTGACTGCCATTAGGTACCGAGATGAGATCCTCAGACCCCTTGTGAGACCATATGCTGACACATGCACATTTGTGGCCTGCTGGAGGTCATTTTGCAGGGCTCTGGCAGTGCACCTCCTTGCACAAAGGCGGAGGTAGCGGTCCTGCTGCTGTGTTGTTGCCCTCCTACGGCCTCCTCCACGTCTCCTGATGTACTGGCCTGTCTCCTGGTAGCGCCTCCATGCTCTGGACACTACGCTGACAGACACAGCAAACCTTTTTGCCACAGCTCGCATTGATGTGCCATCCTGGATGAGTTGCACTACCTGAGCCACTTGTGTGGGTTGTAGACTCCGTCTCATGCTACCACTAGAGTGAGAGCTCCGCCAGCATTCAAAAGTGACCAAAACATCAGCCAGGAAGCATAGGAACTGAGAAGTGGTCTGTGGTCACCACCTGCAGAATCACTCCTTTTTTGGGGGTGTCTTACTAATTGCCTATAATTTCCAACTTTTGTCTATTCCATTTGCACAACAGCATGTGAAATGTATTGTCATTCAGTGTTGCTTCCTAAGTGGACAGTTTGATTTCACAGAAGTGTGATTGACTTGGAGTTACATTGTCTTGTTTAAGTGTTCCCTTTATTTTTTTGAGCAGTGTATAATAAAATAATAATAAAAATCATAATGGAATATCTACAGAGGCCCATTATCAGCAACCATCACTCCTGTGTTCCAATGGCACGTTGTGTTAGCGAATCCAAGTTTATAATTTTAAAAGGCTAATTAATCATTAGAAAACTATTTTGCAATTATATGTTAGCACAGCTAAAAACTGTTGTGCTGATTTTAAAGAAGCAATAAAACTGGCCTTTAGACTAGTTGAGTATCTGGAGCATCAGCATTTGTGGATTCGATTAAGGACTCAAAATGGCCAGAAACAAAGACCTTTCTTCTGAAACTCTTCAGTCTATTCTTGTTCTGAGAAATGAAAGCTATTGCATGCGAGAAATTGCCAAGTAACTGAAGATCTCGTACAACGCTGTGTACTACTCCCTTCACAGAACAACGCAAACTGGCTCTAACCAGAATAGAAAGAGGAGTGGGAGGCCCCGGTGCACAACTGAGCAAGAGGACAAGTACATTAGTGTGTCTAGTTTGAGAAACGAACGCCTCACAAGTCCTCAACTGGCAGCTTCATTAAATAGTACCCACAAAACACCAGTCTCAACGTCAACAGTGAAGAGGCGACTCCGGGATGCTGGCCTTCTAGGCAGAGTTGCAAAGAAAAAGCCATATCTCAGACTGGCCAAAGAAATAAAAGATTAAGATGGGCAAAAGAACACAATCTTATTCTTTTATTTCTTTGGTCAGTCTGAGATACGCCTATGTAGATATTCCATTAAAAATCAGCTGTTTCCAGCAACAATAGTCATTTACAACATTAACAATGTCTACACTGTATTTCTGATCAATTTTATGTTATTTTAATGGACAATTTTTTTGCTTTTCTTTCAAAACAAGGACCTTTCTAAGTGACCCCAAACTTTTGAAAGGTAATGTATGTATGTATGTATGTATGTATGTATGTATGTATGTATGTATGCTAGTCAAAAATGTGGACACCTACTCATTCCAGGGTTTTCTTTATTTTTACTGTTTTCTACAATTTAGAATAAGTGAAGACAAACTATGAAATAACACACATGGAATCATGTGGTGTTAAACAAATATATTTTATATTTGAGATTCTTCAAAGTAGCCACACTGCTTTGATGACCGCTTTGCACACTCTTGGCATTCTCTCAACCAGCTTCATGAGGTAGTCACCTGGAATGCACTTCAATTACCAGGTGTCCCTTGTTAATTTGTGGAATTTCTTTCCTTCTTAATGCGTTTGAGCCAATCAGTTGTATTGTGAAAAGGAAGATCGCCCTAGTATACAGAAGTTAGCCCTATTTGGTGTGAGACCAAGTCCATATTATGGCAGGAACAGCTCAAATAAGCGAAGAGAAACAACAGTCCATCATTACTTTAAGACATGAAGGTCAGTCAATTCTTGAAAATGTCAAGAACTTTGAAAGTTTCTTCAAGTGCAGTCGCAAAAACCATCAAGCGTTATGATGAAACTGGTTCTCGTGAGGACCGCCACAGGAAAGGAAGATCCAGAGTTACCTCTGCTGCAGAGGAGAAGTTCATTACAGTTAACTGCACCTCAGATTACAGCCCAAATAACTGCTTCACAGAGTTCAAGTAACAGACACATCTCAACATCTACTGTTCAGAGGAGACTGTGTGAATCAGGCATTCATGGTTGAATTGCTGCAAAGAAACCACTACTAAAGGACACAAATAATAAGAAGAGACTTGCTTGGGCCAAGAAATACGATCAATGGACATTAGATTCCGGTGGAAATCTGTTTTTTGGTCTAAAGAGTCCAAATTTAAGATGTTTGGTTCCAACCGCCGTGTCTTTGTGAGACGCAGAGTAGGTGAACAGATGATCTTTGTATCTGTGGTTCCCACCGTGAAGCATGGAAGAGGTGGTGTGGGGGTGCTTTGCTGGTGACACTGTCTGTGATTTATTTGGAATTCAAGGCACACTTGACCAGCATGTCTACCACAGCATTCTGCAGCGATACGCCATCCCATCTGGTTTGCGCTTAGTGGGACTAACATTTTGTTTTTCAACAGGACAATGAGCCAAAACACACTTCCAGGCTGTGTAAGGGGTTTTTGACCAAGAAGGAGAATGATGGAGTGCTGCATCAGATGATCTGGCCTCCACAATTATCTGACCTCAACCCCAATGAGATGGTTTGGGATGAGGGACTGCAGAGTGGAAAAGGAAAAAGAGTGGAATAGCAGCCAACAAGTGCTCAGCATATGTGGGAACTCCTTCAAGACTGTTGAAAAATCATTCCTCATGAAACTGGTTGAGAGAATGCCAAGAGTGTGCAAAGCTTTCAAAGCAAATGGTGGCTGCTTTGAAGAATATAAAATATACTACATGATTCCATATGTGTTATTTCAGAATTTGTCTTCACTATTGTTTTACAATGTAGAAAATAGTAAAAAATGATGAAAAACCTTGGAATGAGTAGGTGTCAACTTTTGACTGGTACTGATATGGAGAGAGAGAGTTCAGACCTGGTGAGGTCTGTCAGTGGGCAGGTTTGGGTCACGTCCTGTGAGGTCTGTATTTGGGTGGTGTCATATAGTGGTGCAAGCCCGGCTAGCTCAGTCGGTAGAGCATGAGACTCTTAATCTCAGGGTCGTGGGTTCGAGCCCCACGTTGGGCGCTGACCTTTTGATTTGAAAGCCTTTCTTCTGATAAATGTGTGAGCAAATTTTATTTGTGTATATACATACATACATACATACATACATACATACATACATACATACATACATACATACATATGAAACACAGTTCCAGTCAAAAGTTCACTCACTTACTCATTCAAGGTTTAAAAAAAATAAAAAGTTAGGAACAATTTCTACATACCTGTTTTCACTTTGTCATTATAGGGTATTATGTGTAGATTGCTGAGGATTTTTAATTTAATCCAATTTAGAATAACGCTGGAACGTATCAAAATGTGGAAAAAACCAAGGGGTCTGAATACTTTTTGAAGGCACTTGTATATAAGTAACGAGTAACGACTAAACTAATGTTTATAATGGTGTTATTATGCTCTGTAATGGTGCGTTGTCCTATCACAAGTGGAGGATCAGGGTATAGGACAGGATCAAAGGTCATGTCATGCTGCCATGAGGCTTGTTAACAGGAAGTTAAAGGATGTATGCATATTCAGGCTACGTCTGGCAGGCTCTGTCTCTCTACAGGGGGGATCATGAGACCTTTTGGACCATGGCTTTCAGCCCCACACTATGTCTAAGTCCAAATGGCACAAATACCCTGGTCAAAAGTAGTGCCCTATGTAGGGAATAGGGTGCCATTTGAGTTGCAGACTGTATGTAGAAAGAAGGTAATTATGTTTGAGAGTTGTTACTGTCTCTAGACTAGTCATTTACCAACCTGGTCTAACAGTTATTACATGTTATTTACCAACCTGGTCTAACAGTTATTACATGTTGGTGTGTCATTTACCAACCTGGTCTAACAGTTATTACATGTTGGGCTGGTGTGTTATTTACCAGCCTGGTCTAACAGTTATTACATGTTGGTGTGTCATTTACCAACCTGGTCTAACAGTTATTACATGTTATTTACCAACCTGGTCTGACAGTTATTACATGTTGGTGTGTTATTTACCAACCTGGTCTGACAGTTATTACATGTTGGGCTGGTGTGTTATTTACCAACCTGCTCTAACAGTTATTACATGTTGGGCTGGTGTGTTATTTACCAACCTGCTCTAACAGTTATTACATGTTGGTGTGTTATTTACCAACCTGCTCTAACAGTTATTACATCTTGGTGTGTTATTTACCAACCTGGTCTAACAGTTATTACATGTTGGGCTGGTGTGTTATTTCCCAAACTGGTCTAATAGTTGTGTTATTTTGGGATGTTGTGGATTTTATCTCCAAGCCCGGCTAGCTCAGTCGGTAGAGCATGAGACTCTTAATCTCAGGGTCGTGGGTTCGAGCCCCACGTTGGGCGCTGACCTTTTGATTGGGATACCATTGATCCTCAGAGGCTTGGGGCAAGTTTCCTGGACACAGATTATAGTCCTCGACTGAAAAGCACTACCTATGAACAATATCAAATGGGCATGCTTTTTAGACGAGGACTTAATGGATGTCTGGGAAACCAGCCTTAGAGGTATAGTGGTTAAAACACATGCAACATAAATGACCAGTATTTGTTGACTGTGTAGCTTCATCACCCGAGGGATAAGTACTAGGGTGATGAAATAGAGGACTGGTGAAATCCAAGAGGTAGGTTTAGTTCACGCCCTGAGATCTGTCAGTGGGCAGGGTTGGGTCACCCCCTGTGAGGTCTGTATGTGGGGGGGGGGGTGTTATATAGTGATGCAAGCCCGGCTAGCTCAGTCGGTAGAGCATGAGACTCTTAATCTCAGGGTCGTGGGTTCGAGCCCCACGTTGGGCGCTGACCTTTTGATTTGAAAGCCTTTCTTCTGATAAATGTGTGAGCAAATCAAATTTTATTTGTGTACAATACATACATACATACATACAGTGGGGAGAACAAGTATTTGACACACTGCCGATTTTGCAGGTTTTCCTACTTACAAAGCATGTAGAGGTCTGTAAAATGTATCATAGGTACACTTCAACTGTGAGAGACGGAATCTAAAACAAAAATCCAGAAAATCACATTGTATGATTTTTAAGTAATTAATTAGCATTTTATTGCATGACATAAGTATTTGATACATCAGAAAAGCAGAACTTAATATTTGGTACAGAAACCTTTGTTTGCAATTACAGAGATCATACGTTTCCTGTAGTTCTTGACCAGGTTTGCACACACTGCAGCAGGGATTTTGGCCCACTCCTCCATACAGACCTTCTCCAGATCCTTCAGGTTTCGGGGCTGTCGCTGGGCAATACAGACTTTCAGCTCCCTCCAAAGATTTTCTATTGGGTTCAGGTCTGGAGACTGGCTAGGCCACTCCAGGACCTTGAGATGCTTCTTACGGAGCCACTCCTTAGTTGCCCTGGCTGTGTGTTTCGGGTCGTTGTCATGCTGGAAGACCCATCTTCAATGCTCTTACTGAGGTAAGGAGGTTGTTGGCCAAGATCTCGCGATACATGGCCCCATCCATCCTCCCCTCAATACGGTGCAGTTGTCCTGTGCCCTTTGCAGAAAAGCATCCCCAAAGAATTATGTTTCCACCTCCATGCTTCATGTTTGGGATGGTGTTCTTGGGGTTGTACTCATCCTTCTTCTTCCTCCAAACACTGCAAGTGGAGTTTAGACCAAAAAGCTCTATTTTTGTCTCATCAGACCACATGACCTTCTCCCATTCCTCCTCTGGATCATCCAGATGGTCATTGGCAAACTTCAGACGGTCCTGGACATGCGCTGGCTTGAGCAGGGGGACCTTGCGTGCGCTGCAAGATTTTAATCCATGATGGCGTAGTGTGTTACTAATGGTTTTCTTTGAGACTGTGGTCCCAGCTCTCTTCAGGTCATTGACCAGGTCCTGCCGTGTAGTTCTGGGCTGATCCCTCACCTACCTCATGATCATTGATGCCCCACGAGGTGAGATCTTGCATAGAGCCCCAGACCGAGGGGGATTGACCGTCATCTTGAACTTGTTCCATTTTCTAATAATTGCGCCAACAGTTGTTGCCTTCTCACCAAGCTGCTTGCCTATTGTCCTGTAGCCCATCCCAGCCTTGTGCAGGTCTACAATTTTATCCCTGATGTCCTTACACAGCTCTCTGGTCTTGGTCATTGTGGAGAGGTTGGAGTCTGTTTGATTGAGTGTGTGGACAGGTGTCTTCTATACAGGTAACGAGTTCAAACAGGTGCAGTTATGAGTGGAGAACAAGAGGGCTTCTTAAAGAAAAACTAACAGGTCTGTGAGAGCCAGAATTTTTACTGGTTGGTAGGTGATCAAATACTTATGTCATGCAATAAAATGCTAATTAATTACTTAAAATTCATACAATGTGATTTTCTGGATTTTTGTTTTAGATTCCGTCTCTCACAGTTGAAGTGTACCTATGATAAATTTTACAGACCTCTACATGCTTTGTAAGTAGGAAACACTGCCGATTTTGCAGGTTATCAAATACTTGTTCTCCCCACTGTACATACATATATATATATATATATATATATATATATATATATATATATATATATATATATATATATATATATATATTATGATACACAGTACCAGTCAAAAGTTGACTCACCTGCTCATTCAAGGGTTTATTTTAAATAAATTTGGAACAATTTCTACATACCTGTTTTCACTTTGTCATTATGGGGTATTATGTGTAGATTGCTGAGGATTTTTCATTTAATCCATTTTAGAATAACTCTGTAATGTAACAAAATGTGGGAAAAACTGAGGGGTCTGAAACCTTTTTGAAGGCACTTGTATATAAGTAACGAGTAATAACTAAACTAATGTTTATAATGGTATTATGCTCTGTAATGGTGCGTTGTCGTATCACAAGTGGAGGATCAGGGTATAGGACAGGATCAAAGGTCATGTCATGCTGCCATGAGGCTTGTTAACAGGAAGTTAAAGGATTTATGCATATTCAGGCTACGTCTGGCAGGCTCTGTCTCTCTACAGGGGGGATCATGAGACCTTTTGGACCATGGCTTTCAGCCCCACACTATGTCTAAGTCCAAATGGCACAAATACCCTGGTCAAAAGCAGTGCACTATATTGGGAATAGGGTGCCATTTGAGTTACAGACTGTATGTAGAAAGAAGGTAATTATGTTTGAGAGTTGTTACTGTCTCTAGACTAGTCATTTACCAACCTGGTCTAACAGTTATTACATGTTGGGCTGGTGTGTTATTTACCAACCTGGTCTGACAGTTATTACATGTTGGTGTGTTATTTACCAACCTGGTCTAACAGTTATTACATGTTGGTGTGTTATTTACCAACCTGGTCTGACAGTTATTACATGTTGGTGTGTTATTAACCAACCTGGTCTGACAGTTATTACATGTTGGTGTGTTATTAACCAACCTGGTCTAACAGTTATTACATGTTGGGCTGGTGTGTTATTTACCAACCTGGTCTAACAGTTATTACATGTTGGTGTGTTATTTACCAACCTGGTCTAACAGTTATTACATGTTGGGCTGGTGTGTTATTTACCAGCCTGGTCTAATAGTTGTGTTATTTTGGGATGTAGTGTATTGTCTCTCCAAGCCCGGCTAGCTCAGTCGGTAGAGCATGAGACTCTTAATCTCAGGGTCGTGGGTTCGAGCCCCACGTTGGGCGCTGTCCTTTTGATTGGGATACCATTGATCCTCAGAGGCTTGGGGCCAGTTTCCTGGACACAGATTATAGTCCTTGACTGAAAAGCACTACCTATGAACAATATCAAATGGACATGCTTTTTAGACTAGGACTTAATGGGTATCTGGGAAACCAGCCTTAGAGGTGTAGTGGTTAATACACATGCTACATAAATGACCAGTATTTGTTGACTGTGTAGCTTCATCACCCGAGGGATAAGTACTATGGTGATGAAATAGAGGACTGGTGAAATCCAAGAGGCAGGGTTGGTTCAGACCCTGTGAGGTCTGTCAGTGGGCAGGGTTGGTTCAGACCCTGTGAGGTCTGTCAGTGGGCAGGGTTGGTTCAGACCCTGAGAGGTCTGTCAGTGGACAGGGTTGGGTCACGCCCTGTGAGGTCTGTCAGTGGACAGGGTTAGTTCAGACCCTGTGAGGTCTGTATGTGGGGGGTGTCATATAGTGATCCAAGCCCGGCTAGCTCAGTCGGTAGAGCATGAGACTCTTAATCTCAGGGTCGTGGGTTCGAGCCCCACGTTGGGCGCTGACCTTTTGATTTGAAAGCCTTTCTTCTGATAAATGTGTGAGCAAATCAAATGTTATTTGTCTATATATGTACGTACGTACATACATACATACATACATACATATATTATTATACACAGTACCAGTCAGAAGTTGACTCACCTGCTCATTCAAGGGTTTATTTTTAATACATTTGGAACAATTTCTACATACCTGTTTTCACTTTGTCATTATGGGGTGTTGTGTGTAGATTGCTGAGGATTTTTCATTTAATCCATTTTAGAATAACGCTGGAACGTAACAAAATGTGGATAAAACAGAGGGGTCTGAATTCATTTTGAAGGCACTTGTATATAAGTAACGAGTAATAACTAAACTAATGTTTATAATGGTATTATGCTCTGTAATGGTGCGTTGTCCTATCACAAGTGGAGGATCAGGGTATAGGACAGGATCAAAGGTCATGTCATGCTGCCATGAGGCTTGTTAACAGGAAGTTAAAGGATGTATGCATATTCAGGCTACGTCTGGCAGGCTCTGTCTCTCTACAGGGGGGATCATGAGACCTTTTGGACCATGGCTTTCAGCCCCACACTATGTCTAAGTCCAAATGGCACAAATACCCTGGTCAAAAGAAGTGCACTATGTAGGGAATAGGGTGCCATTTGAGTTGCAGTCTGTATGTAGAAAGAAGGTAATTATGTTTGAGAGTTGTTACTGTCTCTAGACTAGTCATTTACCAACCTGGTCTAACAGTTATTACATGCGTGGCTGGTATGTTATTTACCAACCTGGTCTGACAGTTATTACATGTTGGTGTGTTATTTACCAACCTGGTCTAACAGTTATTACATGTGTGGCTGGTGTGTTATTTGCCAACCTGGTCTGACAGTTATTACATGTTGGTGTGTTATTTACCAACCTGGTCTGACAGTTATTACATGTTGGTGTGTTATTTACCAACCTGGTCTGACAGTTATTACATGTTGATGTGTTCTTTACCAACCTGGTCTAACAGTTATTACATGTGTGGCTGGTGTGTTATTTGCCAACCTGGTCTAACAGTTATTACATGTTGGTGTGTTATTTACCAACCTGGTCTGACAGTTATTACATGTTGGTGTGTTATTTACCAACCTGGTCTGACAGTTATTACATGTTGATGTGTTCTTTACCAACCTGGTCTGACAGTTATTACATGTTGTGCTGGTGTGTTATTTACCAACCTGGTCTAACAGTTGTTACATGTTGGTGTGTTATTTACCAGCCTGGTCTAACAGTTATTACATGTTGGTGTGTTATTTACCAGCCTGGTCTAACAGTTATTACATGTTGATGTGTTCTTTACCAACCTGGTCTGACAGTTATTACATGTTGGTGTGTTATTTCCCAGCCTGGTCTAACAGTTATTACATGTTGTGCTGGTGTGTTATTTACCAACCTGTCTAACAGTTATTACATGTTGTGCTGGTGTGTTATTTACCAACCTGGTCTGACAGTTATTACATGTTGGTGTGTTATTTCCCAAACTGGTCTAACAGTTATTACATGTTGGTGTGTTATTTCCCAACCTGGTCTGACAGTTATTACATGTTGGTGTGTTATTTACCAACCGGGTCTAACAGTTATTACATGTTGGTGTGTTATTTACCAGCCTGGTCTAATAGTTGTGTTATTTTGGGATGTAGTGGATAGTATCTCCAAGCCCGGCTAGCTCAGTCGGTAGAGCATGAGACTCTTAATCTCAGGGTCGTGGGTTCGAGCCCCACGTTGGGCGCTGACCTTTTGATTGGGATACCATTGATCCTCAGAGGCTTGGGTCGTGATTATAGTCCTCGACTGAAAAGCACTACCTATGAACAATACCAAATGGGCATGCTTTTTAGACGAGGACTTAATGGGTGTCTGGTATACCAGCCTTAGAGGTATAGTGGTTAAAACACATGCAACATAAATGACCAGTATTTGTTGACTGTGTAGCTTCATCACCCGAGGGATTAGTACTAGGGTGATGAAATAGAGGACTGGTGAAATCCAAGAGGTAGGTTTGGTTCACACCCTGAGATCTGTCAGTGGGCAGGGTTGGGTCACCCCCTGTGAGGTCTGTATGTGGGGGGTGTCATATAGTGATCCAAGCCCGGCTAGCTCAGTCGGTAGAGCATGAGACTCTTAATCTCAGGGTCGTGGGTTCGAGCCCCACGTTGGGCGCTGACCTTTTGATTTGAAAGCCTTTCTTCTGATAAATGTGTGAGCAAATCAAATTTTATTTGTGTACAATACATACATACATACATACAGTGGGGAGAACAAGTATTTGACACACTGCCGATTTTGCAGGTTTTCCTACTTACAAAGCATGTAGAGGTCTGTAAAATGTATCATAGGTACACTTCAACTGTGAGAGACGGAATCTAAAACAAAAATCCAGAAAATCACATTGTATGATTTTTAAGTAATTAATTAGCATTTTATTGCATGACATAAGTATTTGATACATCAGAAAAGCAGAACTTAATATTTGGTACAGAAACCTTTGTTTGCAATTACAGAGATCATACGTTTCCTGTAGTTCTTGACCAGGTTTGCACACACTGCAGCAGGGATTTTGGCCCACTCCTCCATACAGACCTTCTCCAGATCCTTCAGGTTTCGGGGCTGTCGCTGGGCAATACAGACTTTCAGCTCCCTCCAAAGATTTTCTATTGGGTTCAGGTCTGGAGACTGGCTAGGCCACTCCAGGACCTTGAGATGCTTCTTACGGAGCCACTCCTTAGTTGCCCTGGCTGTGTGTTTCGGGTCGTTGTCATGCTGGAAGACCCATCTTCAATGCTCTTACTGAGGTAAGGAGGTTGTTGGCCAAGATCTCGCGATACATGGCCCCATCCATCCTCCCCTCAATACGGTGCAGTTGTCCTGTGCCCTTTGCAGAAAAGCATCCCCAAAGAATTATGTTTCCACCTCCATGCTTCATGTTTGGGATGGTGTTCTTGGGGTTGTACTCATCCTTCTTCTTCCTCCAAACACTGCAAGTGGAGTTTAGACCAAAAAGCTCTATTTTTGTCTCATCAGACCACATGACCTTCTCCCATTCCTCCTCTGGATCATCCAGATGGTCATTGGCAAACTTCAGACGGTCCTGGACATGCGCTGGCTTGAGCAGGGGGACCTTGCGTGCGCTGCAAGATTTTAATCCATGATGGCGTAGTGTGTTACTAATGGTTTTCTTTGAGACTGTGGTCCCAGCTCTCTTCAGGTCATTGACCAGGTCCTGCCGTGTAGTTCTGGGCTGATCCCTCACCTACCTCATGATCATTGATGCCCCACGAGGTGAGATCTTGCATAGAGCCCCAGACCGAGGGGGATTGACCGTCATCTTGAACTTGTTCCATTTTCTAATAATTGCGCCAACAGTTGTTGCCTTCTCACCAAGCTGCTTGCCTATTGTCCTGTAGCCCATCCCAGCCTTGTGCAGGTCTACAATTTTATCCCTGATGTCCTTACACAGCTCTCTGGTCTTGGTCATTGTGGAGAGGTTGGAATCTGTTTGATTGAGTGTGTGGACAGGTGTCTTCTATACAGGTAACGAGTTCAAACAGGTGCAGTTATGAGTGGAGAACAAGAGGGCTTCTTAAAGAAAAACTAACAGGTCTGTGAGAGCCAGAATTTTTACTGGTTGGTAGGTGATCAAATACTTATGTCATGCAATAAAATGCTAATTAATTACTTAAAATTCATACAATGTGATTTTCTGGATTTTTGTTTTAGATTCCGTCTCTCACAGTTGAAGTGTACCTATGATAAATTTTACAGACCTCTACATGCTTTGTAAGTAGGAAACACTGCCGATTTTGCAGGTTATCAAATACTTGTTCTCCCCACTGTACATACATATATATATATATATATATATATATATATATATATATATATATATATATATATATATATATATATATATATTATGATACACAGTACCAGTCAAAAGTTGACTCACCTGCTCATTCAAGGGTTTATTTTAAATAAATTTGGAACAATTTCTACATACCTGTTTTCACTTTGTCATTATGGGGTATTATGTGTAGATTGCTGAGGATTTTTCATTTAATCCATTTTAGAATAACTCTGTAATGTAACAAAATGTGGGAAAAACTGAGGGGTCTGAAACCTTTTTGAAGGCACTTGTATATAAGTAACGAGTAATAACTAAACTAATGTTTATAATGGTATTATGCTCTGTAATGGTGCGTTGTCGTATCACAAGTGGAGGATCAGGGTATAGGACAGGATCAAAGGTCATGTCATGCTGCCATGAGGCTTGTTAACAGGAAGTTAAAGGATTTATGCATATTCAGGCTACGTCTGGCAGGCTCTGTCTCTCTACAGGGGGGATCATGAGACCTTTTGGACCATGGCTTTCAGCCCCACACTATGTCTAAGTCCAAATGGCACAAATACCCTGGTCAAAAGCAGTGCACTATATTGGGAATAGGGTGCCATTTGAGTTACAGACTGTATGTAGAAAGAAGGTAATTATGTTTGAGTTGTTACTGTCTCTAGACTAGTCATTTACCAACCTGGTCTAACAGTTATTACATGTTGGGCTGGTGTGTTATTTACCAACCTGGTCTGACAGTTATTACATGTTGGTGTGTTATTAACCAACCTGGTCTGACAGTTATTACATGTTGGTGTGTTATTAACCAACCTGGTCTAACAGTTATTACATGTTGGGCTGGTGTGTTATTTACCAACCTGGTCTAACAGTTATTACATGTTGGTGTGTTATTTACCAACCTGGTCTAACAGTTATTACATGTTGTGCTGGTGTGTTATTTACCAACCTGGTCTAACAGTTATTACATGTTGGGCTGGTATGTTATTTACCAACCTGGTCTGACGGTTATTACATGTTGGTGTGTTATTTACCAACCTGTCTAACAGTTATTACATGTTGGTGTGTTATTTACCAACCTGTCTAACAGTTATTACATGTTGGGCTGGTGTGTTATTTACCAACCTGGTCTAACAGTTATTACATGTTGGGCTGGTGTGTTATTTACCAGCCTGGTCTAATAGTTGTGTTATTTTGGGATGTAGTGTATTGTCTCTCCAAGCCCGGCTAGCTCAGTCGGTAGAGCATGAGACTCTTAATCTCAGGGTCGTGGGTTCGAGCCCCACGTTGGGCGCTGTCCTTTTGATTGGGATACCATTGATCCTCAGAGGCTTGGGGCCAGTTTCCTGGACACAGATTATAGTCCTTGACTGAAAAGCACTACCTATGAACAATATCAAATGGACATGCTTTTTAGACTAGGACTTAATGGGTATCTGGGAAACCAGCCTTAGAGGTGTAGTGGTTAATACACATGCTACATAAATGACCAGTATTTGTTGACTGTGTAGCTTCATCACCCGAGGGATAAGTACTAGGGTGATGAAATAGAGAACTGGTGAAATCCACGAGGCAGGGTTGGTTCACACCCTGTGATCAAATCAAATTTTATTTGTCACATGCTCCGAATACAACATGTACATTGAAATGCTTACTGACAAGGTCTTAACCAACAATGCAGTTCAAGAAATAGAGTTAAGAATATATTAACTCAATAAATAAAAAATTAAATAAAAAGTAACCTTAAAGAACAATAAGGAGGCTATATACAGGGGCACCAGTTAGTCCGACACGAGAGGCTTGGTTGGAAAGAAAGTCAATTAACTGCTGACTGACTGTTTAGTCAACAACTTTACACATTGAATAAGAGGATAAAAAACTGGGTGAAATGTGAAAGGGGACAGGGTTGGAGTCAGTTAATTGAAATGTAATGTAAATAATGTTTATCTATTGACAGTGCTTCTCCACCAACAACTATTCACAGTGTTGCGTAAGAAGAGCCTTGACAGTAACTGACTGTGGCAGGTGATGTGAAATCTAGGAAGGGGCGGGGTTCCTGACTCATTTTGACATGCCTATGTGCGGGGGAATTCCAGTTACCCTTAGGCCCGGCTAGCTCAGTCGGTAGAGCATGAGACTCTTAATCTCAGGGTCGTGGGTTCGAGCCCCACGTTGGGCGGTAGTGTTTTGTGTTGAGTCTGTAGCCTCTGAGACAGACTTTGACACAGTTTCAAAGTGGATACAGTCATCACTTCCTGTAAATAGTGTAGTCTTTCTGCATCCTGTTCCTAACAATGCTCCTCCCCATGAGACTAGTGAAACATGTTGTAAAGGGTGTTAACTGTTCAACTCCTCTTTTCACAGGGACCAATGGAGGAGTGACCCCAGTGGGTCTACTGGCTAGCTTCCTGGGGGGCCTGGCAGTGGGCGTGGCTTACTATATCTCTCAGATCCTATTGGTCCGTGACCTGCACCTGGCTGATCCCCAGTGGCCAATCATAGTCTATGGAGCCATGGCTGGCCTAATTGGGTCCATGTTGGACTCTGTCCTGGGAGCACACTGGCAGTACTCAGGTGGGTCTGTCAACGATGAGTTATTCATGTGTTATTATCAGGGATTAGTTATGTTATTATCAGGGATTAGTTATGTTATTATCAGGGATTAGTTAATATTATCATCAGGGAATTGTTAATATTATCATTAGGGATTAGTTATTAATGTGTTATCAGGGATTAGTTATGTTATTATATGGGATTAGTTAATGTTATCATCAGGGATTGGTTATGTGTTATCAGGGATTAGTTATGTTATTATATGGGATTAGTTAATATTATCATCAGGGATTAGTTATGTTATCAGGGATTAGTTAATATTATCATCAGGGATTAGTTATTAATGTGTTATTATCAGGGATTAGTTATGTTATTATCAGGGATTAGTTAATGTTATCATCAGGGATTAGTTATGTTATTATCAGGGATTAGTTATGTTATTATCATCAGGGATTAGTTATGTTATTATCAGGGATTAGTTATGTTATTATCATCAGGGATTAGTTATGTTATCATCAGGGATTAGTTATGTTATCATCAGGGATGAGTTAATGTTATCATCAGGGATTAGTTATGTTATTATCAGGGATTAGTTATGTTATTATCATCAGGGATTAGTTATGTTATTATCATCAGGGATTAGTTATGTTATCATCAGGGATTAGTTATGTTATCATCAGGGATTAGTTAATATTATCATCAGGGATTAGTTATGTTATCATCAGGGATTAGTTAATGTTATCATCAGGGATCAGATATTCACGTTATCATCAGGGAAAAGTATACATAGCTAACTCAAGATATAGATTAATATAACAGTGCATTCAGACCCCTTGACTTTTTCCACATTTTATGTTACAACCTTATTCTAATTTTTACATTTAAAAAAAGTCACTCAATGCCCCATAATGACAAAGCAAAAACTGTTTTTTAGAAATTTGAATACATAAGTATTCAGACCCTTTTATTCAGTACTTTGAAGCACCTTTGCCAGTGATTACAGCCTCGAGTCTTCTTGGGTATGACGCTACAAGCTTGGCACACCTGTATTTGGGGAGTTTCTCTCATTCTTCTCTGCAGATCCTCTCAAGCTCTGCCAGGTTGAATGGGGAGCGTTGCTGCACAGCTATTTGTTTTAGGTCTCCAGAGATGTTCGATCAGGTTCAAGTCCGGGGTCTGGCTAGGCCACTAAAGGACATTCAGAGACTTTTCCCGAAGCCACTCCTGTGTTGTCTTGGCTGTGTGCTTAGGGTCGTTGTCCTGTTGCAAGGTGAACCTTCGCCCCAGTCTGAGGTCCTGAGCTCTCTGGAGCAGGTTTTCATCAAGGATCTCTCTGTACTTAACTCCGTTCATCTTTCCCTCAATCCTGACTAGTCTCCCAGTCCCTGCCACTGAAAAACATCCCCACATCATGATTCTGCCGCCACCATGCTTCACTGTAGGGATGGTGGCAGGTTTCCTCCAGACGTGACGCTTGGCATTCAGTCCAAAGAGTTCAATCTTGGTTTCATCAGACCAGAGAATCTTGTTTCTCATGGTCTAAGAGTCTTTTAAGTGCCTTTTGGCAAACTCCAAACTCTTGGTGACCTTCAATGCTGCAGACAGTTTTTGGTACCCTTCGCCAGATCTGTGCCTTGACACAATCTTGTCTCTGAGCTCTACGGCTCTACGGCTATGACCTTGTGAGCGCTGCGGACAATTCCTTCGACCTCATGGCTTGGTTTTTGCTCTGACATGAATTGTCAACTGTGGGACCTTTATATAGACAGGTGTGTTCCTTTCCAAATCATGTCCAATCAATTGAATTTACCACATGTGGACTCCAATCAAGTTGTAGAAACATGTCAAGGTTGATTAATGGAAACAGGATGCACCTGAGCTCAATTTTGAGTCTCATAGCAAAGGGTCTGTATACTTATGTAAATAAGGTATTTGTTTATTTTTTTATACATTTGCAAAAATTCTAAAAACCTGTTTTCACTTTGTCGTTATGGGATATTGTGTGTAAATTGAGTTGTTTTCTTCTTCATTGAATATGTTTTAGAATAAGGCTGTAACAAAATGTGGAAAAAGTCAAGCGGTCTGAATAATTTCTGAATGCACTGTATATGTTATTCATTTATTTGGATTTTTTCATGTTTAAAAAAATAAATAAAAAGTATGTATAGATGTTTGATATCCATTATTTTAGCACGTTCTTGAAGTGTCTTTCTTGAATTTAAAACATTGCAGGCATTAAAAAAAAAAGTCTGCTCCACTCTTACACATGTATGATGTCCCTTCTTCCCCAGGCTACGACGAAAGCCTCGGGAAGGTTGTTAACTATGCGTCTGTGACAACTAAGCGGATATGTGGGAAGCCTATCCTGGACAACAATGGCGTTAACCTCTTCTCTTCCATCATAGTAGCTCTGGTTCTTCCTGGTGTTGCATGGAGCTTCTGGCCTCACTAGGGAAGGAACTCTTTACGTTTCCCTGATTTCTGTTTTGTCAACAATTTTTTTTTTTGCAAAAAAATGTTTTGCTTGTTGTATTGAAGTCGTGCCACAAATGTTTTATACTTTACCTAGTATGGTGTAGCTTGCTGTCTAAGGAAATAGAGTTACCATGCTATAACTAACCTCACAACTCTGTGTTTGTCTTTATGGTAATACATTTGTTGACCTTAGTTTAATCATCTAGATTTCAGTTGTTTACTAAAATGCATTATGTGCATGGACTATAGGAGAGTCGTTTTTTCTGTTTGATTGATTGAATCTTTTGCTAAACTTGTTGTAATACTCTTGAGTAGGTCTACACCCTACACTCTACACCCTACACTAGAGAAGGGATGAGAGAAACCTACACCCTACACTAGAGAAGGGATGAGAGAAACCTACACCCTACACTAGAGAAGGGTGAGAGAAGGGAAGGGGTGAGAGAAGCCTACACTAGGGATGGGGAAGGGGTGAGAGAAGCCGACACCCTACACTAGAGAAGGGATGGGGAAGGGGTGAGAGAAGCCTACACCCTACACTAGGGAAGGGATGGGGAAGGGGTGAGAGAAGCCTACACCATACACTAGAGAAGGGATGGGGAAGGGGTGAGAGAAGCCTACACCATACACTAGAGAAGGGGTGAGAGAAGCCGACACCCTACACTAGAGAAGGGATGAGAGAAGCCTACACCCTACACTAGAGAAGGGGTGAGAGAAGCCTACACCCTACACTAGAGAAGGGGTGAGAGAAGCCTACACCCTACACTAGAGAAGGGATGGGGAAGGGGTGAGAGAAGCCTACACCCTACACTAGGGAAGGGATGGGGAAGGGGTGAGAGAAGCCTACACCCTACACTAGAGAAGGGATGGGGAAGGGGTGAGAGAAGCCTACACCCTACACTAGAGAAGGGATGGGGAAGGGGTGAGAGAAGCCGACACCCTACACTAGAGAAGGGAAGGGGTGAGAGAAGCCTACACCCTACACTAGAGAAGGGATGGGGTGAGAGAAGCCTACACCCTACACTAGAGAAGGGGTGAGAGAAGCCTACACCCTACACTAGAGAAGGGGTGAGAGAAGCCTACACCCTACACTAGAGAAGGGATGGGGTGAGAGAAGCCTACACCCTACACTAGAGAAGGGGTGAGAGAAGCCGACACCCTACACTAGAGAAGGGATGGGGAAGGGGTGAGAGAAGCCTACACCCTACACTAGAGAAGGGATGGGGAAGGGGTGAGAGAAGCCGACACCCTACACTAGAGAAGGGATGGGGAAGGGGTGAGAGAAGCCTACACCCTACACTAGAGAAGGGATGGGGAAGGGGTGAGAGAAGCCGACACCCTACACTAGAGAAGGGATGGGGAAGGGGTGAGAGAAGCCTACACCCTACACAAGGGAAGGGGTGAGAGAAGCCTACACCCTACACTAGAGAAGGGGTGAGAGAAGCCTACACCCTACACTAGAGAAGGGAAGGGGTGAGAGAAGCCTACACCCTACACTAGAGAAGGGATGGGGTGAGAGAAAGAAGGGACAGTGTTATGTCGCCAGCCCCCCAAACATAACACTGTCCTATAATATAACCAGATGAACTCCTTTATGAATGTGGTTTGTAATGGTTGTTTTGATAAACTCCTTTATGAATGTGGTTTGTAATGGTTGTTTTGATAAAGTGTCGGCATCCTGTGGTAAGTGATTCATTGATGCTGTAAAGCAATTAGCATTGAAATAAATACTTCATGGATTTTTTGCCTTATTGCATCATATGAATGTTGAGAGGGCAACATTACCAGTGATGATTACCCTTTCTAGGACCGTGACCTGAGTACATATTACACCAGCAGCTGATCTAGAATCAGGGCCTGTATTCACAAAACCTTTTAGAGTAACACTGCTGATATATGATCAGTTTTACGTTTAGATTTATATTGAATAAGATGCCATGGACAGGAGGAACCTGATTCTAGATCAGCACTCCTACTCAGACGCTTTGTGAACGCGCCGTGTAATTACATCAGTCTTGGAGCGAGTTCTGTGTGAATTCTAAGAGAGGGCTGGAAGGGGGCAGGGTTCGCGCCTCATGGTTTGTAAAGGGGGAGTTTCCTTAAATTACGCAAGCCCGGCTAGCTCAGTCGGTAGAGCATGAGACTCTTAATCTCAGGGTCGTGGGTTCGAGCCCCACGTTGGGCGCTGTTCTTTTGAAAGAACGCTTTAATCCTTCTCAATAAATAATATACGAAGAAGTTCTTAGTTTGAACAAAAATGTTGATATTCTCTGTACACTTGAAGTCTGGTGCTGTGTGTTTGATATTTAGAAAAAGTGCCTGTTCCTCCTGCACACAATGCTGAAGAATAGGGCTACCTACTTTTGAAAAGGGCTTTTATGTGTTTGACAATAATTAAAAGTATTCGACTTGGAGTTTATTTCCCCCCCCAAAAAAAATCACAACGTACACTGAGAAAATAAATTATGAGATATGTCAAAACATGTTTTCTGAGAGGGTGGGGTTTGTTATGCTTGTGCCGTGGCAACTACCAATGAGAGGAGCGTATTTGAAATACGTCATGGAGCACCACTTTCGAAACGTCCTATTTGACATGAACTCAGCTGATCGTTACTAAACTAACTGGATCTCAAGCCTTGACTACTTTTTTCCTGCTGCTTGACTGTGGCTAATAACATTTTTAAAAAGAAGGTGGGTTCTTAACGGCTACAATTAAAATGTACTTGGTATAATCAATTACATAATTTCAACGATTAACAGTTCGTATTATTAACAATATTACATGCAGCAACGCTAGAGCGTACGTTATTGTATGCAAGTTACAACAATGTTTACATAATTGGCTATGGATACAATGGCTTAAAACACTAAACTGTCGCTAATGTCATGATGGCTTTCTGCAGGGAAAATGAGCTCTGGAAAAACACTGCAGTCGGTGTCTCCTCACAACAATCAACAGCCGCCGACACCAAGCCTGGCGAAAAGAAAGACAATTCAAGAAAAGTAAGTTGTGAAAGTAGGAATGAATGTTAGATTAATGCATGTTAAACCTACAGTTTTTATACAGTATCATTTATGCAATGTGTATTACAATAGTGGCTTGTCGCCTTCCTTCCCGCCCGAGAGCCCCTCAGTGGAGGTGTCATAATACCCATAAAACCTAGCGGTCAAGCAGGGAAATGGTTCCAATCGAGGGATTTGAGAAACACTCAAATAAGGGCTGTGTTTTGTGTAGGTTTACCCTGGCGTGACATTTTGATAACCATGTAAGTCTCTCGCGGACATTGTGATTTCTCAATATGTACTGCTCTATATACTGTGTGATTTGAAAATGTTATTTAGCGTCAAAGTGGACATCGTGCAAGACTACAAATCCCTGCAAGCTCCAGGACATTATCTCTAGCTGGCACCTTTGCAAACAGGTGCATTTAAAGACATTTAGCCAATTTATTCATTACTACGTTTAGTTAGTTAATCCAGAGATTCTTACCTTTGCCTCGATTCGAATGTCTCGTCCAGAACATGGCATTTGTAGTTCTTTATGATAGCCACATTAGCAGCCAATTTTAGCATTTCATTTGTTGGGGGTAAATACAGGCAAATATGTTGATAAGTCACCTTGTCCCGAGAGACTTGTTATCAAAACGTCAAGCCAGGGTAAGCCTACATGAAACACAGCCCTTATTGTACGTGTTTCTAAAATCCCCTATGAGGAGAAATTAATGGTGAAAAACCATTTAGAACCATTTCCCTGTTGGACCGCTAGGTATTATGATTCATACTGTGGTACTCTATTTTTGGGGTGGAGACATGAGCATCTCATATACAGATTTTTCTCCCCTCCTCAATTCAATTTAGAGAGGAAAATCTGTCTTCCTCCAGCAGGTGGTGTTTTTTTCTGCTCACCAAGTAAGGAGTTTGTATGGAGTGTTGAGTTTGTTCAACCAAAAAATAATTCCACCAATCCAAAGCAAGGACAGGCGGGAGCTAGACAGTCCGCCGTGCTGCTTTGTGGACAACAACTCCCGTTAGAGCGGCGACGTGACTTGCCAGTATATACATTATCTTCATTTCAATTCACCCACTGAGGTATAATAAGCTCTCCCCTTTGCAAAGAGTTCTGGTTACCATGTGAGAGATGAGTTATAACCCACGGGAGAGTGCCCCTAGTCAGGGTCATGGCTAGAAGGGATTCAGCTTTACTCAAATTAATATAAAAATACACTACTCAAAAAAAATAAAGGGAACACTTAAACAACACAATGTAACTCCAAGTCAATCACACTCCTGTGAAATCAAACTGTCCACTTAGGAAGCAACACTGATTGACAATACATTTCACATGCTGTTGTGCAAATGGAATAGACAAAAGGTGGAAATTATAGGCAATTAGCAAGACACCCCCAATAAAGGAGTGATTCTGCAGGTGGTGACCACAGACCACTTCTCAGTTCCTATGCTTCCTGGCTGATGTTTTGGTCACTTTTGAATGCTGGCGGTGCTCTCACTCTAGTGGTAGCATGAGACGGAGTCTACAACCCACACAAGTGGCTCAGGTAGTGCAGCTCATCCAGGATGGCACATCAATGCGAGCTGTGGCAAGAAGGTTTGCTGTGTCTGTCAGCGTAGTTTCCAGAGCATGGAGGCGCTACCAGGAGACAGGCCAGTACATCAGGAGACGTGGAGGGCAACAACCCAGCAGCAGGACTGCTACCTCCGCCTTTGTGCAAGGAGTAGCACTGCCAGAGCCCTGTAAAATGACCTCCAGCAGGCCACAAATGTGCATGTGTCTGCTCAAACGGTCAGAAACAGACTCCATGAGGGTGGTATGAGGGCCCGACGTCCACAGGTGGGGGTTGTGCTTACAGCCCAACACCGTGCAGGACGTTTGGCATTTGCCAGAGAACACCAATATTGGCAAATTCGCCTTTGGCGCCCTGTGCTCTTCACAGATGAGAGCAGGTTCACACTGAGCAAATGAGCACATGTACCAGACGTGACAGAGTCTGGAGACGGCGTGGAGAACGTTCTGCTGCCTGCACCATTCTCCAGCATGACCGGTTTGGCGGTGGGTCAGTCATGGTGTGGGGTGGCATTTCTTTGTGGGGCCGCACAGCCCTCCATGTGCTCGCCAGAGGTAGCCTGACTGCCATTAGGTACCGAGATGAGATCCTCAGAGCCCTTGTGAGACCATATGCTGACACATGCACATTTGTGACCTGCTGGAGGTCATTTTGCAGGGCTCTGGTAGTGCTCCTCCTTGCACAAAGGCGGAGGTAGCGGTCCTGCTGCTGGGTTGTTGCCCTCCTACGGCCTCCTCCACGTCTCCTGATGTACTGGCCTGTCTCCTGGTAGCGCCTCCATGCTCTGGACACTACGCTGACAGACACAGCAAACCTTCTTGCCACAGCTCGCATTGATGTGCCATCCTGGATGAGCTGCACTACCTGAGCCACTTGTGTGGGTTGTAGACTCCGTCTCATGCTACCACTAGAGTGAGAGCACCGCCAGCATTCAAAAGTGACCAAAACATCAGCCAGTAAGCATAGGAACTGAGAAGTGGTCTGTGGTCACCACCTGCAGAATCACTCCTTTATTGGGGGTGTCTTGCTAATTGCCTATAATTTCCACCTTTTGTCTATTCCATTTGCACAACAGCATGTGAAATGTATTGTCAATCAGTGTTGCTTCCTAAGTGGACAGTTTGATTTCACAGAAGTGTGATTGACTTGGAGTTACATTGTGTTGTTTAAGTGTTCCCTTTATTTTTTTGAGCAGTGTATATTTATTAGCAATTTAGCTAACCGTAACCCTTTTCTTAACCTAATTCTCCTAACCTGCTACTGTAATTATCCTTTAACTACCCTGCTGTGTAAGTTCTCCTAACTTGCTACGCAAAAGTAAAATCTGACGTTAATTTGACAAAAGCTGGAATCCCTTCTAGCTAGTCAAAGCCAGAGGGTTGTTTTTTAAAATCTTCACATTTTCAAATGGTCAATTTATATTTTCCAACGGGGCTGTACATTTGGGTGAGTTTTTTTTCTCGCCTGAGTAGCCTCGTTTCACTGCCCAAAATAAAATGAAACCATCTAATGTTCAGCGGAATAACAACACAATGTCAAATACATGTAGCCTAGTCAAATGATAAACATCCAATCACATTAACCGTTACTCTCTGGCGGGAATTCCACTAACGGTCCGTATGTAGCCAAACATAGCTGCTGTTCTTTCCGTTTGCTCGATAAATGGTTTTTAAAAAGTAAGGCCCGCCCTATGGGACTCCCGATTACGGCTGGTTGTGATACATCCCGGGATCAAACCAGGGTCTGTAGTGACGCCTCTGGCACTGAGATGCAGTGCCTCAGACCGCTGCGCCACTCGGGAGGCCATCTATACACACATAGTCTAAGTTCAAATACACCCAAGCTGCGTTAATTGTATGGTAATATACTTTTTATGAATTTTAAATCCGATCTAATTAAATGATGGACAGTTTTCATTGATCCAAGAAGTGATCTTATGTGAAAACCCCTATGGAGGAATGTTGGTGTGCTGCCTGTAAACTAGTGGTATGTTATATATTTTATTTTTTAAGGGGGTAGATCAGCTTTAGTATTGTAGCTTCCATCAATGTAATTGTTCTGCATAATTTCCAATCCCCCACATATATTTTGTTTGTAAATACAAATACACATGCATACATACCAATGCATATACAGTACCAGTCAAAAGTTTAGACACACCTATTCATTCCAGGGTTCTTCTTTATATTTCTGTTTTCTACATTGTAGAAAAACTATGAAATAACACACATGGTATCATGTAGTAACCAAAAAAAGAGTTAAACAAATCAAAATATATTTGAGATTCTTCAAAGTAGCTACCCTTTGCATTACTTTTTCCAGCTTCCACTTGCCTCTTCCCTTTTTGCGGTAGTGCTGTAATTAGTTGGTTGTAATTTTGGGTAGAGCAGACATTTCCATGCATTTTTGTTAGCTGCATATGTGACAACTCCACCAGTTCTATTTATGATATAATTTACAAATATTATATATTTTTATCAGCTTTTTATTTTTTTTAATTTTTTTATCAATTACTATATTTGAGTTTAACCACTTTGTTGTACTATTTGTTCTGTCTGGTGGATTAAACTGAAATTCCAACCAATTTTCTATGGCTTGTTTAAAAAAAAAAAAAAAACAATATTTTGGAGAGGATTTCGTTTTCAAATAGCCGGAAGTGAGGTTGTAATATGAATAAAGTGGGGAAAAGGCCATTCTTGAACATGGGGTGAGACATTCTTACAACTTCGACAGACCGAGTGAGAGGGTCGTCACACCCTGGATTTCTAAACCCTTAATATTATTGTTGGATCTGATTTTTTTTAACAACTAACATTTCGATGGCAATAATAAATAGATATGCTGATAGTGGACAATCTTGTTTTACCTCTCTTGACAGTTTTTTTAAAAACTTTCTGAGAAGTAGCCATTATTTACTATTTTACACCTAGGGTTACTATACATAACTTTAACCCATTTTATAAAAGATTCTCAAAAATTGAAATAATCCAGGCATTTATATATAAACTTCAGTCGTACTTTATTAAAAGCCTTTTCAAAGTCGGTTATGAAAAATCTGGGAAACCAGGCCTGGTTTTCATAGTGTTCTATTGTTTCCAGTACTTCTCTTATATTATCTCCAATATATTGTCCGTGTAAAAAAAACAAAAAAAAAACTGTTTGATTAGGATGAATAATATCTGGCAATACCTTTTTTAATTCTATGCGCTAAGCATTTTGCTTGAATTTTTGCGTCACAACACTGAAGTGTAAGAGGCCACCAATTCTTTTTAAATGGACTGGATCTTTATATATACCACATGGCTCCTGTTTCAATAATAATGTAATCAGACCTTGTTGAGTATCTGATACCATGTGTATATAGAAGTGGTTAAAACATGCTAATAATGGTCCTCTGAGTATATCAAAAAAGGTTTGGTATACCTCCACTGGTATGCCATCCCGCCCTTGAGTTTTCCCGGACTTAAAGGCTTTAATTGCATCAAGAAGTACCTCATCTGTAATTTGGCATTCACTAGTTGGATGATTGCTTGATATATTCTCTTGCTCTCTTTCTTGCGCTACTCTCACTCTCTTTCTCTATTGCCTTGTGTGGCAATGTAGGTCTGCAATAAGGAGTCCAACAGACAATGTGATGTCCCCATGTACAAGACAGCTCATGAAGAAAGCTATCAAGGACATGTAAGTATAATTAAAATGTCTCTGTCAGACAAATGTTATTTGTTTTTGTTTCATTTGACTGACATTTGGAGTATGTGCATTTGACTAAATTAAGTTTACCCCCTTTCTGTAACTGGAGCAGGCTGTGTAGTCTAAATGCCATTTTTACATTTGTTTATTCTTGATTCCAGACCGTCATCTCCCAGACCCAGACGGGAAGCAAAAGAGAACACTGCAAATAAATGAATGACCTTTTTATGTACAGTGTGATGTCTTTACGGTATTCCTCTCTCTGCTAAGATGGTCAGATCAATCAATCATTGACACTTTCCTGACATTATACTGTCTTAAGATGTTCTTACTAACCAAGCTGCTCACACTTTATTGATCCATTATGCAATATGGTGTATATGGGGGGGTTATATTCTTCATTAATATGGTGTATATGGAGGGGGGTTATATTCCTCAGTAATATGGTGTATATGGAGGGGGGTTATATTCCTCAGTAATATGGTATATATGGGGGGGGGTTATATTCTTCATTAATATGGTGTATATGGAGGGGGGTTATATTCTTCATTAATATGGTGTATATGGAGGGGGGTTATATTCCTCAGTAATATGGTATATATGGGGGGGGGTTATATTCTTCATTAATATGGGTGTATATGTGGGGGGGTTGTTATATTCTTCATCTAAATCACACTGTTTGTGTTTTTCTTGTGAATGTTTAATGCTATTTGCACTTTAGAGGACTTATGCTGTTTATTGTACACTGCTTTAAGTGGTGGGGGTGTTATCTCAAACAAGTGTTCTGTATGTATGCCCTTTGCACAGGTTGACTTCCATGGTTTAAAAACATTAAGTAGACTACTTTATATTCTGTTTGTACATTGGCTTTATGTTGCTCAGTTTTCAATATGTAACTAGCAAAAAAAGGACTTGGCTCACTGCTTTCAATAAACATATTTGATATGGACGAGATGACTTGTGTGACTGAGTCATCAGGCATGTATGACAATTCCTGTCTTACGTTTGTTTTTTCCATTGGAAGGTGATAATCAAGAGGTTTGTTGTGACCGTAACTAGTGTTGGATAAGGCTGTAGTGAAGCTCTGTTTGGTTTGATATGTCCTAGAGATCATTTCAATACCAATTTGACCAGAAGTCCCACCAGCGCGTTGCGACTCACATGAGACCCTGAACAAGGCCGGTGAGCCGCTCGTCGTTGGTGCGCTTAATTTTTTTTTGCTATGCGATAGCTGCTAAAAGAAAGGCGTTTTAACTTTTCCACAACAGTGCCTTAGATTTTTTGAAGTATGATCGTTATCTAGTTAAGATTAGGGTAGACATTCAGAAAATGACCCCTTACGTCTCTAGTAGAAACAGAAATGGGTCAAGTTTGAACAAAACAAGCATTCTTCTTTCTGAAACGAAGATTCAAGTCTTCGCTCACTGTGTGTATGTACAGCATGGGGGATTTCCGCATCTTGTTCTGGGAGCCTTTCAAGAATTATGATAATTTTATGTGAAAATAAGTAGATTTGTCAGAAATGCATAAATAAAACAGCACTGCCATATGGCTCAGAGGATAAATAGATTCCTCATGATTTATGTGTGACAAATTATTCTCACTCGGGAGGGTCTTGCAGTGATAATGATCCTGGTAAACCAACCAACCACAATAATGATAACCTATCAGTCAAAACAATATTCTGTTTTCAGGAGTTATTATACTGGCTTCTGGGCTTCTTACTTTTAGTCTTTCAAACTGTCTTATTTTGTTTACAGTTTTTCTAAATGTCCTAATTTCTGTATTCTTTACTCTAACATATATTATGCTTGATGATCCATTGGGAAAATAGACTGAGCCTCTGTTCAGCTCCAGCACTTTCGATTGTTGCTGTCCAGTTCATCATATGATCCCATAGCATGACGTAGAAAGAGACGCCATTAGTAGGGGTTGAGAGGGGAGAGCAGAGCGAACCAGCGAGCTTAGGGTGGGGGAAATCAGTTTGGTCTACAAGAGCTGGGCGAGTGAGATTTGTTCCAATTCTGATTCGCAGGGGATTCGTGTCCTCGACTTCTTGATTTCGATTTGAGTCATCTAATGTGATTAGAGGGAGATACTTCGACTGGGCTACTTATATTCCTAATCATATTTATTTCACCATGGCGGCTGGCGGCGGAGCAGGCAACAAAACCTACTCTTTCAAGGTGGTTTTGTTGGGAGAGGGCTGTGTCGGCAAGACATCGCTCGTGTTGCGGTATTGTGAAAATAAATTCAACGACAAACACATCACCACACTTCAGGTACGTTGATTACGTGGCTAACTGGATGTGTGATTCAATCTTGTCCAGACTACAAAGGGTTAAATGTGCTATGTAGAAAATAGAAAAGGCGAGCTAGCTAACGTTACCCTAGCTGCTAGTGATAGCCTGTCACTAACACCAACAGTCATTCATCTGTGTCGCAGCTAGCTAACGTTAGCTAGTTTCTGGCAGTCCACTACAAGTCACTGCAACCTGTTCAACATGGTTATTTAGGGTGTTTACCAAGACGGCTAGCTAGCTAACAATTCTGGGAAAACGATAATGTATTCTAATAACGATAAGCCTGCCAACTAAATTGACTAACGCCCGATAGCTATTGTAGTTAGCTAGCTTTCATAGTAGCCAACTGTCACAGCTTTAAAAATAAGCGATCTAAAAGCTTTATCTCAACTATACATTGGTGCTATTCATCATGAAACAAGTGTTTTTCAACGTGAATGTGGTAGAGGTGAATTCGCCCCAATGAACAGGAAGTAGCCCACTCACAGAGTAACCAAAACAACAACAACCAGCACCCAGGTTTAACTTCCTGTCCGGTGGTCAGAAAGCTTCGCCAGCTGCCCCAAACGTGGCCCTGCAGGACACTTGACTGAACTGAACAAGGAATGAACTACTATGACATAGCATTTATGCAGAGTAGAGAAAGGGCAAGTTTACTCCACACCTAAAATCGCATTGAGATGGACAACACAGACCGGATCTGTCAGTAAGTACAGGGCTTCTCATAGCAGTAGGTTGCACAATATGTTGTTTTGAATTGCCGGACGTGATAAGGGTTCTAGGTGTTTCTAGTAGGCCTTTCCAGTGCTGTTACCAAACGTATCTTCTTCTATGAATCAATACGATTGTGCTGACACATAATCACACATTACTAGGGTATCAAATTCAATCCTCTACGATCACAGTTGCTGTCAAGCAGTCTTAACTAGTGTACTAAGCAATTTCTTTGTACTTTGCATTACTGCAAACAGTTAAACCTGTTGCTGGCTCTCTGGAAAGTGTTCAACTGTAGCGAAGTTGGCTTACCGGTAGGTTAGTTATGAACTTAGAATGGCCTGTGTTTATTGCTCTCCTGAAAGAAGAGGCAGCATAACTCCTTGTCATTTCCTACCAGGACATCCCAAGAGGGTGTTTATTACTCAAGGCAATGATGAGAGGAGCTGAATAGGAAGGTGGTTCACTGCTGCACTGCCAGTGGGCCTCGAGTCTTAGAGACTAGAGAAGTGGTCTTCTCGGGTCCTGAAAATGAGCTCCAAACTGAATTGGATCTGTGAAATTCCCATCCGAGAAAGACAGGACGCAGTCATTTCTTCTTCTTCAAAATCAGTATTGGATCTGAGATGGACCAGGGTCTGTATCGCAACCAAAAGATTTAAAATGCTGTTTTATTTACACAAAAGCAAGCAAAATATACTGAAAAATATCAACGCAACAATTTCAAAGATTTTAACGAGTTAAAGTTCATTTAAGTAATTTATTAGGTCCTTATCTATGGATTTCACATGACTGGGAATGAAATAATGCAACATCTTTGGTGGACATTCCTGCTTGCCAGTAGCACATAACCTCAACTTGAGACCTCTGTGGCATAACTACATATTTTAGTGGCCTTTTATTGTCCACAGCACAAGGTGAACTTGTTTAATCAGCTTCTTGATATGCCACACCTGTTAGCTGGATGGATTATTTTGACAAAGAAGAAATGCTCACTAACAGGGATGGAAACAAATTTGAGAATCTTTTTGTGTGTATGGACATTTTCAGGGGTCTTTTATTTCAACACTTTACACATTTTAGTTGTGTAGTTTTGACTTGTCTGGCAGTGAATGTTAATGTTGCACATGTGTTTTTAGATGTATTTAAAATAATTGGTTTGTTGTTTAGTATTTTCATAAATGACATCCAGAATTTAAAATGTTGGGACAAGAAGGGACAGGGTGTGTGGTGGAGATGCACCTGTGTGTCTCTCTACAGAATGTTGGGACAAGAAGGGACAGGGTGTGTGGTGGAGATGTACCTGCGTGTCTCTACAGAATGTTGGGACAAGAAGGGACAGGGTGTGTGGTGGAGATGTACCTGTGTGTCTCTCTACAGAATGTTGGGACAAGAAGGGACAGGGTGTGTGGTGGAGATGTACCTGTGTGTCTCTACAGAATGTTGGGACAAGAAGGGACAGGGTGTGTGGTGGAGATGTACCTGTGTGTCTCTCTACAGAATGTTGGGACAAGAAGGGACAGGGTGTGTGGTGGAGATGCACCTGTGTGTGTCTCTACAGAATGTTGGGACAAGAAGGGACAGGGTGTGTGGTGGAGATGTACCTGCGTATCTCTCTACAGAATGTTGGGACAAGAAGGGACAGGGTGTGTGGTGGAGATGTACCTGTGTGTCTCTCTACAGAATGTTGGGACAAGAAGGGACAGGGTGTGTGGTGGAGATGTACCTGCGTGTCTCTACAGAATGTTGGGACAAGAAGGGACAGGGTGTGTGGTGGAGATGTACCTGTGTGTCTCTCTACAGAATGTTGGGACAAGAAGGGACAGGGTGTGTGGTGGAGATGTACCTGTGTGTCTCTCTACAGAATGTTGGGACAAGAAGGGACAGGGTGTGTGGTGGAGATGTACCTGTGTGTCTCTCTACAGAATGTTGGGACAAGAAGGGACAGGGTGTGTGGTGGAGATGTACCTGCGTGTCTCTCTACAGAATGTTGGGACAAGAAGGGACAGGGTGTGTGGTGGAGATGTACCTGTGTGTCTCTCTACAGAATGTTGGGACAAGAAGGGACAGGGTGTGTGGTGGAGAGGCACCTGCGTGTCTCTCTACAGAATGTTGGGACAAGAAGGGACAGGGTGTGTGGTGGAGATGCACCTGTGTGTCTCTCTACAGAATGTTGGGACAAGAAGGGACAGGGTGTGTGGTGGAGAGGCACCTGCGTGTCTCTCTACAGAATGTTGGGACAAGAAGGGACAGGGTGTGTGGTGGAGATGCACCTGTGTGTCTCTCTACAGAATGTTGGGACAAGAAGGGACAGGGTGTGTGATGGAGATGTGCCTGTGTGTCTCTCTACAGAATGTTGGGACAAGAAGGGACAGGGTGTGTGGTGGAGATGTACCTGTGTGTCTCTACAGAATGTTGGGACAAGAAGGGACAGGGTGTGTGGTGGAGATGTACCTGTGTGTCTCTCTACAGAATGTTGGGACAAGAAGGGACAGGGTGTGTGATGGAGATGTGCCTGTGTGTCTCTCTACAGAATGTTGGGACAAGAAGGGACAGGGTGTGTGGTGGAGATGCACCTGTGTGTCTCTCTACAGAATGTTGGGACAAGAAGGGACAGGGTGTGTGGTGGAGATGTACCTGTGTGTCTCTCTACAGAATGTTGGGACAAGAAGGGACAGGGTGTGTGATGGAGATGTGCCTGTGTGTCTCTCTACAGAATGTTGGGACAAGAAGGGACAGGGTGTGTGGTGGAGATGCACCTGTGTGTCTCTCTACAGAATGTTGGGACAAGAAGGGACAGGGTGTGTGGTGGAGATGTACCTGTGTGTCTCTCTACAGAATGTTGGGACAAGAAGGGACAGGGTGTGTGGTGGAGATGCACCTGTGTGTCTCTCTACAGAATGTTGGGACAAGAAGGGACAGGGTGTGTGGTGGAGATGTACCTGTGTGTCTCTCTACAGAATGTTGGGACAAGAAGGGACAGGGTGTGTGGTGGAGATGTACCTGTGTGTCTCTCTACAGAATGTTGGGACAAGAAGGGACAGGGTGTGTGGTGGAGATGTACCTGTGTGTCTCTCTACAGAATGTTGGGACAAGAAGGGACAGGGTGTGTGGTGGAGATGTACCTGTGTGTCTCTCTACAGAATGTTGGGACAAGAAGGGACAGGGTGTGTGGTGGAGATGCACCTGTGTATCTCTCTACAGAATGCGCTCTGTCACCTGCTAATTCGTGCACATTCATTATTTAATTGTTTGAGTTTACACTTTTTAATGTCTATTTGTTTTAATATATTTTGCTTGAGCACGCATAAAGTACCTGGCCTGCGTGCAGATGTAGGCCTATAGGTCTAAAAGTTTCCATTTGGTGATGTCTGATAGTATTTCTCATTAACGCACCATAACTTGAGCTGCGAAGCTTCTGAGTATTTTTTTGCATCACAGTATGTCAATGCCTCCATTGCAAATAGTTCCTTACTGTATTCAAAAAATCTTTTCAACACTCCTTCTTGATAGACCTAACCATCGTGCCTCGGTGTGAATTAGCATCATATTTCTGAAACCCATATCGCCACTGGAAACTGGTCATAAAATAGGCTACCTTAACACTTATCCTTTGCACAAATACAACTGTCTGTCCTGAGCGCATCATTGGAACGGGAGAAAGTGAGGGCCCAAGCGGCCCAGTTGAAACAATGTCGCAAGTTCCCTGTAGGGAGAGCTCAAGCCAGACAGAGACAGTTCCCTGTAGGGAGAGCTCAAGCCAGACAGAGACAGTTCCCTGTAGGGAGAGCTCAAGCCAGACAGAGACAGTTCCCTGTAGGGAGAGCTCAAGCCAGACAGAGACAGTTCCCTGTAGGGAGAGCTCAAGCCAGACAGAGACAGTTCCCTGTAGGGAGAGCTCAAGCCAGACAGAGACAGTTCCCTGTAGGGAGAGCTCAAGCCAGACAGAGACAGTTCCCTGTAGGGAGAGCTCAAGCCAGACAGAGACAGTTCCCTGTAGGGAGAGCTCAAGCCAGACAGAGACAGTTCCCTGTAGGGAGAGCTCAAGCCAGACAGAGACAGTTCCCTGTAGGGAGAGCTCAAGCCAGACAGAGACAGTTCCCTGTAGGGAGAGCTCAAGCCAGACAGAGACAGGCGGAGGATAGGGATTCATATATTGAAAGAACCTGAACCAACTCTGCCATGCGCAGAAAAAGTGATTTTAATCTGGATATTTTCTTCTTCGAGTATAATTTCATATTTAGTCGGCATTTCACATATTTTCACACAGATCCTAGTTCCTTCTCGGGGTAATGGGTTTCGGGTATATTTGTGAAGACCTCTAGACTAGAGTTTGCGCTCTACTGCACTGCCAGTGAGCTTTGACTCTTCAAGCTCAGACACTCCGGTAGGATTGTCAAATGATTCCCGGAGACAGTACTTGGCACCTCTGACTGTCGTCACTCAATCTCTTTTGTGTTCACACAGCAACGACATTGGAAGTCGTCATCCACTCAGCCTTGTTAAAATACTCCAAACCAGAAGGTGGTAGTGGCATTGTTTGGCAATGCATATCCGTGCGTATTGCTTGTGGTCTAGAATCCAAGCTGTCTGCGCTAATGTTGCCATTTTTTGTAGAAAGCCCTTGTTTATACTAGCCAGATGGCCACAGCTAGATAACTACCTAGCAAGATGACAAATAAACATTTTAATTCACTCTCCATAACATACTCCATAGCATATTCGCTAGCTGGCACAACATTGCTAGCAAGCTAAGGACACTGCACTAACTCGGCAGCTGTTTCATGGAAATTAGCTAGTCCATTGTGATTTAATTATGTCAACTAGCTACAGTGGTTAGCTGGCTTGGAGGAAGCATTTAGTGTTGTCTGTATTTAGGCTGTGTGATGGTAGCTAGCTATGTAGCATATGAAGTGTGATTGGCTCATCCGTGGATGTACAGAGAAAATGGCCTCTTTTAGTTAACTTTTACATTTTACATGCTCTCTGATTGGCTCAAAGTCAACTTGTTGGCCACTGACAAGCATTGTGATAGGTTGGTCGCCACTGGGTCGGCACGCCGCAGGTACTGCTTTTGTTCTAGCAGGAGAAGGACCCTCCTCCCACTGTGATAACGACCTATCGGCAGTTCCGGTGTATCAAACAGTTGTTTCAAGGCCTATTGCAATAGGCCTAGTTGTCAGGTGACCATTGTCTCTTTTTCAGTAGTGCTGTTATTGTTTTGTTTACAGTAGTAGGCCTACATTATTATTGTGTGATGACTAAGTAAACAGACTTTCAGTGCCAGCTCATTGACAGCAGTAGGCTAGGCTACAGTCAGTCTCCTCATGACGATGGTGCTCTAATCTCACACCCACTAAGCAAGGTAATTGTGGTTAAAAGGGCAGCTGTGATGCCAACAGGCTGGTATCACACCCGTATTACAAATACCAATATAATCTCTCCGGGAGCTTGCCCTTGCTTGTGGACTCTCTCACAGTTGACTGGTAGGTCTCTCTTGTCAGTGCAAAGTGAATATTAGTCATTCTTTGCTGTCAATCCTCTGTGGTCAAAGTAAAAATGTGGTAAACCTGTCTTGAATGGCCAACTTGAAACTGCTATTTCCCAGCGAACATCATTTTAATATTTGGAAAGCCCCCCCTTTGAAACTACACGCTCAGGCATAAAACAGTTGTGACACTGCTTGTGTGTGAACCAACTATAATTTCCACCTTGGTCCTGCTTTATTTCCTGTTCACTGTGTGGTCATTGCACAGTTTCCTGAGATACAATAGGCAGCAAGAGACTGTTATTCATTTATTAGACATTTTGCAGGATAAAATCTTTTCAGATGCATATTCTCATTTTCAAGAGTCCACATTCTCATTTACAGGGGCATAGTTACAGGGCAGAGGAGGGGGGGATGAATGAGCCAATTGGAATTTGGGGATGATTAGGGGCCCATGATGGTATGAAGGCCAGATTTTAGCTAGGAGACCGAGGGTTAACACCCCTAATCTTACCATAAGTGCCATGGGATCTTTAGTGACTACATAGTCAGGATACCCGTTTAACGTCCCATCTGAAAGATGACGCCCTTCACAGGGCAATGTCCCCAATCACTGCCCTGGGGCATTGGGATATGTTTTTTTTGTTTTTACACCAGAGGAAATGGTGCCTCCTACTGGCCCTCCAACACCACTTTCAGCAGCATCTGGTCTCCCATCCATGGACCGACCAGGACCAACCCTGCTTAGCTCCAGAGGTGGGATGCTGCTGGCTTTTATACACACAAAAAAACTCAAACAATACTTAGAAACAAGAATAATATGTCAACTATTGTCTATTTACAAACAACCTAAATTAACAGAAAACAAGGCATCAGTAAACATGCCGTCCCCCACATGCACTCCCCTCCCCTTGGGCCAATTGAGATGGCTTGTGACCAACACGTTTCAGGAAATTACTATAGCTCCCGCCTAGGGCCAATCAGCGTCATTTAATGAATGCTGGATCTCTATGGAAAAACTCATAATTTCACCCAAGTTTTGTCAAAATCGTGCCAGTGCTGTCTGAGATTGCGTGTGACTAATGTACTAATGGACGGAGACAGATCCACAGTTGCCTCCCCGATTTCATCATGGGGGACAATGATATGTTGTACAACTAGGTATCCTAGTGGTTAGAGCGTTGGACTTGTAAACGAAAGGTTGGAAGATCGAATCCCCAAGCTGACATGGTTAACATCTGTCGTTCTGCCCCTGAACAAGGCAGTTAACCCACTGCTCCTAGGCTGTCATTGAAAATAAGAATTTGTTCTTAACTGACTTGCCTAGTTAAATAAAGGTAAAACAATATAAGTTTATTAGGTAATGGTTTGTTTGAGAAATACAATGTGTGATCAGTGTAAAACAAAGTTCAATGGATAGATAATGATGGCCTATAATGACCGGTGTTGTGGATCCTGGAAACAGGATGCACCTGTGCTCAATTTTGAGTCTCATAGCAAAGGGTCTGAATACTTATGTAAATAAGGCTACATTTGCATAAAATTCTAAAAACGTTTTTTGGCTTTGTCATTATGGGGTATTGTGATGTCATTATGGGGTATTGTGATGTCATGATGGGGTATTGTGGTGTCATGATGGGGTATTGTGATGTCATGATGAGATATTTTGTGTAGATTGCTGAGTATATCTTTTTTTGACTCCATTTTAGAATAAAGCTGTAACGTAACTAAATTTGGAAAGGTCAATGGGTCTGAATGCTTTCCGAAGGCACTGGAAATGGCTAATTAAGCAGCCCATATGATAGGGCAGAACTTGTAGACTAGAACAGAAAGCAGCAGCACAGATCAAAGGAGGAACTAGTGATCAAACCTGAGTTGGTAAGTAGCCTGTCTTTGGTCGAGCGAGCGGTTTTCCTTGCTCCCTCCCACTATCAAACAGTGAGGGTTTTTTTTCTCATGAAAGTAACACAGTAATATAACACATTACTTTCCACACAAAGTAATATTGTAAAGTAATGCATTTACATTTAGTTAAATGTAACAAGTAATATTACTTTTTCAAGTAACTAATCCTAACACTGATTATGACGATGTCATAAACTGTTGCTTACAATCTATTTACCTAGTTTAGTAGGCCACTTTAGTGTCCAAATAATATGGTAGCCTAAACAAGCCCAGTAAACACACAGGCCTAGTGTTCAATCTTTTATTAATGATCATGATCTGTCCCGATGTTGACGTACCCTAGGCTAGCCTAAATGTCAACATCCATTGATGCCATGGAAACATCAGCCGAAATGACAACACGAGAAGATTTGCCTGGACAGCCCCTAGTAGATATTATGCCATGTTTGCCCTTTCCTCTGAAATGAGCCATGAAATGAGCCACTTAGAGACCACTACAGGCAGTCAGACTAGACTGTGAGTGAACTTTGGCACCAGCCCATAATTCTACTGTCATGTAAGCTAGTTGTAGTGTAGTACTCTTGCCAACCCCAAGCTGTTCTGAACCCTGTCTTCAGGTCATCCTAGGCCTCAGACCCTTTTCACACTACTGAGCCAAGCTGTTCTGAACCCTGTCTTCAGGCCATCCTAGGCCTCAGACCCTTTTCCCACTACTGAGCCAAGCTGTTTTGAACCCTGTCTTCAGGCCATCCTAGGCCTCAGACCCTTTTCACACTACTGAGCCAAGCTGTTCTGAACCCTGTCTTCAGGCCATCCTAGGCCTCAGACCCTTTTCACACTACTGAGCCAAGCTGTTCTGAACCCTGTCTTCAGGCCATCCTAGGCCTCAGACCCTTTTCACACTACTGAGCCAAGCTGTTCTGAACCCTGTCTTCAGGCCATCCTAGGCCTCAGACCCTTTTCCCACTACTGAGCCAAGCTGTTCTGAACCCTGTCTTCAGGCCATCCTAGGCCTCAGACCCTTTTCACACTACTGAGCCAAGCTGTTCTGAACCCTGTCTTCAGGCCATCCTAGGCCTCAGACCCTTTTCCCACTACTGAGCCAAGCTGTTCTGAACCCTGTCTTCAGGCCATCCTAGGCCTCAGACCCTTTTCACACTACTGAGCCAAGCTGTTCTGAACCCTGTCTTCAGGCCATCCTAGGCCTCAGACCCTTTTCACACTACTGAGCCAAGCTGTTCTGAACCCTGTCTTCAGGCCATCCTAGGCCTCAGACCCTTTTCACACTACTGAGCCAAGCTGTTCTGAACCCTGTCTTCAGGCCATCCTAGGCCTCAGACCCTTTTCCCACTACTGAGCCAAGCTGTTCTGAACCCTGTCTTCAGGCCATCCTAGGCCTCAGACCCTTTTCACACTACTGAGCCAAGCTGTTCTGAACCCTGTCTTCAGGCCATCCTAGGCCTCAGACCCTTTTCCCACTACTGAGCCAAGCTGTTCTGAACCCTGTCTTCAGGCCATCCTAGGCCTCAGACCCTTTTCACACTACTGAGCCAAGCTGTTCTGAACCCTGTCTTCAGGCCATCCTAGGCCTCAGACCCTTTTCACACTACTGAGCCAAGCTGTTCTGAACCCTGTCTTCAGGCCATCCTAGGCCTCAGACCCTTTCACACTACTGAGCCAAGCTGTTCTGAACCATGTCTTTAGGTCATCCTAGGCCTCAGACCCTTTCACACTACTGAGCCAAGCTGTTTTGAACCCTGTCTTCAGGCCATCCTAGGCCTCAGACCCTTTTCCCACTACTGAGCCAAGCTGTTCTGAACCCTGTCTTCAGGTCATCCTAGGCATTAGACCCTTTTGACACTACTGAGCCAAGCCTCAACGACGCACTTAGTGACCGTTCTCTCTTCATGGTGTTTTGGGAAACATTTTACAACTTTGGCCGTTGTAGGAAAGATGCATCGATAAAACACTCGTAAGCCTAAATTCCATCGCTATCTGGAAACTGGGCTCAGGTTGTTAGCTTAGCCTAGACACGCTCAGGTTGTTAGCTTAGCCTAGACACGCTCAGGTTGTTAGCTTAGCCTAGACACGCTCAGGTTGTTAGCTTAGCCTAGACACGCTCAGGTTGTTAGCTTAGCCTAGACGCGCTCAGGTTGTTAGCCTGGCCTAGACGCGCTCAGGTTGTTAGCCTGGCCTAGACGCGCTCAGGTTGTTAGCCTGGCCTAGACGCGCTCAGGTTGTTAGCCTGGCCTAGACGCGCTCAGGTTGTCAGCCTGGCCTAGACGCGCTCAGGTTGTCAGCCTGGCCTAGACGCGCTCAGGTTGTTAGCCTGGCCTAGACGCGCTCAGGTTGTTAGCCTGGCCTAGACGCGCTCAGGTTGTTAGCCTGGCCTAGACGCGCTCAGGTTGTTAGCCTGGCCTAGACGCGCTCAGGTTGTTAGCCTGGCCTAGACGCGCTCAGGTTGTTAGCCTGGCCTAGACGCGCTCAGGTTGTTAGCCTGGCCTAGACGCGCTCAGGTTGTTAGCCTGGCCTAGACGCGCTCAGGTTGTTAGCCTGGCCTAGACGCGCTCAGGTTGTTAGCCTGGCCTAGACGCGCTCAGGTTGTTAGCCTGGCCTAGACGCGCTCAGGTTGTTAGCCTGGCCTAGACGCGCTCAGGTTGTTAGCCTGGCCTAGACGCGCTCAGGTTGTTAGCCTGGCCTAGACGCGCTCAGGTTGTTAGCCTGGCCTAGACGCGCTCAGGTTGTTAGCCTGGCCTAGACGCGCTCAGGTTGTTAGCCTGGCCTAGACGCGCTCAGGTTGTTAGCCTGGCCTAGACGCGCTCAGGTTGTTAGCCTGGCCTAGACGCGCTCAGGTTGTTAGCCTGGCCTAGACGCGCTCAGGTTGTTAGCCTGGCCTAGACGCGCTCAGGCTGTTAGCCTGGCCTAGACGCGCTCAGGCTGTTAGCCTGGCCTAGACGCGCTCAGGCTGTTAGCCTGGCCTAGACGCGCTCAGGCTGTTAGCCTGGCCTAGACGCGCTCAGGTTGTTAGCCTGGCCTAGACGCGCTCAGGTTGTTTGCCTTGCCTAGACGCGCTCCCGTTGTCCAGAGGTCAGCAAGGGTCAGGTGAAGAGAAATGTCCTGAATTGACTTGGCCTGCCACCACAGTCATTTAACCTCCACAGTTAAGGCTGCTGTGAAGTGTAGATAAAATATAGCCCTAGCATTAATTTTCGTCTTGCATGTAAACAGTTAGGCCTAGATATCACCCATGTTTACGTATGGTTAACCTAATCAACCGTCCATTTTTAGAAGGCACCAAAGGTTTCGTCGACTAACTCTGAATTGTAATCAATAGCTCTTCACTGGCTTTGTGCTGTCAGTATTGTAAACTCTTTAACAAACCCTCCCACACGGGCTCGCTCCTTGTTTCTACATGTCAGAAAAGAAAAGTGACTGTTTTCTAGCACAGCTACCTCAGAGCCAAGTTGCTTTTGTTTCTAGTGAAAACGCTGCCTTGGCAGTAACCTGACCCTCCCACAAGGAGAGAGGAAGGAAGGAAGGAGTACGAACTAGGGTCGTATTCATTAGGACACACAAATGTGAGTGTTTCTTATTGGACTCCAGGTTAAGTAGTCCGTCCCCTCGTTTCCGTCCTGTTCCTTCCGTTTGTTGCCTAATGAACACAACCCAGGCCTATTGTTTTGGGTAACTGTCTGTTAGGTTCACACACTCCTCAGCTGAGCAGTAAAGGAGAAACGGGGGGGGGGGGGAATAACTTGCAGTTCGTTAGCTGGAGAGAATTCAGGTTTAGTTAATCATGACTGACTCTTAACTCTCATTTAAATACTCGTCCAAACTGTCAGCTCGATTAGGCAATGTTTGGACATAGTCCCATGATGACTAAGAAGTATCCCAAATGGCACCCTATTCGCTATTTAGTGCACTACTTTTGACCAGGGCTCTATGGTCAAAGGTAGTGCACTATATAGGGAATATGGTGCCATTTGGGATGCAGAGCTGTAATCCAGCTTTGTTTCATCACACTCAAATATGAATATAAGTTTTAGCCTATTAATCTTTTAAGCTACAGAACCCGGTAATATAATTCAATCATGGTTGGTGCGTTGTGTGAATAACAGTCTGTGTTTCTCTGGTCTAGTCGGCTACATGCTGGACTGGAGCTTCTGGGGTGTTACAAAACCCAAACACGCATAACAATCATCCTTTTGTTGTGTGTCCCTGGGAAGTCATTGAAATGGCCAGTTAACAATGAATCTATAATGATCTCATGTGTGTTGTTTTTGAGGGAATATTCTTATTAGGTCACTTTTATATAATATACATTTTTATACTTTTCCCCCCATTTGCAATACAGCTGAATTGAACTGTTTAGAATATTGTCCCTTTCAAGAGATTCCAATCCTTCACATGCAAATGAGGCCTAACTGCCATGTATAATGACATCACAACGTAAGATTTGATACAGAAGCAGGTGTTTAGCATCCACTTGAGTGATAAGCCCTCATTGAAAGCCAACACCCCCACCCCACAGTGCCTGTGTGCCATAACCTCTCCAGCACCCAGCATTTCCCCTGAAATGTCCAGGGGGAGGCAGCCATACCCTGGGCTGTCCTCGGGGAGGCAGCCATGCCCTGGGCTGTCCTGGGAGAGGCAGCCATACCCTGGGCTGTCCTGGGGGAGGCAGCCATACCCTGGGCTGTCCTGGGAGAGGCAGCCGTGTCCTGGGCTGTCCTGGGAGAGGCAGCCGTGTCCTGGGCTGTCCTGGGAGAGGCAGCCGTGCCCTGGGCTGACCTGGGAGAGGCAGCCGTGCCCTGGGCTGTCCTGGGAGAGGCAGCCGTGCCCTGGGCTGTCCTGGGAGAGGCAGCCGTGCCCTGGGCTGTCCTGGGAGAGGCAGCCGTGCCCTGGGCTGTCCTGGGAGAGGCAGCCGTGCCCTGGGCTGTCCTGGGAGAGGCAGCCGTGCCCTGGGCTGTCCTGGGAGAGGCAGCCGTGCCCTGGGCTGTCCTGGGAGAGGCAGCCGTGCCCTGGGCTGTCCTGGGGGAGGCAGCCGTGCCCTGGGCTGTCCTGGGGGAGGCAGCCGTGCCCTGGGCTGTCCTGGGGGAGGCAGCCGTGCCCTGGGCTGTCCTGGGGGAGGCAGCCGTGCCCTGGGCTGTCCTGGGGGAGGCAGCCGTGCCCTGGGCTGTCCTGGGGGAGGCAGCCGTGCCCTGGGCTGTCCTGGGGGAGGCAGCCGTGCCCTGGGCTGTCCTGGGGGAGGCAGCCGTGCCCTGGGCTGTCCTGGGGGAGGCAGCCGTGCCCTGGGCTGTCCTGGGGGAGGCAGCCGTGCCCTGGGCTGTCCTGGGGGAGGCAGCCGTGCCCTGGGCTGTCCTGGGGGAGGCAGCCGTGCCCTGGGCTGTCCTGGGGGAGGCAGCCGTGCCCTGGGCTGTCCTGGGGGAGGCAGCCGTGCCCTGGGCTGTCCTGGGGGAGGCAGCCGTGCCCTGGGCTGTCCTGGGGGAGGCAGCCCTGCCCTGGGCTGTCCTGGGGGAGGCAGCCCTGCCCTGGGCTGTCCTGGGGGAGGCAGCCGTGCCCTGGGCTGTCCTGGGGGAGGCAGCCCTGCCCTGGGCTGTCCTGGGGGAGGCAGCCCTGCCCTGGGCTGTCCTGGGAGAGGCAGCCCTGCCCTGGGCTGTCCTGGGAGAGGCAGCCCTGCCCTGGGCTGTCCTGGGAGAGGCAGCCGTGCCCTGGGCTGTCCTGGGAGAGGCAGCCGTGCCCTGGGCTGTCCTGGGAGAGGCAGCCGTGCCCTGGGCTGTCCTGGGAGAGGCAGCCGTGCCCTGGGCTGTCCTGGGAGAGGCAGCCGTGCCCTGGGCTGTCCTGGGAGAGGCAGCCGTGCCCTGGGCTGTCCTGGGAGAGGCAGCCGTGCCCTGGGCTGTCCTGGGAGAGGCAGCCGTGCCCTGGGCTGTCCTGGGAGAGGCAGCCGTGCCCTGGGCTGTCCTGGGAGAGGCAGCCGTGCCCTTGGGGGAGGCAGCCATGCCCTAGGCTGTCCTCCTCTCCTGGGTCATATTCATTAGGCACCAAACTGGAGAAAATGTATAGAAATTGGGAAGGACTCCCTGAATTTGAAATGCATGTTTTTCTGTTGCGAAACGTGTGTCCTAATGAATAGGAAACAGCACACAGTGATCCAGTTTCACTGACATCCTACTGCTGATACCATCACCCACCTTTGTCTGCCCACTAAACTGGAAGTTCTGGTAGGAAGGCCCACTGTAGACTTGGTAAGTGGATAGATCAGTTGAACGATGGGTAGGTAGATCACATCGAACTGCTTTCCCTCTTCCTTACACATAGGCCTAGTTCTCACACACACACATTACACAACCACGTGACGTATTGCAGATCAGGCATGGTCAGTGGCAAGGCCTTAGCAGCCAGCCAGAGATTTGTAATGATGTAAGTCTAGGTCAAAGGATCGTCATCTAGCCCAGCTCACATGAGAGGGGTACGCTTCTGTGCTGCTAATAGCTTAACCGGCATGTTTCACATCCCCCAATGTTAAGTGTTATGGATCAGGATTGGAGGTGGATGCTCTAGGCCTATTTTAGTTTATTTTTCCATGCAGGTTGCAGTTAACCTTGTTCCTGGATCTGTTGGTGATGTCTTGCCAACTCTTATGGTTGAAATTAACATAGGGTTGGCCTGGCAAGACGGCACAAACAGATCCAGGATCAGGCTAACCAGGACCACTAAATCTAAATAGTGGGTTATTTTGGCAGGCAACTAGAGGTTCTGGGCCCTGCAATTTGTACTATCTGGGCCCAGCCCCTGGTCCTCTGCTGTACTATCTGGGCCCAGCCCCTGGTCCTCTGCTGTACTATCTGGGCCCAGCCCCTGGTCCTCTGCTGTACTATCTGGGCCCAGCCCCTGGTCCTCTGCTATACTATCTGGGCCCAGCCCCTGGTCCTCTGCTATACTATCTGGGCCCAGCCCCTGGTCCTCTGCTGTACTATCTGGGCCCAGCCCCTGGTCCTCTGCTGTACTATCTGGGCCCAGCCCCAAGCAGAGGGACCTAGCCTAATTATAGTGTCATGTTTATTGGACAACCTGTTGATATGACAACTTAACAGAACCATACCAAGACAAAGTGTTGATGACCTACCAAGAGTATCAGGATACTATCTAAGTGTTGATGACCAACCAAGAGTATCAGGATACTATCTAAGTGTTGATGACCAACCAAGAGTATCAGGATACTATCTAAGTGTTGATGACCAACCAAGAGTATCAGGATACTATCTAAGTGTTGATGACCAACCAAGAGTATCAGGATACTATCTAAGTGTTGATGACCAACCAAGAGTATCAGGATACTAGGTGTTGGTGACCAACCAAGAGTATCAGGATACTATCTAAGTGTTGATGACCAACTAAGAGTATCAGGATACTATCTAAGTGTTGATGACCAACCAAGAGTATCAGGATACTAGGTGTTGGTGACCAACCAAGAGTATCAGGATACTATCTAAGTGTTGATGACCAACCAAGAGTATCAGGATACTATCTAAGTGTTGATGACCAACCAAGAGTATCAGGACACTATCTAAGTGTTGATGACCAACCAAGAGTATCAGGATACTATCTAAGTGTTGATGACGAACCAAGAGTATCAGGATACTATCTAAGTGTTGATGACCAACCAAGAGTATCAGGATACTATCTAAGTGTTGATGGTAAGCAGAAAGTGTCAGGTGAGCCAAATGTAGGGTATAATAGGTTAGCACTGCAGAGACGAGGCTTTGCACCAAATGGTACCCTATTCCAGGTGTCTAGGTCCAAAAGGTTTCTTCACAGCTTCTACCCCCAAGCCATAAGACTCCTGAACAGCTAATCAAATGACTACCCAGACCCCTCTTTTACACTGCTGCTACTCTCTGTTTATTATCTATGCATAGTCACTTTAACTCTACCTACATGTACATATTACCTCGACTAACCAGTGCCCCCACACGTTGACTCTGTACCGGTACCCCCTGTATATAGCCTCCACATTGACTCTGTACCGGTACCCCCTGTATATAGCCTCGCTATTGTTATTTTACTGATGCTGTTGAATTATTTGTTACTTATATTTTAAAATGTTTACCTAACACTTAAACTCAGCAAAAAAAGAAACGTCCTCTCACTGTCAACTGCGTTTATTTTCAGCAAACTTAACATATTTGTAAATATTTTTATGAACATAACAAGATTCAACAACTGAGACATAAACTGAACAAGTTCCACAGACATGTGACTAACAGAAATGGAATAATGTGTCCCTGATCAAAGGTGGGGTCAAAATCAAAAGTAACAGTCAGTATCTGGTGTGGCCACCAGCTGCATTAAGTACTGCAGTGCATCTCCTCCTCATGGACTGCACCAGATTTGCCCGTTCTTGCTGTGTGATGTTACCCCACACTTCCACCAAGGCACCTGCAAGTTCCCGGACATTTCTGCCTCACCCTCCAATCAAACAGGTCCCAGACGTACTGAATGGGATTGAGATCCGGGCTCTTCGCCGGCCGTGGCAGAACACTGACATTCCTGTCTTGCAGGAAATCACGCTCAGAACGAGCATGCATTTAAATAATACCTTTAGATGGATCCAGGTTGCAGAGGCGAGCGAGGCTCTGCTGGAGAGGGGCTGCATCCCAAATGGCCCCTCATATCTTCTATATAGTGCACTACTTATGCCCCCTGGAATAGATAGAACGTAACTCAGAGATTTAACATTCAAAATGGGTGAATCGTTCCTTTTTTAAAGGGAAAAAAATCTTTAGATTTCAAACAACACTTGAACCCTGGGGGTGTGAAGTGATGCAGGAGGTGTTGCAGCCAGGAGGCTTCCTGTTAGAGCTAGCTGCTATTTCAGGAAGATTCACAGACCAAGGGATTTAAATGGCAAGAAATATCCTAAATTATGTCAGGTTGACAGGCCCTCATGATGTAATGGGAGGTTGACAGGCCCTCATGATGTAATGGGAGGTTGACAGGCCCTCATGATGTAATGGGAGGTATTAATGTCAGGTTGACAGGCCCTCATGATGTAATGGGAGGTTTTAGGTGTCCGTTTACAGGCCCTCATGATGTAATGGGAGGTATTAATGTCAGGTTGACAGGCCCTCATGATGTAATGGGAGGTATTAATGTCAGGTTGACAGGCCCTCATGATGTAATGGGAGGTTTTAGGTGTCCGTTGACAGGCCCTCATGATGTAATGGGAGGTATTAATGTCAGGTTGACAGGCCCTCATGATGTAATGGGAGGTATTAATGTCAGGTTGACAGGCCCTCATGATGTAATGGGAGGTATTAATGTCAGGTTGACAGGCCCTCATGATGTAATGGGAGGTATTAATGTCAGGTTGACAGGCCCTCATGATGTAATGGGAGGTTTTAGGTGTCAGGTTGACAGGCCCTCATGATGTAATGGGAGGTATTAATGTCAGGTTGACAGGCCCTCATGATGTAATGGGAGGTAGTAATGTCAGGTTGACAGGCCCTCATGATGTAATGGGAGGTAGTAATGTCAGGTTGACAGGCCCTCATGATGTAATGGGAGGTAGTAATGTCAGGTTGACAGGCCCTCATGATGTAATGGGAGGTATTAATGTCAGGTTGACAGGCCCTCATGATGTAATGGGAGGTTTTAGGTGTCCGTTGACAGGCCCTCATGATGTAATGGGAGGTATTAATGTCAGGTTGACAGGCCCTCATGATGTAATGGGAGGTATTAATGTCAGGTTGACAGGCCCTCATGATGTAATGGGAGGTATTAATGTCAGGTTGACAGGCCCTCATGATGTAATGGGAGGTATTAATGTCAGGTTGACAGGCCCTCATGATGTAATGGGAGGTTTTAGGTGTCAGGTTGACAGGCCCTCATGATGTAATGGGAGGTATTAATGTCAGGTTGACAGGCCCTCATGATGTAATGGGAGGTAGTAATGTCAGGTTGACAGGCCCTCATGATGTAATGGGAGGTAGTAATGTCAGGTTGACAGGCCCTCATGATGTAATGGGAGGTAGTAATGTCAGGTTGACAGGCCCTCATGATGTAATGGGAGGTAGTAATGTCAGGTTGACAGGCCCTCATGATGTAATGGGAGGTTTCCGTTTACAGCCCTTCTACTTGGTGACTTCAAGGTGCAGTCAGTCAATAATGACCTCCATAGAGAATGGATGCTAAGTGTGTTTTATTGATCAGATCTAATAGTAGCATATGAGAGAGAGGCTGTGCCTTGGTACTGTACAGTGTATAGGTCTAATGGGCAGGGAAATGAAGATCAATCCTGACTGGAAAGGAAGCTTTCATGTCCTGCTTTTCCATAAGCTTCTATGTCTTCCATTCCATCACTTGTTACTTGAGGAACAGAGCCATGAGCAATATCCATCTGATGAGGAATAGATCTGGTAAGGAAATGGTTCAAGGGAATTAGATCAGATTGTTGTAGGAGGTTAAACATCGCTGTAGGAAGCTTGGACGTTGACCTGAGCTGACCCTGGGGATTGGATCAGATTGTTGTAGGAGGTTAAACATCGCTGTAGGAAGCTTGGACGTTGACCTGAGCTGACCCTGGGGATTGGATCAGATTGTTGTAGGAGGTTAAACATCGCTGTAGGAAGCTTGGACGTTGACCTGAGCTGACCCTGGGGATTGGATCAGATTGTTGTAGGAGGTTAAACATCGCTGTAGGAAGCTTGGACGTTGACCTGAGCTGACCCTGGGGATTGGATCAGATTGTTGTAGGAGGTTAAACATCGCTGTAGGAAGCTTGGACGTTGACCTGAGCTGACCTTTGGGATTAGATCAGATTGTTGTAGGAGGTTAAACATCGCTGTAGGAAGCTTGGACGTTGACCTGAGCTGACCCTGGGGATTGGATCAGATTGTTGTAGGAGGTTAAACATCGCTGTAGGAAGCTTGGACGTTGACCTGAGCTGACCCTGGGGATTGGATCAGATTGTTGGAGGAGGTTAAACATCGCTGTAGGAAGCTTGGACGTTGACCTGAGCTGACCCTGGGGATTGGATCAGATTGTTGTAGGAGGTTAAACATCGCTGTAGGAAGCTTGGACGTTGACCTGAGCTGACCCTGGGGATTGGATCAGATTGTTGTAGGAGGTTAAACATCGCTGTAGGAAGCTTGGACGTTGACCTGAGCTGACCCTGGGGATTGGATCAGATTGTTGGAGGAGGTTAAACATCGCTGTAGGAAGCTTGGACGTTGACCTGAGCTGACCCTGGGGATTGGATCAGATTGTTGTTGGAGGTTAAACATCGCTGTAGGAAGCTTGGACGTTGACCTGAGCTGACCCTGGGGATTGGATCAGATTGTTGTAGGAGGTTAAACATCGCTGTAGGAAGCTTGGACGTTGACCTGAGCTGACCCTGGGGATTGGATCAGATTGTTGGAGGAGGTTAAACATCGCTGTAGGAAGCTTGGACGTTGACCTGAGCTGACCTTTGGGATTGGATCAGATTGTTGTAGGAGGTTAAACATCGCTGTAGGAAGCTTGGACGTTGACCTGAGCTGACCCTGGGGATTGGATCAGATTGTTGGAGGAGGTTAAACATCGCTGTAGGAAGCTTGGACGTTGACCTGAGCTGACCTTTGGGATTAGATCAGATTGTTGTAGGGGGTTAAACATCGCTGTAGGAAGCTTGGACGTTGACCTGAGCTGACCCTGGGGATTGGATCAGATTGTTGGAGGAGGTTAAACATCGCTGTAGGAAGCTTGGACGTTGACCTGAGCTGACCCTGTAGACTCCAGCTGCTGCATGTACTGTAAAATAATCAGACATGAGAGTTGGAGGCCCACAGCCTGACCATCTGCCAACAGATCCACAGATGAATGAATGTGTTAAACCATCAATTTGGCAGCGAGTTGAGCTGTGGTTCTGCTTCCTTGGAGACAAACGGTTTCTTTGGGTTGCTGTAGTCATTATATCTGCTGTCTGAAAGGTCTCTGACTCACTTCCTCACCTTCCCCGTCTCCTTGCCTAGTTTGCTGTAGGAGACCAATGCAAATTACAGTCGGCCTGGAAGTTATTTGTTTTATATCTAGTTTTTTAAATTTAACTAGGCAAGTCAGTTAAGAACAAAATTCTTATTTACAATAACTGCCTATCGCTGCCAAAGGTGCCTCAACAAAGTACTGACAGTACAGAGTAAAGGGTCTGAATACTTATGTAAATGTGATATTTCCGTTTTTTAAAATATTTTTAAAATATAAATTAGCCAAACTTTCAAAAACTGTTTTTGCTTTGTCTTTATGGGGTATTGTGTATAGATTGATGGGGGGGGGGACCAACAATTTAATCAATTTTTGAATAAGTCTGTAACCTAACAATGTGGAAAAAGTCAAGAGGTCTGAATCCTTTCTGAAGGCGATGTATGTGATAGGTCTACCATTTTGTAAAACACAACAAAGACTGCGGTCCCGGACAGCACATAAAAAAGACCCGTGCTTACTGGGCTGTAGCCTACCATGTTGGTGTAACCGATGTGAAATGACTAGCTAGTTAGTGGGGTGTAGCCTACCATGTCGGTGTAACCGATGTGAAATGACTAGCTAGTTACTGGGGTGTAGCCTACCATGTCGGTGTAACCGATGTGAAATGACTAGCTAGTTACTGGGCTGTAGCCTACCATGTCGGTGTAACCGATGTGAAATGACTAGCTAGTTAGTGGGGTGTAGCCTACCATGTTGGTGTAACCGATGTGAAATGACTAGCTAGTTACTGGGGTGTAGACTACCATGTCGGTGTAACCGATGTGAAATGACTAGCTAGTTACTGGGGTGTAGCCTACCATGTCGGTGTAACCGATGTGAAATGACTAGCTAGTTACTGGGGTGTAGCCTACCATGTCGGTGTAACCGATGTGAAATGACTAGCTAGTTACTGGGCTGTAGCCTACCATGTCGGTGTAACAGATGTGAAATGACTAGCTAGTTACTGGGCTGTGGCCTACCATGTAGGTGTAACCGATGTGAAATGACTAGCTAGTTACTGGGGTGTAGCCTACCATGTTGGTGTAACCGATGTGAAATGACTAGCTAGTTACTGGGGTGTAGCCTACCATGTCGGTGTAACCGATGTGAAATGACTAGCTAGTTACTGGGGTGTAGCCTACCATGTCGGTGTAACCGATGTGAAATGACTAGCTAGTTAGTGGGGTGTAGCCTACCATGTCGGTGTAACCGATGTGAAATGACTAGCTAGTTACTGGGGTGTAGCCTACCATGTCGGTGTAACCGATGTGAAATGACTAGCTAGTTACTGTGCTGTAGCCTACCATGTCGGTGTAACCGATGTGAAATGACTAGCTAGTTAGTGGGGTGTAGCCTACCATGTTGGTGTAACCGATGTGAAATGACTAGCTAGTTACTGGGGTGTAGCCTACCATGTCGGTGTAACCGATGTGAAATGACTAGCTAGTTACTGGGGTGTAGCCTACCATGTCGGTGTAACCGATGTGAAATGACTAGCTAGTTACTGGGGTGTAGCCTACCATGTCGGTGTAACCGATGTGAAATGACTAGCTAGTTACTGGGCTGTAGCCTACCATGTCGGTGTAACAGATGTGAAATGACTAGCTAGTTACTGGGCTGTGGCCTACCATGTAGGTGTAACCGATGTGAAATGACTAGCTAGTTACTGGGGTGTAGCCTACCATGTTGGTGTAACCGATGTGAAATGACTAGCTAGTTACTGGGGTGTAGCCTACCATGTCGGTGTAACAGATGTGAAATGACTAGCTAGTTACTGGGGTGTAGCCTACCATGTCGGTGTAACCGATGTGAAATGGCTAGCTAGTTAGTGGGGTGTAGCCTACCATGTCGGTGTAACCCATGTGAAATGACTAGCTAGTAACTGGGCTGTAGCCTACCATGTCGGTGTAACTGATGTGAAATGACTAGCTAGTTAGTGGGGTGTAGCCTACCATGTCGGTGTAACCGATGTCAAATGGCTAGCTAGTTACTGGGGTGTAGCCTACCATGTTGGTGTAACCGATGTGAAATGACTAGCTAGTTACTGGGGTGTGTGTTAATAGCGTTTCAATCGGTGACGTCACTCGCTCTGAGACCTTGAAGTAGTTGTTCCCCTTGCTCTGCAAGGGCCGCGGCTTTTGCGGAGCGATGCTTCGAGGGTGGCTGTTGTCTATGTGTGCAGAGGGTCCCTGGTTCGAGCCCAGGTAGGGGCGAGGAGAGGGACGGAAGCTGTACTGTTACATCGGCCCTCAATGGAATGTTCTGAATGTCCATCCGTGTGTTACGCCCACCGTCTGTAAAACAGGCCGTTACATTGGCTTTATTAGTCCTGATTCCTGTGACTAATCAATCTGTTTATTTAACCTGTGGATATCAGCTACCCAACTTTATCAGGAGGAGATATCCTGAGTCTGTTTGCATTGTGTTTACACAGCGGGAAATGCAGAAGTATTTTCTTTTTCGCTATGATCAGCGTGTAACCACTTGAAACCACTGATTTATAAAAGTTTCAGTCTCATTACTTTGTCATCCATTTTATCTCCAGCCTGAAGGCTACAGCAAATGCCACATACTCTTTCTACCTTATCCTATATCTGATACATTTATGTTGGATTCGTTTTTTTGTCGTAATGTTGGTGGAGCGCTGCAGCGACCAATCTCTCCAACAGCACCCTGGAGAGGAACGCTGGTAATGGACAAGATAAATATTTTGTGTCCCTGCCGTTGACAAAGTGGGCACTGCTTATCACAGCGCGGCATCAGTGCCAATATGCCACTGGTTGAGAGAAATTGTCATTGTTTTTTGGGCAGAATTATGTGAGGTTTTATGTGTTGTTGGGGGTGCGTCTTGGTCAGTTGAGCCCAGAAAATGTCGCCCTTGTCAATCTGCCTAATCTTGCCTAATGAGAGGTCCGGCCCTGGTCTCACCTCATTCCTCTCTCTGTCAGAGCTCTTTGTCTCTCTCTCCCTCAGACTTCAATTCTCCTCAGGACACTTTATTTATTCCTCTGTTAGTCTCCACCTCTTCAGAGCAGCAAAAAGCTTTTTATTGGTCAGTCAGTCATCACTGGGCTGTTCCTGGCTGAGAGACAGAGGCTCCAGGCAGACAGCCGGGTCATTAGCTCTGCCCAGAGCCGACTAGAGATACTGGTCAGCTCTAGAAGCTAATGAGAGGATCCTGGGTAAAATACCCTCCTGCTGAAGAAAGGTTGTCTGTGATTGTGATGCGGTATGTTGTCTGAGTTCACACCTTTTTACTTTCATTGTTAGTTTCTGTCTTGGAGGAAAACCAGATGCTTTGGAGGTAACTGGTTTAGTTGTGTGGCAGGGAGTCAGGAACCAATATGCAGCCTTTATGCCATCCTCCACCAAGGCACATTTGAACATGTCTCTACCCTAACTGGGCGTCTGGATGCCTGGCTGAAACGTGTGGAAATGGCCTGTGTTGTCTTGTCTTATAAGCTGCAGAAAGAAAAACCATAACGACAGGACAACATTTGAGAGGTGTTGCGTCATGTATGAACTGAACACTGATTGTCAATAATATACCCAACTATCATACCTCACACAGTAGGCTTCGTCTTCAGATTACTTTCCCTGACATTCATCAGTTATGAATCTGTATCCAAATAAAAACAACATCTAAATGCTCCCCAAATATTATTTTTTTTACCCCTTTTAATCCCAAATTTCGGAGTATCTAATTGGTAGTTACAGTCTTGTCCCATCGCTGCAACTCCCTTACGGACTCGGGAGAGGTGACAGTCGAGAGCCTTGCGTCTTCCGAAACACGAACCCGCCAAGCCGCACTGCTTCTTGACACAATGCTCTCTTAACACGGAAGCCAGCCGCACCAATGTGTCGGAGGAAACACAGTACAGCTGACAACCGTGCATGCGCTCGGCCCGCCACAAGGAGCGTGATGGGACGATGACATCCCAGGTGGCCAAACCCTCCCCTAATCCGGATGACGCTGGGGCAATTGTGCCCCGCCTCGTGGATCTCGGTCGGCTGTGACACAGCCTGGAATCGAACCAGGATCTGTAGTGACGCAGCTATCACCGCTGCTCCCCAATGTTTTTAACAAGGTCTAGTAATCCCATCAGTATCCTCAGGTTTTCCTGGATTAGCCTACGTGACTGAGCTGTTCTACTGTACTCTCTGGATAGCGTGTTACCGTGGATACAGGGGACTGACTGGAATTCTAGAACCCTGCTGAGCAACACGTGATTGTGATCATATGCTGGTGGACTGAGAGCTGGGCTGCAATGTGAGGTTTTATGTGTTGTTGGGGGTGTGTCTTGGTCAGTTGAGCTCAGAAAATGTTATGTGAGGTTTTCAACTAGCCTAGTAAATCTGACTGGGCCTTAATGACATGCAATGTGTCCTCAGCTAGCCTAGTCAATCTGACTGGGCCTTAATGACATGCAATGTGTCCTCAGCCTGCCTAGTCAATCTGACTGGGTCTTAATGACATTAGCAGATGTGTCCTCAGCCTGCCTAGTCAATCTGACTGGGTCTTAATGACATGCAATGTGTCCTCAGCCTGCCTAGTCAATCTGACTGGGTCTTAATGACATGCAATGTGTCCTCAGCCTGCCTAGTCAATCTGACTGGGTCTTAATGACATGCAATGTGTCCTCAGCCTGCCTAGTCAATCTGACTGGGTCTTAATGACATGCAATGTGTCCTCAGCCTGCCTAGTCAATCTGACTGGGCCTTAATGACATGCAATGTGTCCTCAGCTAGCCTAGTCAATCTGACTGGGTCTTAATGACATGCAATGTGTCCTCAGCCTGCCTAGTCAATCTGACTGGGTCTTAATGACATGCAATGTGTCCTCAGCCTGCCTAGTCAATCTGACTGGGTCTTAATGACATGCAATGTGTCCTCAGCCTGCCTAGTCAATCTGACTGGGTCTTAATGACATGCAATGTGTCCTCAGCCTGCCTAGTCAATCTGACTGGGCCTTAATGACATGCAATGTGTCCTCAGCCTGCCTAGTCAATCTGACTGGGCCTTAATGACATGCAATGTGTCCTCAGCTAGCCTAGTCAATCTGACTGGGTCTTAATGACATGCAATGTGTCCTCAGCCTGCCTAGTCAATCTGACTGGGCCTTAATGACATGCAATGTGTCCTCAGCCTGCCTAGTCAATCTGACTGGGTCTTAATGACATTAGCAGATGTTGTTGTATCTTCATGCTGTGTTGAGCTATTGTAAAACTCATTATCTGTTTCTCTCACTCTCTCAAACTGTCAGTTCTATTAAAAATCTAAAGCTCAGAGGCAGGCAGATGCTGAAATGTCAGTCTGAGAAAGAAATGAGGATCTCCTTTCTGGTAATCTTTCCTCTGACAGTCGGGTGAATTCTAAAGTTATTGCCTCCCCTTTCCTGAGTAGAACACCCATTCAACTAAATGTCTTCACTTCTCAACAGAGCTCTTTTCATTATGGAATCCCTTTGTGTCTTAGTGAGGAAGAGAATGTAGAGATGATGATGATGATGTTACCGCAACAGAGATACTTAGAACCAGATCATTACTGTGGACGGGAACAGAATGACTTAACTTACTAAAGTTGTCAAAGTATATAGTGTAGTTGTTACATACTAAGAAGGAACGTGTTCCCCACGTGAATGGTTTTCCAGGTAGATGACTGGGCTAAAAGGGGATTGTTTTCCCAATGACACTGTTCACCAGGGTCCGTGACACAGCTGATGTCTGTCCCTGTTCACCAGGGCCCGTGTCACAGCTGATGTCTGTCCCTGTTCACCAGGGCCCGTGTCAAAGCTGATGTCTGTCCCTGTTCACCAGGGCCCGTGTCAAAGCTGATGTCTGTCCCTGTTCACCAGGGCCCGTGTCAAAGCTGATGTCTGTCCCTGTTCACCAGGGCCCGTGTCACAGCTGATGTTTGTCCCTGTTCCTCCCTGTGCGTCTTACGTGTTTCTTCACAGCACCTTGTTGATAGGAGCTGAATCTAGTTATTATGTGTCAGTTAAAACAGGGCCTGTTACTGTGTGTGTTTCTCCAGACACATGACTAATGTGTTTTTGTCTCTTCCAGGCCTCCTTCCTCACCAAGAAGCTCAACATCACAGGGAAGAGGGTGAACCTGGCCATATGGGTAAGGCCTGCTCTCTCTCAGCGTGTCGGACACTCCTCTGGGTCCCAAAATACATGGTGCACTGCTTTTGACCAGGGCTCATATGGGGAACAGGATGTAGATCCCTTCATCTGCTTTGACTTCCTGTTCCCCCTCGAAGAAATGATATGGTCCTGCAGTGATCTCTCTCTCTGTCCTGTAACATATGGTCCTGCAGTGATCTCTCTCTGTCCTGTAACACATGGTCCTGCAGTGATCTCTCTGTCCTGTAACACATGGTCCTGCAGTGATTTCCCTCTATCCTGTAACACATGGTCCTGCAGTGATCTCTCTCTGTCCTGTAACACATGGTCCTGCAGTGATCTCTCTGTCCTGTAACATATGGTCCTGCAGTGATCTCCCTCTGTCCTGTAACATATGGTCCTGCAGTGATCTCTCTCTGTCCTGTAACACATGGTCCTGCAGTGATCTCTCTGTCCTGTAACATATGGTCCTGCAGTGATCTCTCTGTCCTGTAACACATGGTCCTGCAGTGATCTCTCTCTGTCCTGTAACACATGGTCCTGCAGTGATCTCTTTGTCCTGTAACACATGGTCCTGCAGTGATCTCTCTCTGTCCTGTAACACATGGTCCTGCAGTGATCTCTCTGTCCTGTAACACATGGTCCTGCAGTGATCTCTCTCTGTCCTGTAACATATGGTCCTGCAGTGATCTCTCTCTGTCCTGTAACATATGGTCCTGCAGTGATCTCTCTGTCCTGTAACACATGGTCCTGCAGTGATCTCTCTCTGTCCTGTAACATATGGTCCTGCAGTGATCTCTCTCTGTCCTGTAACATATGGTCCTGCAGTGATCTCTCTCTGTCCTGTAACACATGGTCCTGCAGTGATCTCTCTCTGTCCTGTAACACATGGTCCTGCAGTGATCTCTCTGTCCTGTAACATATGGTCCTGCCTCATTTGATGCAATAGGAACAGGAGTTTGGCATACATTTTGATTTGAGTCAGTCTGTTGCAGGCAGGGAGAGATGCATCGTTTACATGATTTGGCTGAATCAGTCTGGCTTGTAGGTGTTTCTTCCTCCTTGTGTGTAATGTTGTTTTTGCCACCAATCTGTAGCCAGTCACTGTCCATGGTTAGTGTTTCAAACGGTCTTTTTCCAGAGGCTTGAACGGTGGACTCTCTCTCTCTCTCTCTCTCTCTCTCTCTCCACCCCAGGATACAGCAGGTCAGGAGCGGTTCCACGCTTTAGGTCCCATCTACTACAGAGACTCCAACGGAGCCATATTGGTCTATGACATCACAGATGAGGACTCTTTCCAGAAGGTAGCTATGATCTCCTCGGGGGGAGAACAGCAGGGCTGTGTCCCAAAGAGCACCCTAATCCCTATACGATGCACTACATTTGACCAGGGCCCATAGGGAAACAGGGTGCTATTAGGAACACAGCCTCTGAAGAGAAGAACATAATTTCAAAAATGTGTTACATAGAAATGTCCAGATATATTACTGAAATATTTTCTATTGATTTACATATTCATATTTAATTTGCATCAGTGTCTCGTGTTCTAATGTTGAAATTTGTTTTCTTGAACTGTAAATCGATATGAAATGTGAAATGTAATGTTTTTTGCTTTGTAGGTGAAAAACTGGGTCAAAGAATTGAGAAAAATGTTGGGGAATGAGATTTGTTTATGTATAGTAGGTAAGTTATTGCAGACCATCGCTAACTTTTCACTTTTCAACACTTCTTATTTTATTGTCTGTCACATTTCACCCTGTAAATGGATCGATCTTGAAGGGGCGCAGAGAATTTTGTTTAGTTACGGGCCCTGCAATTAAATAGAAATCCTAATAATTTCATTATAATGTTGCCAGGATGGAGGGAGTCGAGTACATAGTTTGATTGTCTCGGATATTCTGTTGCCTCCAAGTTTCAGTCACGTAAGACAAGCTGTCAGACAGCTAAATGTGCTCCAAACACATCCCATTGCTCTCGCCCTCTGAAATGTCAAAACTAAATCCTAGAACTTTCAACCCTGACGTTCACAAAGTTCTCTCCGACCAGCAGCTGTGGAACCTTTCAAATGCAGGACGAGTTGCACGGAGGAAATAATGGTTGACATTGTTGTGGTTACATCCTCCTCAATATTTATATTGATATCTTAACTAGAGCCCGACCCATATGGGATTTTTGGGTCCGATACCGATTTTAGGGAGGCAACAGTCACCGATTTCTATATATTGTTTTTTTAGAGGTGGAATGAAAAACACACTTTTTTTCTCACAAATTGTGTTCTAAAGGTTTAACAGATACTCAAAATTATGATTTCTTAATGAAATAATAAAAATAACGCATCATTTAAGAACATTCTATTTGTTGTTTACAAGATAACAACCAAAAAGCTACTATATCCTAAATAAATATGAAAGTAAATACAAAAACCGTTGTTCAGTTTACATTCTTAGACAAATATTTAAGTTGTACCTATCTGTGGCAGTGCATAAGAATACAGAGGTGTCTGTGCTGAAACACTAATTAACAAGGTCTCAAAGTCAATCTGAAACTGCACTGTTCACAGTGCAGTGAGATGCAGTTCGCAATATCACCACTAGATGTCAGGTCATGTAAAGAAACACTTCATGGTAACCTCCCAATGAGAGCTTGTTATGACACGCACACGCTAGTTGTTCATTATGAAACATGGTTTCTTACTGAAACCATCATGTAAATTACACACTTATTCAATACAACATTTATTATTTCAACTAATGGCATGTGTTGATGACAAAAAAAACTTAATGCTAGAAAATCCTTACCACACTGGTTTTAGTCACACACGTTGTAATTTAACTAACTGGCTAACATTCTAATCTCGTCATGAATGCAAGCACATGGCCTGAATGACAGATCTGCGCCAGCTGTCTTGCTTTTTGCAGATTGTATATTTCTGAAAAACGACCTAAAACCCAGTAACATAATGGGGCCAGACAATAACGGTATTCTTTTAGTATCAAGGATGAGGTCACTTTGCCACCAGTCTAGTGTTCGTATACAAGTAGCACAGATTGCTAGCTAGCTAGGCCAACTACCCGTGCTGGCTAGCTACAAGCCTAACTAACGTCAACGAAGTGAAAAATGTGATGAGGACAGGGCTGCTGCTTGGTGAAGTGTACTTTATTTACGTATTCAAATATGCTGTCGCTGGCTGTGGCTAACTACTCACTGTCAACCCACCATGGCTACTCTCTCTCACGTTGTGATGTAGAGCTGCATGATGCTCAGTGAGCCGTGAGCAGAAATGTATATATTGTAACGACCCGGTATTGTGTTCTGTGTTTGTGGGTGTGTTATTGTTCTCATGGCTACTAGCAGGGGTTGAATATGTCAGGACAGATGGAAAGGTTGGGGGGGTATGATGGGTAATACCGCGGGATTTGGAAATGCATAAATAGGGATTACTGTCTCATTGTTCTCTCTCTTCTGTTCGTGCCTTGATCTGTTCCTATGAGAGTGACTCTTGACCCGACAGGGTAACATTGTGTACGTTCTGCATTTAGCGGCGTGGGTTGTGGCCGGAACAATAGCCCAGTTTATGAATAAACCTGTGTTCTGACCTGCACACCTAGAGTCCGTCTCTTTTCCCTTTATGACCCAGCCGGGTCATTACATTGGTGTCAGAAGTGCTTTCGAACTACGGGATCGTGACTAGGCGAGTTAGCTGTTCAGTATAGGCCGGGTTGGCTTTAGCGTGACTCGCATCTACGGTCATGTCGCTTGGGGCGAGGCGGAAAATTAAGGAAGAGTCGGACAAAGTGTCCGTTGTGGGCTCGGGGGTACCCGGTCGGGAGGGTCAGGCGGCGACTGCCGTAGGGAAGCTGGAGAGCCACATGGCGGGAGTTAAATTGTCAGTCAGCAAGATGGCAGAACTGGCGGGTTTTCCTTCGCATCGCTCGAGAGCTGACGTCACGGCGACGGGGATATCGACGTCACCGGGTGCGGAAATGGCTGGGCCTGCTAAGGTAAACAGAGATGGCGGCGACCTATTGCCATTAGCCACGGTAGCGGCTAAACTACCAAAGTTCAATGGACAAGGTAAATGGGAAGTTTTTTTCACTCAATTCGAGTTGTTGGCTAGAGCCGGGAGGTGGTCTGACGAGACGAAAGCGTTACAGCTTGCCCTGAGCCTGGCGGAGGAGGCGTCGGAATGCCTGCTAACGCTAGCCCCGGGCGATAGGGGCGACTACGGTGCGCTAGTGGAGGCATTGGGGGGCCGTTTCGGCAGCGACGCGCAGCCCAACATGCTGCGTATTGAACTGTGTAACAAAAAGAGACTTCAGGGGGAATCATTAAAGGCGTTGGCAAGTGGTATTCTGAGCCTGACCAGGCGGGCTTATGCAACTATGCCGATTGGGGTGCAAGACGAGCTGGCACGGGACAGTTTTATTAGAGCGCTCTCTTCCACCGAACTGGGTAAGCATGTTCAGATGGCGGACCCACCATCTCTGCAGGCTGCAGTGGAGATAGCCAGGAAGAGGGAGCTGATCTGGGGTGAGGGAGTGAGAGTGGAAGTCACCAGTCAACCAGAGGTGAGAGCAGCGGTGGCTGGGGTGCCAGGGGTCACAAAGCCAGAGTGGGTTGACGAGTTGGGCGGGCTGGTCAAGACTGCTTCGCTTGTCATGGAGAGGGGCTCAAGGCAACGTCGCAGTGTCAGCTCAACTCCTATTGTCTGCTGGGGTTGTGGCCAACCTGGCCACATTCAGCGGGAGTGTGGCAGATTCCCCCGTCACCAGGGAAACGACAACGGGTTCTCGCGCAGGGGGCAGCGCGGATCCACCCCCCCGCCCCCGAACCCACTGTAAGCAAAGGAGGTACCCAGCAGCGCAGACAAGAGGGTGGGGTCCTGCTCCCCCAGGGTGTAGCTGCCGCCGTGTTTCCTAGTCCGGTAGTTGTGGTGGGACGTACCACCGTTGGGGACTTCTGCAATGTCGTCGTCAAGGTAGAGGGGGTGGAATGTTTGGCCCTGGTCGACACGGGCTCTACAGTAACCCTGGTGAGACCAGACATACTACCTGTTGGGGTGCGGGTGGAGCCGACCCATGTCCAGCTACGGACTGTCACGGGGGAGCTAGCCCCCATGTTAGGGAAGTGTCAGCTATCTGTGACTGTGGGGGGGAGAACTGTGGGGTGTCCGGTGTGGGTAGCAGCGGTGCAGGACCCCTGTATACTGGGAATGGACTTTTTGAAAAACTGTGGGGCTCAGTTGGACTTAGCGTCAGGTACTTTGAGGCTGTCGGGGGGGCCCACAGTGGGAATGTCGCCGTCGGGAGGGCCAGCAGGGGGCAGGGCTGTTCCTCCGTCTTCCTCCAAGCTTGCAGAAACTCCACCGGTCATCCCGGCTGCTCCCTTGGTCGTTGTGCCATCCCAGCAGCTGTCTCCGGCGGCGACGGCCTTCACTCCCCATCATGGTGCAAGCACAGGCAGCCCAGTAGCCCAAAACACAGAACACAATACCGGGTCGTTACAATATATATTTTTATATTGGTCAATCAATCAAATGTATTTATAAAGCCCTTTTTGAATCAGTCGATGTCTCAAAGTGCTGTACAGAAACCCAGCCTAAAACCCCAAACAGCAAGCAATGCAGGTGTAGAAGCACAGTGGCCAAGAAAAACTCCCTAGAAAGGCCAGAACCTAGGAAGAAACCTAGAGAGGAACCAGGCTCTGAGGGGTGACCAGTCGTCTTCTGGCTGTGCCGGGTGGAGATTATAACAGTACATGGCCAAGATGTTCAAACGTTTATAGATGACCTGCAGGGTCAGATAATAATAATCACATATTGGTCAACCGATTTATGGGATCTAATCTTAACTAGACAAACTTCCATAAGGAAGTTATTTTAATTGTTTTCTATCAGAAATTAGGGGGGGGAAATGACCATATACTGAACAAAAATATTAACGCAACGATTTTACTGAGTTACAGTTCATATAAGGAATTCGGTCAATTTAAATAAATACATTGGGCTCTAATCTATGGATTTCACATGACTGGGCAGGGGTGCAGCCATAGGTTGGCCTGGGCAGGGGTGCAGCCATAGGTTGGCCTGGGCAGGGGTGCAGCCATAGGTTGGCCTGGGCAGGGGTGCAGCCATAGGTTGGCCTGGGCAGGGGTGCAGCCATAGGTTGGCCTGGGCAGGGGTGCAGCCATAGGTTGGCCTGGGCAGGGGTGCAGCCATAGGTTGGCCTGGGCAGGGGTGCAGCCATAGGTTGGCCTGGGCAGGGGTGCAGCCATAGGTTGGCCTGGGAGGGCGTAGGCCCACCCACTTGGGAGCCAGGCACATCCACTGAGCAATCAGATTTATTTTTTCCCCACAAAAGGACTTTATTACAGACATAAATTATGGTAGAGAAATGAACATTCAATCCCCTGGCAATAGCTGTGGTGCCAATTGCCCGCTCCCTCAAAACTTGAAACTTCTGTGACATTGTGTTGTGTGACAACTGCATTTTTTTTTTGTGGCCCTTTATTGTCCCCAGCACAAGGTGCACCTGTGTAATGATCATGGAGTTTAATCAGCTTATTGATATGCCACATCTGTCAGGTGGATGGATTATCTTTGCAAAGGAGAAATGCTCACAAACAGGAATGTAAATATATTTGTGCACAAAATTTGAGAGAAATTTGTCAGTATGGAACATTTCTGCGTTCTTTTATTTTAGGTTATGGGACCAACACTTTACATGTTGCATTTTATATTTTTGTTATATATATATAATAAACACTGAGCAAATATATATACATATATATAACACTATCTATCTATCTATCTATCTATCTATCTATCTGGTGTAATTGTTTGTGATGGTCAATGACTTCTGCATTGTAAATCATGAGTTAAACATGACTGTTGCAGTCACACCCCCATCACATGACAGGGTTCTAACCTCAATGGTCTCTTCCTGGTTAAATAAAGTGTGCCTTCAATCTACTATACGTACAGTTGGTGGTGCTAATGTTAAATATACAGTATGTGATCTCTAAACTAATAGATTCTCTTTGTTCTTCTCTTAGGTAATAAAGTAGATCTGGAGAAGGAGAGACATGTATCAGTTGAAGAGGCAGAAGGGTTAGTTTTGTCACTCTTCTCCTTGTACAGCAGGGGTGTTCAGTCTTATCAGCTTATGGAGCTGTGCTGCTTTTGGAGTACCTTTTCATAACGTTGTCTAAACAGGAAGTCGACAGCCTTCTTTTGTCTGTAAATGTCGATGTCATTGAATGGTGATTGGTCTGAATGTTAACTAAACGTGATTGGTCGGAATATTGATAACTAAAAACGCACATTTGTCTGTGTGTTGACAACTGAATGGTGATTGGTGTAACGGATTGGTCTGTTTTCTCTGTGGATTCCTCTCCTCACAGGTATGCAGAGTCCGTGGGGGCAAAACACTACCACACATCAGCCAAATTAAACAAGGGAATAGAAGAACTGTTCCTTGACCTGTGTAAAAGTAAGCAGCCGTTCTCACATGTTATGGAATAGTGATGATGAGTGTAACGGCTCAGGTTGAGACAAAAATAAAATACTTGAAACGATTTATATTATGATGTACCAACTGGTAGGACTTTGATATTTGTTGGTAGTACTTCTGAATTTTGTAGATTGGACTTAAAGGTTTTGTTTGTAGGATGTTTGGCTTTTCTTGGTTGTAGGACTTTCAGCTTTTGTTGGTAGGACTTTGGTCTCCCACAGTATTGACTCTCCCTCTCGTCTATCTTTTGTTGACAGGAATGATGGAGACGGCCCAAGCAGAGGAGAGGGCGAAGGGTAACGGAGCCAGCCAGTCAACGACATCACGAAGGGGCGTACAGATCGTGGACGATGACCCTCAAGCCGCCACGGCCGCGGGGGGCTGCTGCTCATCTGCTTAACCCCCACCCTCCACATCCCAACCTACCCCCCCACCTCCACGTCCCAATTTACCCCATCCTCCCCCTTTCCCCCCTTAAGCAACCAGGACTGTTGCCTCTGCCCTCAGCCTCCCCTCTCATCTCCCTCCTTATGACATGAAGACTGCTGTTCTCCCTCTGAGTCATCGTACACTTTACTCACTACACTTCTCCCTCTATGGAACAATGTGCTGGCTTATATACTATTCTTTATACTGTAATATTCATTCATTGGTGCCCCTTCCTGACCATCCATATGAGACTTCTGACACCCCCTGCTGACCCATCCGTATGAGACTTCAGACACCTCCTGCTGACCCATCCATATGAGACTTCTGACACCCCCTGCTGACCCATCCGTATGAGACTTCTGACACCCCCTGCTGACCCATCCGTATGAGACTTCTGACACCCCCTGCTGACCCATCCGTATGAGACTTCTGACACCCCCTGCTGACCCATCCGTATGAGACTTCTGACACCCCCCGCTGACCCATCCGTATGAGACTTCTGACACCCCCCCCTGACCCATCCGTATGAGACTTCTGACACCCCCCCTGACCCATCCATATGTGACTTCTGACACCCCCCCCCTGACCCATCCGTATGAGACTTCTGACACCCCCCCCTGACCCATCCGTATGAGACTTCTGACACCCCCCCCTGACCCATCCGTATGAGACTTCTGACACCCCCTAATGACCCATCCATATGAGACTTCTGACACCCCCTGCTGACCCATCCGTATGAGACTTCTGACACCCCCTCCTGACCCATCCATATGAGACTTCTGACACCCCCCCTGACCCATCCGTATGAGACTTCTGACACCCCCTAATGACCCATCCATATGAGACTTCTGACACCCCCCTGACCCATCCGTATGAGACTTCTGACACCCCCTGCTGACCCATCCGTATGAGACTTCTGACACCCCCTCCTGACCCATCCATATGAGACTTCTGACACCCCCTCCTGACCCATCCATATGAGACTTCTGACACCCCCCCCTGACCCATCCGTATGAGACTTCTGACACCCCCAGCTGACCCATCCGTATGAGACTTCTGACACCCCCTCCTGACCCATCCATATTAGACTTCTGACACCCCCTGCTGACCCATCCAAATGAGACCTCTGAGTGATGAAGAGGTGAAGAGAACATGAAAGGAAAGAATCTGCCTCCTTTGTCTTTCTACAAACTAGCAGATGGACTTCTAACACACTAGTGTGAAATACACACACACACACACACACTGTCCCCACCTCTCTGAAATGAACACAAACCAACAGACTACATTATAACTCATAAACACTCATACCCCAGATTTCTAGGCCTTTTTGTTTTGCGAGGATAATGTGCATGATGAGGTGATCCGTCTCTGAAGGCTTCATTTGGTTTCACTTTAGAGAAAGAAGAGAAAAACCCTGATCTTTATTGTTGATAAACTAAAGTACATGTTGTATGGAAATGTGTCCACGCCCTCGGTACTGCTTCTTCTTCTGTGGTGGTGAAGTGGTGAAAGCCCTCTGATTCCGTCATCCAGCTCTTTTCTTGGCCTGTGTTCATAAAGCTTCTCGGTAGGAGTCCCACCTGTCTCTGTAACCTTATTGAGTTCTAAAAGAGTAAACTGATCCTAGATCAGCGTTTCTGCTCTGAGACCCTTTATGAATACATGCATTGTGCTTTTTCAATAACAAAAAAAAAACAGTAAGTTCTCTCTTCCCCTCCTTTCTCTTGATCTCTGTGATTTAAACAGCAGGTGTTTTGCACCCGTCACTATCGATGCTTTTGTTATACCGCGTTTCCTTCCTGTTTGACGAGTTTCTCTGTGAAAAATGTAAATGACAACAACAACAAATACATTTAAAAAAACAACCCAAAAAACGGATGAAGAGTATGAATACCGTTGGATGTTTTATCTGCTTTTTACAGGCTTTGGGGAAAGGATACGCAGGTGTAGGAAAGTGTACAATAGTCTTAATGATTGTAAAATGAAATAACAATTGTGGATGAAAGCACACTTTCTGGAATTGTAATTTTTTAAACTGCTAGTGTCGTGTGTTTTGTAATAGAACAATTATAACTATTTACAACGCAGAGGTGTCAAATACATTGTCATTCTTTTCAATGAAACTATTGAAGCTTCACTACACATCCTCCAACCGTTTTCAGCTTAGACTCAAACATATTCAGAATACATAGCGTTAGGTAGTCATGTACTGCTTCTGATTGGAGGAGAACATGTTCTACCGCTTATGATTGGAGGAGAACATGTTCTACTGCTTATGATTGGAGGAGAACATGTTCTACTGCTTCTGATTGGAGGAGAACATGTTCTACTGCTTATGATTGGAGGAGAACATGTTCTACTGCTTATGATTGGAGGAGAACATGTTCTACTGCTTATGATTGGAGGAGAACATGTTCTACTGCTTATGATTGGAGGAGGACATGTTCTACTGCTTCTGATTGGAGGAGAACATGTTCTACTGCTTCTGATTGGAGGAGGACATGTTCTACTGCTTCTGATTGGAGGAGAACATGTTTACTGCTTCTGATTGGAGGAGGACATGTTCTAAAAGTGTAACTTCCTGAGACGATACCAACGGACTGTGATCACCAACACCATGTATAGAAGTTCTCCTGGCGCCGGCTACACCAAGAGGAGACCTACGGGGAGGGAGACTTCATTCCAGATCTCATGTTATTTAATGACATGTCTATGGTGGATTTCTGCAGGGAAACAGGGAGAGCTTCATGATTGGTTTCTGCTCTACAGACCTGGGTTCAAAGACTATTCAACAACGTTTGCTTGAGCCAGATAGGCAGGGTTTTCACTTTTACTTCCACACGCAGTCACAGCTAAAGTATTGCTAATGAAATGGAATAGTGTTGGTAATGATATGGAATAGTGTTGGTAATGATATGGAATAGTGTTGGTAATGATATGGAATAGTGTTGGTAATCATGGAATAGTGTTGGTAATGATATGGAATAGTGTTGGTAATGATATGGAATAGTGTTGGTAATGATATGGAATAGTGTTGGTAATGATATGGAATAGTGTTGGTAATGATATGGAATAGTGTTGGTAATGATATGGAATAGTGTTGGTAATCATGGAATAGTGTTGGTAATGATATGGAATAGTGTTGGTAATGATATGGAATAGTGTTGGTAATCATGGAATAGTGTTGGTAATGATATGGAATAGTGTTGGTAATGATATGGAATAGTGTTGGTAATGATATGGAATAGTGTTGGTAATCATGGAATAGTGTTGGTAATGATATGGAATAGTGTTGGTAATGATATGGAATAGTGTTGGTAATGATATGGAATAGTGTTGGTAATGATATGGAATAGTGTTGGTAATGATATGGAATAGTGTTGGTAATGATATGGAATAGTGTTGGTAATCATGGAATAGTGTTGGTAATGATATGGAATAGTGTTGGTAATGATATGGAATAGTGTTGGTAATGATATGGAATAGTGTTGGTAATGATATGGAATAGTGTTGGTAATGATATGGAATAGTGTTGGTAATGATATGGAATAGTGTTGGTAATGATATGGAATAGTGTTGGTAATGATATGGAATAGTGTTGGTAATGATATGGAATAGTGTTGGTAATCATGGAATAGTGTTGGTAATCATGGAATAGTGTTGGTAATGATATGGAATAGTATTTGAACCCAGATGTGCTACTCTGCCCTGGTTTATCCTCACCAGGATGAAAAGCTTCATTTAATTTGCTGACTGGTTAAACCCAGTCACTACAGCCTCTGGTCTCCATAATACTTAACCATACGGTGCTGACTGGTTAAACCCAGTCACTACAGCCTCTGGTCTCCATAAGACTTAACCAGACAGTGCTGACTGGTTAAACCCAGTCACTACAGCCTCTGGTCTCCATAAGACTAAACCAGACAGTGCTGACTGGTTAAACCCAGTCACTACAGCCTCTGGTCTCCATAAGACTTAACCATACAGTGCTGACTGGTTAAACCCAGTCACTACAGCCTCTGGTCTCCATAAGACTTAACCAGACAGTGCTGACTGGTTAAACCCAGTCACTACAGCCTCTGGTCTCCATAAGACTTAACCATACAGTGCTGACTGGTTAAACCCAGTCACTACAGCCTCTGGTCTCCATAAGACTTAACCATACGGTGCTGACTGGTTAAACCCAGTCACTACAGCCTCTGGTCTCCATAAGACTTAACCATACGGTGCTGACTGGTTAAACCCAGTCACTACAGCCTCTGGTCTCCATAAGACTTAACCATACAAGGTAGAACTACATACTGTATCCACACCGTGATAAAGAGAGATTCCCCTACACCAGGGCTGTCCAACCCTGTTCCTGGAGATCTACCGTCCTGTAGGTTTATACTCCAACCCTGTTCCTGGAGATCTACCGTCCTGTAGGTTTATATTCCAACCCTGTTCCTGGAGATCTACCGTCCTGTAGGTTTATACTCCAACCCTGTTCCTGGAGATCTACCGTCCTGGTAGGTTTATACTCCAACCCTGTTCCTGGAGATCTACTGTCCTGTAGGTTCTCTCCAACCCTGTTCCTGGAGATCTACTGTCCTCGAGGTTTATACTCCAACCCTGTTCCTGGAGATCTACTGTCCTGTAGGTTTTCTCTCCAACCCTAATCTAGCACACCTGATTCTAATAATTAGCTGGTTGATAAACTGAATCGGGTTAGTTACAACTGGGGTTGAAAGGAAAACCTACAGGAGTGTAGCTCTCCAGGAACAGGGTTGGACAGCCCTGCCCTACACATTTGACAAGGTCAGTCTTCAATGAAGTAGTCTTCATGGTTTGGGTTGTTCTAGAGGCTGGTAACAGGTAAATGATGGTCTTTCACTACTGTTGCTGTGGCTCTAAATACTGGTTCCATGTAAATATGTTCTTGGACTAGTGTAAGAGATAGTGGAAACTCCCTCTAGCCCATGCATAGTCCTACACCAATTCAATGCTTTTAAATGTGTGTGGAAGGAGCTCATGAGAATTGGTATGCGTGTACATTGCAATCCCTGTCTGTCCCTGTGGTGAGCTCCTCTCACTCCAGGAACTACAACCAACCATGTCTGAAGCCTGGCTGGTTCCACACGAGGCAGGCAGCCATCAGAGCTGCGTCATTCTCTGGGGCTAGAGCTTCCTGCCTCCGATCAGCTGATTGTAAAATTCAGTGAGGTGAAATGTTCAGATTGTAGCAGATGGAAATGTAATGTATAGCTGATGCATTCAATTCACTGTTCTACACGACGGATATCTGTCCTACACGACGGACGATATCTGTTCTACACGACGGACGATATCTGTTCTACACGACGGACGATATCTGTTCTACACGACGGACGATGTCTGTTCTACACGACGGACGATGTCTGTTCTACACGACGGACGATGTCTGTACTACACGACGGACGATGTCTGTACTACACGACGGACGATGTCTGTACTACACGACGGACGATGTCTGTACTACACGACGGACGATGTCTGTTCTACACGACGGACGATGTCTGTTCTACACGACGGACGATGTCTGTTCTACACGACGGACGATGTCCGTACTACACGACGGACGATGTCCGTTCTACACGACGGACGATGTCTGTTCTACACGACGGACGATATCCGTTCTACACGACGGACGATATCCGTTCTACACGACGGACGATGTCTGTTCTACACGACGGACGATGTCTGTTCTACACGACGGACGATGTCTGTTCTACACGACGGACGATGTCTGTTCTACACGACGGACGATGTCTGTTCTACACGACGGACGATGTCTGTTCTACACGACGGACGATGTCTGTTCTACACGACGGACGATGTCTGTACTACACGACGGACGATGTCTGTTCTACACGACGGACGATGTCTGTTCTACACGACGGACGATGTCTGTTCTACACGACGGACGATGTCTGTTCTACACGACGGATGTCTGTCCTACATGAGTCCCATAGGGTGGCGCACAATTGGCCCAGCGTCGTCCGGGTTTGGCCAGGGTAGGCCGTCATTGTAAATAAGAATTTGTTCTTAACTGACTTGCCAAGTTAAATAAAGGTTAAATAAAAAAATATATAAATAAATGTGGAAGTCTACCTAAATATCCATTTACACCACTCAGATGATACCCATGTCATTTAAACCATACGAATGGGTGATTCTGCTGACTGTTGAGATACTTTTGTGTATATAGTGAATCCCCTTAAAATTAGTGGACTCGGCAATTTCAGCCCCACCCGTTGTTGTCCAGTGTATAACATCGAGCACACAGCCATGCAATCTCATTGGCAGTAGAATGGCTTTACTGAAGAGCTCAGTCACTTTCAACGTGGCACCGTCATAGGATGCCACTTTTCCAACAAGTCAGTTCGTCAAGTGTAGGCTCTGCTAGAGCTGCCCCGCTCAAATGTAAGTGCTGTTATTGTGAAGTGGAAACGTCTAGGAGCAACAACGGCTCAGCTGCGAAGTGGTAGGCCACACAAGCTCACAGAACGGGACCGCTGAAGCACGTAACGCGTAAACATTATCTGTCCTCAGTTGCAACACTCACTACCGAGTTACAAACTGCTTCTGGAAGTGTAACCGATATGAAATGGCTAGCTAGTTAGCGGTGGTGCGCGCTAATAGCGTTTCAATCGGTGACGTCACTCGCTTTGAGACCTTGAGGTAGTGGTTCCCTTTGCTCTGCAAGGGCCGCAGCTTTTGTGGAGCGATGGGTAACGATGCTTCGTGGGTGAATGTTGTTGATGTGTGCAGAGGGTCCCTGGTTCGCGCCCGGGTCGGGGCGAGCGGACGGGCTAAAGTTAAACTGTTACAGAAGCAATGTCAGCACAATAACTGTTCGTCGGGAGCTTCATGAAATGGGTTTCCATGGCCGAGCAGCCGGACACAAGCCTAAGATCACCATGCTCAATGCAAAGTGTTGGCTGGAGTGGTGTAAAGCTTTCCACCATTGGACTCTGGAGCAGTTGAAATATGTTCTCTGGAGCGATGAATCACGCTTCACCATCTGGCAGTCCAATGGACGAATCTGTGTTTGGTGGATGCCAGGAGAACGCTACCTGCCTCTATGAATAATGCCAACTGTAAAATGTGGTGGTCTGTTGCAGTTTTTCATGGTTCGGGCTAGGCCCCTTAATTCCAGTATAGGGAAATCTTTATTCTACAGCATACAATGACATTCTAGATTGTTCTGTGCTTCCAACTTTGTGGCAACCTGTTTCAGCATGACAATGCTCCCGTGCACAAAGCGAGGTCCATACAGAAATGGCTTGTTGAGATCGGTGTGGAAGAACTTGACTGGCCTGCACAGAGTCCTGACCTCAACCCCATCGAACACCTTTGGGATGAATTGGAACGAATGAATACACTAGTCTGAAGCCAGGACATCATGTCTATGATGACATTAATCATCACCTTAAAGAGATACTCCGGTACTTTTGTATACTTTTTAGCCAGAGGTTCTGAAAGTAGCACTCACAAGCCAAAAGTGGTCCCCGGAAATGGCATACTACGTCACATACAGTTGAAGTCCGAAGTTTACATACACCTTAGCCAAATATATTTAAACTTCTTATGGCTGCATCCCGCTACCGGGATCGATATGACAGCAGCCAGATAAAGTGCAGGGCGCCAAATTCAAAAAAACAGAAATCTCATAATTAAAATTCCTCAAACATACATGTGTCTTATATCATTTTAAAGGTATTCTTGTTGTTAATCCCACCAAAGTGTCCGATTTCAAATATGCTTTTCAGCGAAAGCACAACAAACGATTATGTTAGGTGACCATCAAACCACAAACAGGCACAGCCATTTATCCAGCGAAAGATAGCAGTCAGATAAAGTGGAAATAAAGATCAAATTAATCACTAATCTTTGATTATCTTCATCAGATGACACTCATAGGACTTCATGTTACACAATACATGCATGTTTTGTTTGATAAAGTTCATATTTATAACATTGGCGCGTTAGATTCACTAGTTCCAAAAACATCCAGTGATGGTGCATAGCCACATCGTTTCAACAGAAATACTCATCATAAATATAGATGATAATACAAGTTATACACATGGAATTATAGATATACCTCTCCTTAATGCAACCGCTGTGTCAGATTTCAAAAAAACTTTACGGAAAAAGCAAATCATGCAATAATCTGAGACGGAGCTCAGACCAATAGCCAAATTAGCCGCCATGTTGGACTCAACAGAAACCAGAAAATACATGATAAATGTTTCCTAAACCTTTGATGAACTTCATCAGAATGCAGTCCTAGGAATCCCAGGTCCACAATAAATGCTTGATTTGTTCAATAATGTCCGTTATTTATGTCCAATTAGCTACTTTGGTTCGCGCCTTCGGTAAACAATTCTAAAGTCAGAAAGCGCCTCCACTATAACGTGACGAAATGTCCAAAAGTTCTGTAACAGTCAGTAGAAACATGTCAAACGATGTACTGAATCAATCTTTAGAATGTTGTTAACATCTTGAATAACGTTCCAACCGGAGAATTAGATTGACTTCAGAAGAGCGGTGGAACGGACGTCCTACTCATGTGAAGGCGCATGGTGAATGCGTGATCAGCCCGTGGAAGTGATTACTCATTCCTGTCTCCTTCGGCCCCCTTTCACATTAGAGTCATCAGACAAAGTTCTGTTGACTATTGACATCTAGTGGAAGCCGTAGGAAGTGAAAACTCATTTATATCTCACTGTCATTTCAATTGAGAGCATGGTTGAAAATCTGACACCTCAGAAACAATTCAAACAGGAAGTGGAACTTCTCAGGTTTTTGCCTGCCATATGAGTTCTGTTATACTCACAGACATAATTCAAACAGTTTTAGAAACTTCAGAGTGTTTTCTATCCAATATGAATAATAATATGCATATATTAGCAACTGGGACTAAGGAGCAGGCCGTTTAATATGGGCACCTCTGTGCACCTTTCATCCAAGCTTCTCAATACTGCCCCTGCAGCCATAAGAAGTTAAACTCAGTTTTTCACAATTCCTGACATTTAATCCTTGTAAAAATTTCATGTCTTAGGTGTTAGGATCACCAATTTATTTTAAGAATGTGAAATGTCAGAATAATAGTAGAGAGAATTATTTATTTCAGCTTTTATTTCATCACATTCCCAGTGGGTCAGAAGTTTACACACACTCAATTAGTATTTGGTAGCATTGCCTTTAAATTGTTTAACTTGGGTCAAACGTTTCGGGTAGCCTTCCACAAGCTTCCCACAAAAAGTTGGTTGAATTTTGCCCCATTCCTCCTGACAGAGCTGGTGTAACTGAGTCAGGTTTGTAGGCCACCTTGCTCGCTCACGCTTTTTCAGTTCTGCCCACACATTTTCTATAGGATTGAGGTCAGTGCTTTGTCATGGCCCCTCCAATACCTTGACTTTGTTGTCCTTAAGCCATTTTGCCACAACTTTGGAAGTATGCTTGAGGTCATTGTCCATTTGGAAGAACCATTTGCGACCAAGCTTTAACTTCCTGACTGATGTCTTGAGATTTTGCTTCAATATATCCACATCATTTTCTTTCCTCATGATGCGTCTATTTTGTGAGGTGCACCAGTCCCTCCTGCAGCAAAGCACCCCCACAACATGATGCTGCCACCCCCGTGCTTCACGGTTGGGATGGTGTTCTTCGGCTTGCAAGCCTCACCCTTTTTCCTCCAAACATAACGATGGTCATTATGGCCAAACAGTTCTATTTTTGTGTCATCAGAGCAGAGGACATTTCTCCAAAAAGTATGATCTTTGTCCCATGTGCAGTTAACCTGTCTAGGATGAGGGTGCCGCTAGCGGCACTCCCCCCCCCCCCCCCCCCCCCCCACTGAAAAGGCAGAGCCGCAAAATTCAAAAAAATTTTTTTTTTTAAATATTTAACTTTCACACATTAAAGTCCAATACAGCTAATGAAAGACACAGATCTTGTGAATCCAGCCAACATGTCCGATTTTTTAAATGTTTTACAGGGAAGACACAATATGTAAAGATGTACATCTATTACCTAAAAACACATTAGCATAATCCACCATCTTTTATTTGTCCACCAACACCAGTAGCTATCACCAATTCGGCTAAACTAAGATATTTATAGCCCCTAACCAAGAAAAAAACTCACCAGATGACAGTCTGATAACATATTTATGGTATGGGATAGGTTTTGTTCGAAAAAAGTGCATATTTCAGGTAGATGGCATAGGTTACAATTGCACCCACCGTCACAAATGGACTGGAACAACTACATTGAGCAACGTGTTTACCTACTTACTAATCATCAAACATTTCGTAAAAATACACAGCATACACAAATCGAAAGACACAGATCCTGTGAATACAGACAATATTTCAGATTTTCTAAGTGTCTTACAGCGAAAACACAATAAATCGTTATATTAGCATAGCACATAGCACATAGCAGCCCAGCATTGATTCTAGCCAAAGTGAGCGATAAAAGTCAACATCGCCAAAATATATTATTTTTTTCACTAACCTTCTCAGAATTCTTCAGATGACACTCCTGTAACATCATATTACACAATCCATATAGAGTTTGATCGAAAATGTTTATATTTAGCCACCAAAATCATGGTTAGACAATGTGAAATGTAGACAAGCTGGTGAGAAAATGTCCGTGCGCCACTTAGACAGTGATCTACTCTTATACATAAATACTCATAAACGTGACTAAAAAATATAGGGTGGACAGGGATTGATAGACAATTTAATTCTTAATACAATCGCGGAATTACATTTTTAAAATTATCCTTACTTTTCAATACAGTTTGCGCCAAACGAAGCTACGTCAAAAAACATGGCGTCCTAAGCCACTAACATTTTTCGACAGAAACACGATTTATCATAATAAAAATGTCCTACTTTGAGCTGTTCTTCCATCAGTATCTTGGGCAAAGGATCCTTTCTTGGGAGTAATCGTCTTTTGGTGGAAAGCTGTCCTCTTGCCATGTGGAAATGCCAACTGCGTTCGGGATGAACTGGAAGCGTGCCCAGCAATTCACAGCGTTTCAGAAATAAATGTCCCAAAATCGCACTAAACGGATATAAATTGCTATAAAACGCTTTAAATTAACTACCTTATGATGTTTTTAACTTCCCATAACGAGTAGAAACATGACCCGAGTAATATTACTCCCTCCACTAATGCTTGGAAAAGGTGCGGGTCGGTGTCCTCTAGGCGCATGACGTACCAAGAAAAGAGTGACTAGCCTCAGGGTTTTTTAATTTGTAGTGCCTGTGAACGCGCAATCGACCCCATTCAAATCGTCATCACGTAAAGGCATCCAGGGGAAGACGTAAGCAGTGTCCGTATACTCATAGCAATAACAGTGCCCTTTTAACTGACTCCAGATCAGGGGCCAAAATTTCTGAAATCTGACTCCATGTCAGGGAAATTGCTGTAGAATGGGCTCTGTTCCACTTAGAGACAAAATTTCAACTCCTATAGAAACTATAGACTGTTTTCTATCCAATAATAATAATAATATGCATATTGTACGATCAAGGATTTTGTGGGAAGCCGTTTCAAAAATTACACGATTAGCATAAATAGTCACAACAGCGCCCCCATCCTCAACAGGTTAACTGTAGTCTGGCTTTTTTATGGCGGTTTTGGAGCAGTGGCTTCTTCCTTGCTGAGCGGCCTTTCAGGTTATGTCAAAATAGGACTCGTTTAACTGTGGATATAGATACTTTTGTACCTGTTTCCTCCAGCATCTTGACAAGGTCCTTTGCTGTTGTTCTGGGATTGATTTGTACTTTTTGCACCAAAGTACGTTCATCTTTAGGAACTCGTTTCCTTCCTGAACGGTATGATGGTTGCGTAGTACCATTGTGTTTATACTTGCGTACTATTGTTTGTACAGATGAATGTGGTACCTTCAGGCGTTTGGAAATTGCTCCCAGGGATGAACCAGACTTGTGGAGGTGTACAATTTTTTTTCTGAGGTCTTGGCTGATTTCTTTTGATTTTCCCACGATGTCAAGCAAAGAGGCACTGAGTTTGAAGGTCGGCCTTGAAATACATCCACAGGTACACCTCCAATTGACTTAAATGATGTCAATCAGAAGCTTTTAATGTCATGACATAATTTTCTGGAATTTTCCAAGCTGTTTAAAGGCACAGTCAACTTAGTGTATGTAAACTTCTGACCCACCGGAATTGTGATACGGTGAATTATAAGTGAAATAATCTGACTGTAAACAATTGTTGGAAAAATTACTTTTGTCATGCACAAAGTAGATGTCCTAACCGACTTGCCAAAACTATAGTTTGTTAACAAGAAACGTGCGAGAGGCTGACGCTCATTGGCTATAACTGCTAGGAGGCTGGCCCACGTTGGGGGAAATGTATTTTAAAAAACAGTTGCTTTTAAACTAGGGATTTGATGGTTAATTGAGGTAAAGTAATTCTGCTCACAGATTAAGCATGTATTACCTATATATGGACACATCCAGCCCAAAGAGGGAGGTTTAGAAAAAGACTTTCTTAGTTGCCAAAGTACTGGAGCATGTCTGTAACTGACTTTCTGCACTCTACATCGTACATATCTTTTTATAAGACATATGTTCGTTTCATTCTCTTAATATAAAGAATTCTGTTAACACACCAAGTATTTCAGAGAGTGTTTACTGTCTGCCAGGGGATCAATAAAGACTTTGAACTTAAACACCAGAACACGCAACGTCGGCACCTATCCAAGGACAGTTAAGTATTAACAATAAATGACTGAGTAAATGGTTCACTGTTCATCTGTATATAATTCTTGAGTTTAGGTGTTTGATACCAAAGGATCCCAGAGTTGATCTGAACGATGAGGACCTTCGTGGTTCTGCTGTTTGTTCTCTGCAGCTGTCTCTCTGAGCATCAGGTTTTTCACATTACAGACCATGCCAAGAAGCCAATCTTTATGGAAACCACACTGAGGGTCAGCGAGAGCCAGGTGGAGGAACAGAGAGTCCTGCTCCAGGAGCTGAGAGCCATTGTGGCTCAACAGAGCACCAAACTGAATGAGATGGCAGCCAGCGTGGAGGAACTGAAGAGAGAGAACAGAGAGAGACCGAAGGTGGCCTTCTCAGCCTCGCTGTCTGAATCCAAAGGACCAAATAGTGATGATGTCATCCTGGTCTACAAACATGTCTTCAACAATATTGGTGAGGCTTACAGTCCGGTGACGGGTATCTTCAGAGCACCGGTTAATGGAGTCTACTACTTCACATACACTGCCTTTACAACCTCCAGCAAGGGGAGAAGAGTGTCGCTGTTTAAAAACGAACTTCTAATGGTGACTGTGACCGATGACGTTTCAGACTCCGAGGACGGTGGATCCAATGGTGTCACACTGCAGTTGGATGCAGGAGATGAGGTCTACACTCGTCTGGTGGCAGAATTTAACGTCTTTGATGACAAGAATCACCACAGCACCTTCTCTGGCTTTCTGCTCTTCACGTAGAAAACAGTTCCTTCCACAGCTGAATCCTACTGCTTTGGAATGATTTGATGACATATAGTACTATGACATCACAATGTTTATGGCTTTTTGTGTGAACTAAGCATTGATAACAAGGTGAAAAACAAACAATCTTGTGTCTTCATCATTTAACCCAACGCGTCAGAATCAGAACCAACCAGTCCAACAGGATGTATTAAGCTTGAGTTATTCAGTTATTTTTGTACGGACCGGATCGGGTGATGCAATCTTTGTGCTGCTTTGTGGAAGAATGAAAGTGTAGACCTGATTCTCTTCTTAAGAACTGACTACTGAATGATTTTATAAATCATTTGTTTGATCAATGAGACAGAATGGGAAGTTGGGTAGTGTCCTCCATGTTTTGTCTAATGCTTAAAGAAATGTTCTTCTCCAATTTAAGAAAGATAACGACTAAATAATATTTCAGTTAAATGATTTCTTTTATTTTTTGGGAGGTAAAGTAGTGCATAAAAAACTGGTTATCATTTATCATTGGTTTCTCTTCACTCTTAGAAGCCAGATGGTACATTGAGAAACAACTGATCTAATATTAAATAAAATCAACAAAACAATAAGTCAAGAATATCTATTGGTTAGTAATAATATCATGATGTCTTCTTCTTTTTAAATATCATAAACCAAACAAGAAACAAAAATTAAAAATTAAATTACAAACAGAAAAAAAGGGCAATTTACATAATTTGAAAAATAAATCTGACTTCAACGTCCATTATGTAGTAAGAAACATAACATGTTACATGATCCTTACGTGTTTTATATGTATATACTGAACTAAAGTAGAAATACAACATGAAACAATTTCAACTATTTTACGGAGCTACTGCTCATAATAAGGAAATCAGTCAATTGAAATGAATTCATTAGGCCCTAATCTATGAATTTCACATGACTGGGCAGGGGGCACAGCTGGGGAGCCAGGCCCAGCCAATCAGAATCAGAGTTTTTCCCCACAAAAGGGCTTTCTTACAGACATAAATACTCCTCAGTTTCATCAGCTATCCAGGTGGCTGGTCTCAGATGATCCCACAGGTGAAGATGGCGGATGTGGAGGTCCTGGGCTAGGCAGAAAGCACTGAGCTGAAACACCCGCGTTTTGGAGCTGCCAAGAAAACATGAAGACACCATGTTTGTATACAGCTTCATTACCTCAATTATCTTTTTTTTGCAAACTGATATGTGACACGTATTAATGACAAAATAACATGCAAAACAGGTAGAGCAATTTTCTTTTGTATGAAGAGGTTGGAACAGAGGGCAGCCCTTTATATACAGAGGTTGGAACAGAGGGCAGCCCTGTATATACAGAGATTGGAGCAGAGGGCAGCCCTGTATATACAGAGGTTGGAACAGAGGGCAGCCCTGTATATACAGAGGTTGGAACAGAGGGCAGCCCTGTATATACAGAGATTGGAACAGAGGGCAGCCCTGTATATACAGAGATTGGAGAGGTTGGAACAGAGGGCAGCCCTGTATATACAGAGGTTGGAACAGAGGGCAGCCCTGTATATACAGAGGTTGGAACAGAGGGCAGCCCTGTATATACAGAGGTTGGAACAGAGGGCAGCCCTGTATATACAGAGGTTGGAACAGAGGGCAGCCCTGTATATACAGAGGTTGGAACAGAGGGCAGCCCTGTATATACAGAGATTGGAACAGAGGGCAGCCCTGTATATACAGAGATTGGAACAAAGGGCAGCCCTGTATATACAGAGGTTGGAACAGAGGGCAGCCCTGTATATACAGAGGTTGGAACAAAGGGCAGCCCTGTATATACAGAGATTGGAACAGAGGGCAGCCCTGTATATACAGAGATTGGAACAGAGGGCAGCCCTGTATATACAGAGATTGGAACAGAGGGCAGCCCTGTATATACAGAGATTGGAACAGAGGGCAGCCCTGTATATACAGAGATTGGAACAGAGGGCAGCCCTGTATATACAGAGATTGGAGCAGAGGGCAGCCCTGTATATACAGAGATTAGAGCAGAGGGCAGCCCTGTATATACAGAGATTAGAGCAGAGGGCAGCCCTGTATATACAGAGATTGGAACAGAGGGCAGCCCTGTATATACAGAGATTGGAACAGAGGGCAGCCCTGTATATACAGAGGTTGGAACAGAGGGCAGCCCTGTATATACAGAGGTTGGAACAGAGGGCAGCCCTGTATATACAGAGGTTGGAACAGAGGGCAGCCCTGTATATACAGAGGTTGGAACAGAGGGCAGCCCTGTATATACAGAGATTGGAGCAGAGGGCAGCCCTGTATATACAGAGATTGGAGAGGTTGGAACAGAGGGCAGCCCTGTATATACAGAGGTTCGAACAGAGGGCAGCCCTGTATATACAGAGATTGGAACAGAGGGCAGCCCTGTATATACAGAGATTGGAGCAGAGGGCAGCCGTGTATATACAGAGATTGGAGCAGAGGGCTGCCCGGTATATACAGAGATTGGAACAGAGGGCAGCCCTGTATATACAGAGATTGGAACAGAGGGCAGCCCTGTATATACAGAGATTGGAACAGAGGGCAGCCCTGTATATACAGAGATTGGAACAGAGGGCAGCCCTGTATATACAGAGATTGGAACAGAGGGCAGCCCTGTATATACAGAGATTGGAACAGAGGGCAGCCCTGTATATACAGAGATTGGAACAGAGGGCAGCCCTGTATATACAGAGATTGGAGCAGAGGGCAGCCCTGTATATACAGAGATTAGAGCAGAGGGCAGCCCTGTATATACAGAGATTAGAGCAGAGGGCAGCCCTGTATATACAGAGATTGGAACAGAGGGCAGCCCTGTATATACAGAGATTGGAACAGAGGGCAGCCCTGTATATACAGAGATTGGAACAGAGGGCAGCCCTGTATATACAGAGATTGGAACAGAGGGCAGCCCTGTATATACAGAGATTGGAACAGAGGGCAGCCCTGTATATACAGAGATTGGAACAGAGGGCAGCCCTGTATATACAGAGATTGGAACAGAGGGCAGCCCTGTATATACAGAGATTGGAACAGAGGGCAGCCCTGTATATACAGAGGTTGGAACAGAGGGCAGCCCTGTATATACAGAGATTGGAGCAGAGGGCAGCCCTGTATATACAGAGATTAGAGCAGAGGGCAGCCCTGTATATACAGAGATTAGAGCAGAGGGCAGCCCTGTATATACAGAGATTGGAACAGAGGGCAGCCCTGTATATACAGAGATTGGAACAGAGGGCAGCCCTGTATATACAGAGATTGGAACAGAGGGCAGCCCTGTATATACAGAGGTTGGAACAGAGGGCAGCCCTGTATATACAGAGGTTGGAACAGAGGGCAGCCCTGTATATACAGAGGTTGGAACAGAGGGCAGCCCTGTATATACAGAGGTTGGAACAGAGGGCAGCCCTGTATATACAGAGGTTGGAACAGAGGGCAGCCCTGTATATACAGAGGTTGGAACAGAGGGCAGCCCTGTATATACAGAGATTGGAGCAGAGGGCAGCCCTGTATATACAGAGATTGGAGAGGTTGGAACAGAGGGCAGCCCTGTATATACAGAGGTTCGAACAGAGGGCAGCCCTGTATATACAGAGATTGGAACAGAGGGCAGCCCTGTATATACAGAGATTGGAGCAGAGGGCAGCCCTGTATATACAGAGATTGGAGCAGAGGGCTGCCCTGTATATACAGAGATTGGAACAGAGGGCAGCCCTGTATATACAGAGATTGGAACAGAGGGCAGCCCTGTATATACAGAGATTGGAACAGAGGGCAGCCCTGTATATACAGAGATTGGAACAGAGGGCAGCCCTGTATATACAGAGATTGGAACAGAGGGCAGCCCTGTATATACAGAGATTGGAACAGAGGGCAGCCCTGTATATACAGAGATTGGAACAGAGGGCAGCCCTGTATATACAGAGATTGGAACAGAGGGCAGCCCTGTATATACAGAGATTGGAACAGAGGGCAGCCCTGTATATACAGAGATTGGAACAGAGGGCAGCCCTGTATATACAGAGATTGGAACAGAGGGCAGCCCTGTATATACAGAGATTGGAACAGAGGGCAGCCCTGTATATACAGAGATTGGAACAGAGGGCAGCCCTGTATATACAGAGATTGGAACAGAGGGCAGCCCTGTATATACAGAGGTTGGAACAGAGGGCAGCCCTGTATATGCAGAGATTGGAACAGAGGGCAGCCCTGTATATACAGAGATTGGAACAGAGGGCAGCCCTGTATATACATAGATTGGAACAGAGGGCAGCCCTGTATATACAGAGATTGGAACAGAGGGCAGCCCTGTATATACAGAGATTGGAACAGAGGGCAGCCCTGTATATACAGAGATTGGAACAGAGGGCAGCCCTGTATATACAGAGATTGGAGCAGAGGGCAGCCCTGTATATACAGAGATTGGAGCAGAGGGCAGCCCTGTATATACAGAGATTGGAGCAGAGGGCAGCCCTGTATATACAGAGATTGGAGCAGAGGGCAGCCCTGTATATATAGAGATTGGAGCAGAGGGCAGCCCTGTATATACAGAGATTGGAGAGGTTGGAACAGAGGGCAGCCCTGTATATACAGAGGTTGGAGAGATTGGAGCAGAGGGCAGCCCTGTATATACAGAGATTGGAACAGAGGGCAGCCCTGTATATACAGAGATTGGAACAGAGGGCAGCCCTGTATATACAGAGATTGGAACAGAGGGCAGCCCTGTATATACAGAGATTGGAACAGAGGGCAGCCCTGTATATACAGAGATTGGAACAGAGGGCAGCCCTGTATATACAGAGATTGGAACAGAGGGCAGCCCTGTATATACAGAGATTGGAACAGAGGGCAGCCCTATATATACAGAGATTGGAACAGAGGGCAGCCCTGTATATACAGAGATTGGAACAGAGGGCAGCCCTGTATATACAGAGATTGGAACAGAGGGCAGCCCTGTATATACAGAGATTGGAACAGAGGGCAGCCCTGTATATACAGAGATTGGAACAGAGGGCAGCCCTGTATATACAGAGATTGGAACAGAGGGCAGCCCTGTATATACAGAGATTGGAGCAGAGGGCAGCCCTGTATATACAGAGATTGGAGCAGAGGGCAGCCCTGTATATACAGAGATTGGAGCAGAGGGCAGCCCTGTATATACAGAGATTGGAGCAGAGGGCAGCCCTGTATATACAGAGATTGGAGCAGAGGGCAGCCCTGTATATACAGAGATTGGAGCAGAGGGCAGCCCTGTATATACAGAGATTGGAGCAGAGGGCAGCCCTGTATATACAGAGATTGGAGCAGAGGGCAGCCCTGTATATACAGAGATTGGAGCAGAGGGCAGCCCTGTATATACAGAGATTGGAGCAGAGGGCAGCCCTGTATATACAGAGATTGGAGCAGAGGGCAGCCCTGTATATACAGAGATTGGAGCAGAGGGCAGCCCTGTATATACAGAGATTGGAGCAGAGGGCAGCCCTGTATATACAGAGATTGGAGCAGAGGGCAGCCCTGTATATACAGAGATTGGAGCAGAGGGCAGCCCTGTATATACAGAGATTGGAACAGAGGGCAGCCCTGTATATACAGAGATTGGAGCAGAGGGCAGCCCTGTATATACAGAGATTGGAGCAGAGGGCAGCCCTGTATATACAGAGATTGGAGCAGAGGGCAGCCCTGTATATACAGAGATTGGAGCAGAGGGCAGCCCTGTATATACAGAGATTGGAACAGAGGGCAGCCCTGTATATACAGAGATTGGAACAGAGGGCAGCCCTGTATATACAGAGATTGTAACAGAGGGCAGCCCTGTATATACAGAGATTGTAACAGAGGGCAGCCCTGTATATACAGAGATTGGAGCAGAGGGCAGCCCTGTATATACAGAGATTGGAGCCGAGGGCAGCCCTGTATATACAGAGATTGGAGCCGAGGGCAGCCCTGTATATACAGAGATTGGAGCCGAGGGCAGCCCTGTATATACAGAGATTGGAGCAGAGGGCAGCCCTGTATATACAGAGATTGGAGCAGAGGGCAGCCCTGTATATACAGAGATTGGAGCAGAGGGCAGCCCTGTATATACAGAGATTGGAACAGAGGGCAGCCCTGTATATACAGAGATTGGAACAGAGGGCAGCCCTGTATATACAGAGATTGGAACAGAGGGCAGCCCTGTATATACAGAGATTGGAACAGAGGGCAGCCCTGTATATACAGAGATTGGAACAGAGGGCAGCCCTGTATATACAGAGATTGGAACAGAGGGCAGCCCTGTATATACAGAGATTGGAACAGAGGGCAGCCCTGTATATACAGAGATTGGAAAAGAGGGCAGCCCTGTATATACAGAGATTGGAACAGAGGGCAGCCCTGTATATACAGAGATTGGAGCAGAGGGCAGCCCTGTATATACAGAGATTGGAGCAGAGGGCAGCCCTGTATATACAGAGATTGGAGCAGAGGGCAGCCCTGTATATACAGAGATTGGAGCAGAGGGCAGCCCTGTATATACAGAGATTGGAGCAGAGGGCAGCCCTGTATATACAGAGATTGGAGCAGAGGGCAGCCCTGTATATACAGAGATTGGAGCAGAGGGCAGCCCTGTATATACAGAGATTGGAGCAGAGGGCAGCCCTGTATATACAGAGATTGGAGCAGAGGGCAGCCCTGTATATACAGAGATCGGAGCAGAGGGCAGCCCTGTATATACAGAGATCGGAGCAGAGGGCAGCCCTGTATATACAGAGATCGGAACAGAGGGCAGCCCTGTATATACAGAGATCGGAGCAGAGGGCAGCCCTGTATATACAGAGATCGGAGCAGAGGGCAGCCCTGTATATACAGAGATCGGAGCAGAGGGCAGCCCTGTATATACAGAGATTGGAGCAGAGGGCAGCCCTGTATATACAGAGATTGGAGCAGAGGGCAGCCCTGTATATACAGAGATTGGAACAGAGGGCAGCCCTGTATATACAGAGATTGGAACAGAGGGCAGCCCTGTATATACAGAGATTGGAACAGAGGGCAGCCCTGTATATACAGAGATTGGAACAGAGGGCAGCCCTGTATATACAGAGATTGGAGCAGAGGGCAGCCCTGTATATACAGAGATTGGAGCAGAGGGCAGCCCTGTATATACAGAGATTGGAGCAGAGGGCAGCCCTGTATATACAGAGATTGGAGCAGAGGGCAGCCCTGTATATACAGAGATTGGAGCAGAGGGCAGCCCTGTATATACAGAGATTGGAGCAGAGGGCAGCCCTGTATATAAAGAGATTGGAGCAGAGGGCAGCCCTGTATATACAGAGATTGGAGCAGAGGGCAGCCCTGTATATACAGAGATTGGAGCAGAGGGCAGCCCTGTATATACAGAGATTGGAACAGAGGGCAGCCCTGTATATACAGAGATTGGAGCAGAGGGCAGCCCTGTATATACAGAGATTGGAACAGAGGGCAGCCCTGTATATACAGAGATTGGAACAGAGGGCAGCCCTGTATATACAGAGATTGGAACAGAGGGCAGCCCTGTATATACAGAGATTGGAACAGAGGGCAGCCCTGTATATACAGAGATTGGAACAGAGGGCAGCCCTGTATATACAGAGATTGGAACAGAGGGCAGCCCTGTATATACAGAGATTGGAACAGAGGGCAGCCCTGTATATACAGAGATTGGAACAGAGGGCAGCCCTGTATATACAGAGATTGGAACAGAGGGCAGCCCTGTATATACAGAGATTGGAGCAGAGGGCAGCCCTGTATATACAGAGATTGTAACAGAGGGCAGCCCTGTATATACAGAGATTGTAACAGAGGGCAGCCCTGTATATACAGAGATTGGAGCAGAGGGCAGCCCTGTATATACAGAGATTGGAGCAGAGGGCAGCCCTGTATATACAGAGATTGGAGCCGAGGGCAGCCCTGTATATACAGAGATTGGAACAGAGGGCAGCCCTGTATATACAGAGATTGGAACAGAGGGCAGCCCTGTATATACAGAGATTGGAACAGAGGGCAGCCCTGTATATACAGAGATTGGAACAGAGGGCAGCCCTGTATATACAGAGATTGGAACAGAGGGCAGCCCTGTATATACAGAGATTGGAACAGAGGGCAGCCCTGTATATACAGAGATTGGAACAGAGGGCAGCCCTGTATATACAGAGGTTGGAACAGAGGGCAGCCCTGTATATACAGAGATTGGAACAGAGGGCAGCCCTGTATATACATAGATTGGAACAGAGGGCAGCCCTGTATATACAGAGATTGGAACAGAGGGCAGCCCTGTATATACAGAGATTGGAACAGAGGGCAGCCCTGTATATACAGAGATTGGAACAGAGGGCAGCCCTGTATATACAGAGATTGGAGCAGAGGGCAGCCCTGTATATACAGAGATTGGAGCAGAGGGCAGCCCTGTATATACAGAGATTGGAGCAGAGGGCAGCCCTGTATATACAGAGATTGGAGCAGAGGGCAGCCCTGTATATACAGAGATTGGAGAGGTTGGAACAGAGGGCAGCCCTGTATATACAGAGGTTGGAGAGATTGGAGCAGAGGGCAGCCCTGTATATACAGAGATTGGAACAGAGGGCAGCCCTGTATATACAGAGATTGGAGAGGTTGGAACAGAGGGCAGCCCTGTATATACAGAGGTTGGAACAGAGGGCAGCCCTGTATATACAGAGATTGGAACAGATTGCAGCCCCGTATATAAAGAGATTGGAGCAGAGGGCAGCCCTGTATATACAGAGATTGGAACAGAGGGCAGCCCTGTATATACAGAGATTGGAACAGAGGGCAGCCCTGTATATACAGAGATTGGAGCAGAGGGCAGCCCTGTATATACAGAGATTGGAGCAGAGGGCAGCCCTGTATATACAGAGATTGGAGCAGAGGGCAGCCCTGTATATACAGAGATTGGAGCAGAGGGCAGCCCTGTATATACAGAGATTGGAACAGAGGGCAGCCCTGTATATACAGAGATTGGAGCAGAGGGCAGCCCTGTATATACAGAGATTGGAGCAGAGGGCAGCCCTGTATATACAGAGATTGGAGCAGAGGGCAGCCCTGTATATACAGAGATTGGAGCAGAGGGCAGCCCTGTATATACAGAGATTGGAGCAGAGGGCAGCCCTGTATATACAGAGATTGGAACAGAGGGCAGCCCTGTATATACAGAGATTGGAACAGAGGGCAGCCCTGTATATACAGAGATTGGAACAGAGGGCAGCCCTGTATATACAGAGATTGGAACAGAGGGCAGCCCTGTATATACAGAGATTGGAACAGAGGGCAGCCCTGTATATACAGAGATTGGAGCAGAGGGCAGCCCTGTATATACAGAGATTGGAGCAGAGGGCAGCCCTGTATATACAGAGATTGGAGCAGAGGGCAGCCCTGTATATACAGAGATTGGAGCAGAGGGCAGCCCTGTATATACAGAGATTGGAGCAGAGGGCAGCCCTGTATATACAGAGATTGGAGCAGAGGGCAGCCCTGTATATACAGAGATTGGAGCAGAGGGCAGCCCTGTATATACAGAGATTGGAGCAGAGGGCAGCCCTGTATATACAGAGATTGGAGCAGAGGGCAGCCCTGTATATACAGAGATTGGAACAGAGGGCAGCCCTGTATATACAGAGATTGGAGCAGAGGGCAGCCCTGTATATACAGAGATTGGAACAGAGGGCAGCCCTGTATATACAGAGATTGGAACAGAGGGCAGCCCTGTATATACAGAGATTGGAACAGAGGGCAGCCCTGTATATACAGAGATTGGAACAGAGGGCAGCCCTGTATATACAGAGATTGGAACAGAGGGCAGCCCTGTATATACAGAGATTGGAACAGAGGGCAGCCCTGTATATACAGAGATTGGAACAGAGGGCAGCCCTGTATATACAGAGATTGGAACAGAGGGCAGCCCTGTATATACAGAGATTGGAACAGAGGGCAGCCCTGTATATACAGAGATTGGAACAGAGGGCAGCCCTGTATATACAGAGATTGGAGCAGAGGGCAGCCCTGTATATACAGAGATTGGAACAGAGGGCAGCCCTGTATATACAGAGATTGGAAAAGAGGGCAGCCCTGTATATACAGAGATTGGAACAGAGGGCAGCCCTGTATATACAGAGATTGGAGCAGAGGGCAGCCCTGTATATACAGAGATTGGAGCAGAGGGCAGCCCTGTATATACAGAGATTGGAGCAGAGGGCAGCCCTGTATATACAGAGATTGGAGCAGAGGGCAGCCCTGTATATACAGAGATTGGAGCAGAGGGCAGCCCTGTATATACAGAGATTGGAGCAGAGGGCAGCCCTGTATATACAGAGATTGGAGCAGAGGGCAGCCCTGTATATACAGAGATTGGAGCAGAGGGCAGCCCTGTATATACAGAGATTGGAGCAGAGGGCAGCCCTGTATATACAGAGATTGGAGCAGAGGGCAGCCCTGTATATACAGAGATTGGAGCAGAGGGCAGCCCTGTATATACAGAGATTGGAACAGAGGGCAGCCCTGTATATACAGAGATTGGAGCAGAGGGCAGCCCTGTATATACAGAGATTGGAGCAGAGGGCAGCCCTGTATATACAGAGATTGGAGCAGAGGGCAGCCCTGTATATACAGAGATTGGAGCAGAGGGCAGCCCTGTATATACAGAGATTGGAGCAGAGGGCAGCCCTGTATATACAGAGATTGGAACAGAGGGCAGCCCTGTATATACAGAGATTGGAACAGAGGGCAGCCCTGTATATACAGAGATTGGAACAGAGGGCAGCCCTGTATATACAGAGATTGGAACAGAGGGCAGCCCTGTATATACAGAGATTGGAACAGAGGGCAGCCCTGTATATACAGAGATTGGAGCAGAGGGCAGCCCTGTATATACAGAGATTGGAGCAGAGGGCAGCCCTGTATATACAGAGATTGGAGCAGAGGGCAGCCCTGTATATACAGAGATTGGAGCAGAGGGCAGCCCTGTATATACAGAGATTGGAGCAGAGGGCAGCCCTGTATATACAGAGATTGGAGCAGAGGGCAGCCCTGTATATACAGAGATTGGAGCAGAGGGCAGCCCTGTATATACAGAGATTGGAGCAGAGGGCAGCCCTGTATATACAGAGATTGGAGCAGAGGGCAGCCCTGTATATACAGAGATTGGAACAGAGGGCAGCCCTGTATATACAGAGATTGGAGCAGAGGGCAGCCCTGTATATACAGAGATTGGAACAGAGGGCAGCCCTGTATATACAGAGATTGGAACAGAGGGCAGCCCTGTATATACAGAGATTGGAACAGAGGGCAGCCCTGTATATACAGAGATTGGAACAGAGGGCAGCCCTGTATATACAGAGATTGGAACAGAGGGCAGCCCTGTATATACAGAGATTGGAACAGAGGGCAGCCCTGTATATACAGAGATTGGAACAGAGGGCAGCCCTGTATATACAGAGATTGGAACAGAGGGCAGCCCTGTATATACAGAGATTGGAACAGAGGGCAGCCCTGTATATACAGAGATTGGAACAGAGGGCAGCCCTGTATATACAGAGATTGGAGCAGAGGGCAGCCCTGTATATACAGAGATTGTAACAGAGGGCAGCCCTGTATATACAGAGATTGTAACAGAGGGCAGCCCTGTATATACAGAGATTGTAACAGAGGGCAGCCCTGTATATACAGAGATTGGAGCAGAGGGCAGCCCTGTATATACAGAGATTGGAGCAGAGGGCAGCCCTGTATATACAGAGATTGGAGCAGAGGGCAGCCCTGTATATACAGAGATTGGAGCAGAGGGCAGCCCTGTATATACAGAGATTGGAGCAGAGGGCAGCCCTGTATATACAGAGATTGGAGCAGAGGGCAGCCCTGTATATACAGAGATTGGAGCAGAGGGCAGCCCTGTATATACAGAGATTGGAGCAGAGGGCAGCCCTGTATATACAGAGATTGGAGCAGAGGGCAGCCCTGTATATACAGAGATTGGAGCAGAGGGCAGCCCTGTATATACAGAGATTGGAACAGAGGGCAGCCCTGTATATACAGAGATTGGAGCAGAGGGCAGCCCTGTATATACAGAGATTGGAACAGAGGGCAGCCCTGTATATACAGAGATTGGAACAGAGGGCAGCCCTGTATATACAGAGATTGGAACAGAGGGCAGCCCTGTATATACAGAGATTGGAACAGAGGGCAGCCCTGTATATACAGAGATTGGAACAGAGGGCAGCCCTGTATATACAGAGATTGGAACAGAGGGCAGCCCTGTATATACAGAGATTGGAACAGAGGGCAGCCCTGTATATACAGAGATTGGAACAGAGGGCAGCCCTGTATATACAGAGATTGGAACAGAGGGCAGCCCTGTATATACAGAGATTGGAACAGAGGGCAGCCCTGTATATACAGAGATTGGAGCAGAGGGCAGCCCTGTATATACAGAGATTGTAACAGAGGGCAGCCCTGTATATACAGAGATTGTAACAGAGGGCAGCCCTGTATATACAGAGATTGTAACAGAGGGCAGCCCTGTATATACAGAGATTGGAGCAGAGGGCAGCCCTGTATATACAGAGATTGGAGCAGAGGGCAGCCCTGTATATACAGAGATTGGAGCAGAGGGCAGCCCTGTATATACAGAGATTGGAGCAGAGGGCAGCCCTGTATATACAGAGATTGGAGCAGAGGGCAGCCCTGTATATACAGAGATTGGAGCAGAGGGCAGCCCTGTATATACAGAGATTGGAACAGAGGGCAGCCCTGTATATACAGAGATTGGAACAGAGGGCATTCCTGTATATACAGAGATTGGAGCAGAGGGCAGCCCTGTATATACAGAGATTGGAGCAGAGGGCAGCCCTGTATATACAGAGATTGGAGCAGAGGGCAGCCCTGTATATACAGAGATTGGAACAGAGGGCAGCCCTGTATATACAGAGATTGTAACAGAGGGCAGCCCTGTATATACAGATATTGTAACAGAGGGCAGCCCTGTATATACAGAGATTGGAACAGAGGGCAGCCCTGTATATACAGAGATTGGAACAGAGGGCAGCCCTGTATATACAGAGATTGGAACAGAGGGCAGCCCTGTATATACAGAGGTTAGAACAGAGGACAGCCCTGTATATACAGAGATTGGAACAGAGGGCAGCCCTGTATATGCAGAGGTTGGAACAGAGGGCAGCCCTGTATATAAAGAGATTGGAGCAGAGGGCAGCCCTGTATATAAAGAGATTGGAGCAGAGGACAGCCCTGTATATACAGAGGTTGGAACAGAGGACAGCCCTGTATATACAGAGATTGGAACAGAGGGCAGCCCTGTATATACAGAGATTGGAACAGAGGGCAGCCCTGTATATACAGAGATTGGAGAGGTTGGAACAGAGGGCAGCCCTGTATATACAGAGGTTGGAACAGAGGGCAGCCCTGTATATACAGAGATTGGAACAGATTGCAGCCCCGTATATAAAGAGATTGGAGCAGAGGGCAGCCCTGTATATACAGAGATTGGAACAGAGGGCAGCCCTGTATATACAGAGATTGGAACAGAGGGCAGCCCTGTATATACAGAGATTGTAACAGAGGGCAGCCCTGTATATACAGATATTGTAACAGAGGGCAGCCCTGTATATACAGAGATTGGAACAGAGGGCAGCCCTGTATATACAGAGATTGGAACAGAGGGCAGCCCTGTATATACAGAGATTGGAACAGAGGGCAGCCCTGTATATACAGAGGTTAGAACAGAGGACAGCCCTGTATATACAGAGATTGGAACAGAGGGCAGCCCTGTATATGCAGAGGTTGGAACAGAGGGCAGCCCTGTATATAAAGAGATTGGAGCAGAGGGCAGCCCTGTATATAAAGAGATTGGAGCAGAGGACAGCCCTGTATATACAGAGGTTGGAACAGAGGACAGCCCTGTATATACAGAGATTGGAACAGAGGGCAGCCCTGTATATACAGAGATTGGAACAGAGGGCAGCCCTGTATATACAGAGATTGGAGAGGTTGGAACAGAGGGCAGCCCTGTATATACAGAGGTTGGAACAGAGGGCAGCCCTGTATATACAGAGATTGGAACAGATTGCAGCCCCGTATATAAAGAGATTGGAGCAGAGGGCAGCCCTGTATATACAGAGATTGGAACAGAGGGCAGCCCTGTATATACAGAGATTGGAACAGAGGGCAGCCCTGTATATACAGAGATTGGAACAGAGGGCAGCCCTGTATATACAGAGATTGGAACAGAGGGCAGCCGTACTACTGCATCCGTTGAGCATTTCAGGGGTTAATTGCCTTGCTCAAAGGCACAACGACAGGTGTTTGCATCTAGGTTATTGATACCTGCAACTCTTCAGTTGCCGGCCCACTTCCGACCAGAATTGGATCGTTACTGGTCCGCTTCCCTAACCTCTAGGTTCCCTGACAACCCCAAAGGAAATGATCATCCAACGGGGAGCTTGAACCAACGACACTGAGATGAAGAGATCAGGCTCCACCCACTGAGCTAGCCAGGCAATGATTTGAACAATCTGGTTATGTGTTGGTTTTTATCTGGTTATGTGATGGTTTTTATCTGGTTATGTGATGGTTTTTATCTGGTTAGGTGATGTTGGTTTTTATCTGGTTATGTGATGGTTTTTATCTGGTTATGTGATGGTGGTTTTTATCTGGTTATGTGATGGTTATTATCTGGTTATGTGTTGGTTTTTATCTGGTTATGTGATGGTTTTTATCTGGTTATGTGATGGTGGTTTTTATCTGGTTATGTGATGGTTTTTATCTGGTTATGTGGTGGTTTTTATATGGTTATGTGATGTTGGTTTTTATCTGGTAATGTGTTGGTTTTTATCTGGTTATGTGTTGGTTTTTATCTGGTTATGTGATGGTTTTTATCTGGTTATGTGATGGTTTTTATCTGGTTATGTCATGGTTTTTATCTGGTTATGTGATGGTTTTTATCTGGTTATGTGTTAGTTTATATCTGGTTATGTGGTGGTTTTTCTCTGGTTATGTGATGGTGGTTTTTATCTGGTTATGTGATGGTTATTATCTGGTTATGTGATGGTTTTTATCTGGTTATGTGATGGTTTTTATCTGGTTATGTGATGGTTTTTATCTGGTTATGTGATGTTGGTTTTTATCTGGTTATGTGTTGGTTTATATCTGGTTATGTGGTGGTTTTTATCTGGTTATGTGATGGTTATTATCTGGTTATGTGATGGTTTTTATCTGGTTATGTGATGGTTTTTATTTGGTTATGTGTTGGTTTCTATCTGGTTATGTGTTGGTTTCTATCTGGTTATGTGATGGTTTTTATCTGGTTATGTGATGTTTTTTATCTGGTTATGTGATGGTTTTATTCTGGTTATGTGGTGGTTTTTATCTGGTTGTGTGATGGTTTTTATCTGGTTATGTGGTGGTTTTTATCTGGTTATGTGATGGTGGTTTTTATCTGGTTATGTGATGGTGTTTTTTTCTGGTTATGTGATGTTATTATCTGGTTATGTGATGGTTTTTATCTGGTTATGTGATGGTTTCTATCTGGTTATGTGTTGGTTTCTATCTGGTTATGTGTTGGTTTCTATCTGGTTATGTGTTGGTTTTTATCTGGTTATGTGATGGTTTTTATCTGGTTATGTGATGGTTTTTATCTGGTTAGGTGATGTTGGTTTTTATCTGGTTAGGTGATGTTGGTTTTTATCTGGTTATGTGATGGTTTTTATCTGGTTAGGTGATGTTGGTTTTTATCTGGTTATGTGATGGTTTTAATCTGGTTATGTGTTGGTTTTTATCTGGTTATGTGTTGGTTTTTATCTGGTTATGTGATGGTTTTTATCTGGTTATGTGTTGGTTTTTATCTGGTTATGTGATGGTTTTTATCTGGTTATGTGATGTTGGTTTCTATCCGGTTATGTGTTGTCATTGTGTTGTTGTCGTTATATTTGTGCGTCATTGTGTTGTTGTCAGTGTGTATAATGGTGTTGTTGTCATTGTGTTGTTGCCATTTTGTGTCATTGTGTTGTTGTCATGGTGTATCATTGTGTTGTTTTCATGGTGTATCATGGTGTTGTTGTCATGGTGTATCATTGTGTTGTTGTCATGGTGTATCGTTATGTTGTTGTCATGGTGTATCATTGTGCTGTTGTCTTTGTTTATCATTGTGTTGTTGTCATGGTGTATCATTATGTTGTTTTCATGGCATATCATGGTGTTGTTGTCATGGTGTATCATTGTGTTGTTGTCATGGTGTATCATTGTGCTGTTGTCTTTGTTTATCATTGTGTTGTTGTCATGGTGTATCATTGTGTTGTTGCCTTTGTGTATCATTGTGTTGTTGCCTTTGTGTATCATTGTGTTGTTGTCATGGTGTATCATTGTGTTGTTGTCATGGTGTATCATTGTGCAGTTGTCTTTGTTTATCATTGTGTTGTTGTCATGGTGTATCATTGTGTTGTTGTCATGGTGTATCATTGTGCTGTTGCCTATGTTTATCATTGTGTTGCTGTCATGATGTATCATTGTGTTGTTGTCATGGTGTATCGTTGTGCTGTTGTCATGGTGTATCGTTGTGTTGTTGTCATGGTGTATCATTGTGTTGTTGTCATGGTGTATCATTGTGTTGTTGTCATGGTGTATCATTGTGTTGTTGTCATGGTGTATTATTGTGTTGTTGTCATGGTGTATCATTGTGTTGTTGTCATGGTGCATCGTTGTGTTGTTGTCATGGTGTATCGTTGTGTTGTTGTCATGGTGTATCGTTGTGTTGTTGTCATGGTGTATCGTTGTGTTGTTGTCTTGGTGTATCATTGTGTTGTTGTCATGGTGTATCATTTTGTTGTTGTCATGGTGTATCATTGTGTTGTTGTCATGGTGTATCATTGTGTTGTTGTCTTGGTGTATCATTGTGTTGTTGTCATGGTGTATCATTTTGTTGTTGTCATGGTGTATCATTGTGTTGTTGTCATGGTGTATCATTGTGATCTATGTGGATTTTACATGTTTTTTTTACATGTCTCGTCCTTACCTGCTGCAAAACCAATTGCCCTCTGGGACAAATCAAATTACATCCATAAATCCCTTTCTATATCATCAGTCACAAAGTGCTTTTACCGTAAGCCGGCCTAGATCCCTGTGCAAGCAGCAGTATAGTGACAAGTAAACATCTCCTTAGAAGGAAGAAACCTTGAGAGGAACAAGAGTCAGGGAGAAACTTAATTTCTCCTCGGCTCCTTCTCAAAACCCATTGGAGGAGAAGATCAGAGGGGAAGGACCTCTAGCTTTTTCCCAATGTGTTTTGAGAAGGAGAAGAGGAGAGAGACGACACGAGGAGTATGCATTTGAGATTCTCCCTCAGACGGGAGGAGACCCATCCTCCTCGCAGGTTGACGTTTATTGTCATTAATCTTGCCCTGGAGGCAGAACTTGCGTGATTTTCATTAGATGGGCCAGCAGTAAAGTCAAAATAGGCTATATTGTAAAAGTTCATGAAAACAAACATTTGCTTCTTGGTCTTCTTTTAAGTTTGGGATTAGTCATTAGGGTTAGCAGTGTGGTTAATTTTAGGTTAAAATTGATATTTTATGACTTTGTGGCTCTGCCAGCTAGTGAACACTCTGCAGGCTGCCTCTAGGGCAAGGTTCATGACAATAAATGCCAAACGGCATCCTCCTCTTGCTGTACTGGTTAGAAGCTAATAATACATAAGACCACTAGGTGGCGACATCACACCAGGAAAACTAATGGGAACCGTGAACACAGACCAAGGTGGTGACATCACACCAGGAAAACTAATGGGAACCGTGAACACAGACCAAGGTGGTGACATCACACCAGGAAAACTAATGAGAACCGTGAACACAGGCCAAGGTGGTGACATCACACCAGGAAAACTAATGGGAACCGTGAACACAGACCAAGGTGGTGACATCACACCAGGATAACTAATGGGAACCGTGAACACAGACCAAGGTGGTGACATCACACCAGGAAAACTACTTGCCAGGTTTCCTGGAGAAGTTCACTGACACTTTTTACAGAATGACATCAATAACCTCATGAAAACAGTGACCTGTGTTTTTAAAGACGTTAGTCGGTGTGTGTGTGTGTGTGTGTGTGTGTGTGTGTGTGTGTGTGTGTGTGTGTGTGTGTGTGTGTGTATTCGTGCTCGTGCGTGTCCGTGCGTGTGTAGGAGGGCACCATGGAGAGAGTATTCATTTTTAATCATATACGAAACTGCACTCGTCCTCTGTCTAACTGTGGGAGTCATCATCATGTTTGTGGTTGAGTGAACCAGAGACCGAGCAGTTCTTCACGGAGTGTCTGGACTTGAACTTAGAATGTTATTACTGACTGCTGTAGCCTCCAGTGGGAACAGACTGAGTGGTGAGTTAGAACGGTTTATGAGAAGGTGATACACACTTCCCTTCAGACTCATCCAGGGGTCATCCCAGATACCCCTTCTCCTTCTCTCCTGAAATATTAGCCTCATCCATCCCAGAGACACCTTCTCCTTCTCTCCTGAAATATTAGCCTCATCCATCCCAGAGACACCTTCTCCTTCTGTCTCCTCTGAAATATTAGCCTCATCCATCCCAGAGACCCCTTCTCCTTCTGTCTCTCCTGAAATATTAGCCTCATCCATTCCAGAGACTCCTTCTCCCTCTGTCTCTCCTGAAATATTAGCCTCATCCATCCCAGAGACTCCTTCTCCCTCTGTCTCTCCTGAAATATTAGCCTCATCCATTCCAGAGACTCCTTCTCCCTCTGTCTCTCCTGAAATATTAGCCTCATCCATTCCAGAGACTCCTTCTCCCTCTGTCTCTCCTGAAATATTAGCCTCATCCATCCCAGAGACTCCTTCTCCCTCTGTCTCTCCTGAAATATTAGCCTCATCCATTCCAGAGACTCCTTCTCCCTCTGTCTCTCCTGAAATATTTGCCTCATCCATCCCAGAGACCCCTTCTCCTTCTGTCTCTCCTGAAATATTAGCCTTATCCATCCCAGAGACTCCTTCTCCCTCTGTCTCTGCTGAAATATTAGCCTCATCCATCCCAGAGACTCCTTCTCCCTCTGTCTCTCTCTCTAACTCTCACACTATTTCTCCCACTTCTATCTCTCTTCTGTGAAGACAAAGAGGTCTTACAGGAGCCAGAAGAGGTAAATGTGTGAGCTGGTCTGTAAATGGAGCATTTCCAGCTTTAATTTGCTATTAAGTGAGAACAAGATGCACTAAATTATACATTAGAAAGAGAGAGAGGAGAAAGAGAGAACCCACTGACTCCCCTATCAGATCACAGCAAAATCACATTCTATTTGAACAGAGCAATATTCAATCATGAGGCATCAAAGCCGAACAAACTGCATACTATTAGGAAATGCTGTAGATGGAAGGAAAGTAGTGTAGAAACCTACCAGAAAGTAATTCCTCAACAACAAATTCAATCCCTTTTAGACAACTTCCTGGACAAAACGTTTCACTGCAATAGCGAAGGTGTAAACTTGGCAGTAGAAAGCCTAAATAGCTTCACTATTAAATCTAAACATTTCAAACAAACAAACTAAGAAAATGAACAACAATGACAAATGGTTTGATGAAAAGTGCAAAATCCCAAGAAATGAATTGAGAAAAATATCTAACCAAAAACACAGAGACCCAGATAACCTGAGCCTACGCCTTCACGATGGTGAATCACTAAAACAATACAGATAACCTGAGTCTACGCCTTCACTATGGTGAATCACTAAAACAATACAGATAACCTGAGTCTACGCCTTCACTATGGTGAATCACTAAAACAATACAGATAACCTGAGCCTACGCCTTCACGATGGTGAATCACTAAAACAATACAGATAACCTGAGCCTACGCCTTCACGATGGTGAATCACTAAAACAATACAGATAACCTGAGCCTACGCCTTCACGATGGTGAATCACTAAAACAATACAGATAACCTGAGCCTACGCCTTCACGATGGTGAATCACTAAAACAATACAGATAACCTGAGTCTACGCCTTCACGATGGTGAATCACTAAAACAATACAGATAACCTGAGCCTACGCCTTCACTATGGTGAATCACTAAAACAATACAGATAACCTGAGCCTACGCCTTCACTATGGTGAATCACTAAAACAATACAGATAACCTGAGCCTACGCCTTCACTATGGTGAATCACTAAAACAATACAGATAACCTGAGCCTACGCCTTCACTATGGTGAATCACTAAAACAATACAGATAACCTGAGCCTACGCCTTCACTATGGTGAATCACTAAAACAATACAGATAACCTGAGTCTACGCCTTCACTATGGTGAATCACTAAAACAATACAGATAACCTGAGTCTACGCCTTCACGATGGTGAATCACTAAAACAATACAGATAACCTGAGCCTACGCCTTCACGATGGTGAATCACTAAAACAATACAGATAACCTGAGTCTACGCCTTCACGATGGTGAATCACTAAAACAATACAGATAACCTGAGTCTACGCCTTCACTATGGTGAATCACTAAAACAATACAGATAACCTGAGCCTACGCCTTCACTATGGTGAATCACTAAAACAATACAGATAACCTGAGCCTACGCCTTCACTATGGTGAATCACTAAAACAATACAGATAACCTGAGCCTACGCCTTCACGATGGTGAATCACTAAAACAATACAGATAACCTGAGTCTACGCCTTCACGATGGTGAATCACTAAAACAATACAGATAACCTGAGCCTACGCCTTCACGATGGTGAATCACTAAAACAATACAGATAACCTGAGTCTACGCCTTCACTATGGTGAATCACTAAAACAATACAGATAACCTGAGCCTACGCCTTCACTATGGTGAATCACTAAAACAATACAGATAACCTGAGCCTACGCCTTCACTATGGTGAATCACTAAAACAATACAGATAACCTGAGCCTACGCCTTCACTATGGTGAATCACTAAAACAATACAGATAACCTGAGCCTACGCCTTCACTATGGTGAATCACTAAAACAATACAGATAACCTGAGTCTACGCCTTCACTATGGTGAATCACTAAAACAATACAGATAACCTGAGTCTACGCCTTCACTATGGTGAATCACTAAAACAATACAGATAACCTGAGCCTACGCCTTCACGATGGTGAATCACTAAAACAATACAGATAACCTGAGCCTACGCCTTCACTATGGTGAATCACTAAAACAATACAGATAACCTGAGCCTACGCCTTCACTATGGTGAATCACTAAAACAATACAGCAATACACGGAGGAAAAAGAAGGAACAGCACGTCAGTAATCAGCTCAATGTAATTGAAGAATCCATAGACTCTAACCAATTCTGGGAAAATTGGAAAACACAAAATAGTTATCTATCCAAAATGGAGATGTATGGGTTAACCACTTCGCAAAATATTGTTTTTAAAACAAAGAACAAACAGCAAAAAAACACACATGAACAATAGAAAATATTAGTCAGCTATTAAAGACTACCAGAACCCACTGAATTCTCCAATTACCTTGAATGAACTACAGGACAAAATAAAAACCCTCCAACCCAAAAAGGCCTGTGGTGTCGATGGTATCCTACATGAAATTATAAATTATACAGGCCACAAATTTCACTTCGCTATACTTAAACTCTTTAACATCGTCCTCAGCTCTGGCATCTTTCTTAAAACTTGGAACCAAGTACTTGATCACCCCAATCCACAAAAGTGGAGACAAATCCGAACCCAATAACTACAGTGAGATATGTGTCAACAGTAACCTTGGGAAATTCTCTGCATTATCACTAACAGCAGACTCCTACATTTCCTCAGTGAAAACAAGTTATTGAGCAAATGTCAAATTGTCTTTTTACCAAATTACCGTACGACAGGCCACATATTCACCATGCACCACCTTATTGACAAACAAAACACAACAAAAGTCTTCTCATGCTTTGTTGATTTCAAAAAAGCTTTTGACTCAATTTGGCATGAGTGTCAGCTATACACATTTATGGAAAGTGGTGTTGGGGGAAAAACGTACAACATTATAAAATCCATGTACACAAACAACAAGTGTGCGGTTAAAACAGGCATAAAACACACCCATTTCTTTCCACAGGGCCAGGGGGTGAGACAGGGATGCAGCTTGATCCCAATCCTCTTCAACATATATCTTAATGAGCTGGCGAGGGCACTAGAACAGTCTGCAGCACCCGGCCTCGCCCTACTAGAATCTGAAGTCAAATGTCTACTGTTTGCTGATGATCTGGTACTTCTGTCCCCAACCAAGGAGGGCCTACAGCAGCACCTAGATATTCTGCACAGATTCTGACAGACCTGGGTCCTGACAGTAAATCAATCAATCAAATGTATTTATAAAACCCTTCATACGTCAGCTGATGTCACAAAGTGCTGTACAGAAACCCAGCCTAAAACCCCAAACAGCAAGCAATGCAGGTGTAGAAGCACGGTGGCTAGGAAAAACTCCCTAGAAAGGCCAGAACCTAGGAAGAAACCTAGAGAGGAACCAGGCTATGAGGGGTGGCCAGTCCTCTTCTGGTTGTGCCGGGTGGAGATTATAACAGAACATGGCCAAGATGTTTAAATGTTGATAGATGACCAGCAGGGTCAAATAATAATAATCACAGTAGTTGTCGAGGGTGCAACAGGTCAGCACCTCAGGAGTAAATGTCAGTTGGGTTTTCATAGCTGATCATTGAGAGTATCTCTACCGCTCCTGCTGTCTCTAGAGAGTTGAAAACAGCAGGACTGGGACTGGTAGCACGTTGGGTGAACAGGTCAGGGTTCCATAGCCGCAGGCAGAACAGTTGAAACTGGAGCAGCAGCACGGCCAGGTGGACTGGGGACAGCAAGGAGTCATCAGGCCAGGTAGTCCTGAGGCATGGTCCTAGGGCTCAGGTCCTCCGAGAGAGAGAAAGAAAGAGAGAAAGAGAGAATTAGAGAGAGCATACTTAAATTCCCACAGGACACCGGATAAGACAGGAGAAGTACTCCAGAGATAACAGACCGACCCTAGCCCCCCCGACACATAAACTGTTGCAGCATAAATAAGACAAAAATAATGGTGTTCCAAAAAAGGTACAGTCGCCAGGACCACAAATACAAATTCCATCTAGACACTGTTGACCTGGAGCACACAAAAACGATTACATACCTTGGCCTAAACATCAGCACCACAGGTAACTTCCACGAAACTGTGAACGATCTGAGAGACAAGGCAAGAAGGACCTTCTATGCCATCAAAAGGAACATCAAATTTGACATCCCAATTAGGATCTGGGAAAAAATACTTGAATCGGTTATAGAACCCATTGCCCTATGGTTGTGAGGTCTGGGGTCCGCTCACCAACCAAGAAAAAACAGAGAAAAGTATAATGCTGTTTGGCCCTAAACAGAGAGTTCACAGTGACCACCTGACCACTGTGACTGACCCAAGATGAAGGAAGGATTTGACTATGCACAGACTCAGTGAGCATAGCCTTGCTATTGATAGAGACCTGACTCTCAAGAGAGGACAGGCTATGTGCACACTGCCCACAAAATGAGGTGGAGACCGAACTGCACTTCCTAACCTCCTGCCAAATGTATGACCATATTAGAGACACATATATTTCCCTCAGATACACAGACCCACAAAGAATTTGAAAACAATCCAATCTTGATAAACTCCCATTTCTATTGGTTGAAATACAGTACCACAGTGTTCCATCACAGCAGCAAGATTTGTGAGCTGTTGCCACAAGAAAAGGGCAACCAGTGAAGTGAAATATAACCCATATTTATACTTATTTATTTTCCTTTTTGTACTTTAACTATTTACACATCGTTACAACACTGTACATAGCCATAATATGACATTTGAAATGTCTCTATTCCTTTTAAACTTTTGTTGTTTATTATTGTCTATTTCACTTTTGTTCATTATCTATTTCACTTGCTTTGGCAATGTAAACATGTTTCCCATGCCAATAAATCCCTTTGAATTGAAGAGAGAGAGTGGATTTTATCACCTACTCGCTTAAGGTATGACACCAGTCTTTGACCGGTACCCCCTGTACATAGCCTTGCTAGTTATTTTATTGTTGCTCTTTAATTATTTGTTATTTTTCTATTTTGTTATTATTATAATTTTTTTACTTCAGTTTATTTTAGTAAGTAATTCTTAACACTTATTTTTTCATTAAACTGCATTGTTTGTTAAGGGCTTGTAAGTAAGCATTTCATTGTAAGGTGCTACCTACACCTGTTGTACTCGGTACATGTGACAAATACACTTTGATTTGATGGTTTGACTGAATGTGTACAGGGTTTTTCAACCTTTGTCTGGAATAATAGCCCTAAATGAAACATTAAACAACATCCTATGACAAAGTCCAAAGGTACCACCTCCCACTTTTACTGCTGGGTGTAATCCTTAGCCCAAACAGTTGCAAAAAAACCGAGAGATTCTATTGGACAGATTAAGGTAGGTCCCTCCCCGTTTCGTTCCGTTTACGAAACGTTTTGCAACAGAATCGGGATAATGACTACACCCCTGTTAACGCTAATGTTCCCTGGCGGATGTTTACGGAAGTGGAAGCTTGAACAATAAACAGTTCAATTAATAATCTCTGTTGTATGCGAGATACACTCAACTATGTCAATGATCTCGTTAATTACGTCGTTGGTTTATAATGAACGTGTCAAAGATCATATATACTTTTTTCCTACTGTATTATTGCCTGTATGTTTGTTTATTCCATGTGTAACTCTGTGTTGTTGTTTTGTGTCGAACTGCTTTGCTTTATCTTGGCCAGGTCGCAGTTGTAAATGAGAACTTGTTCTAAACTAGCCTACCTGGTTAAATGAAGGTGAAATAAAAATAAATGTGAAAAACGGATTCAGCAACACCCAATGACGAGTATTTAGTTATTTATTCTTCCCCCCTCCCACAACTGGAAACACGTGAGCTGTCCTACTACGTCGTCGTCGTCAGCTGAGACAGGCGACATGGCGACTTCAGCGGGCTTCAAGGTGCTGAGAAAACAGATTTGTGGCATTTCGTATTTTTTAATGTGCTTTGTTTTGTTCGCATTGTCAATGGATCATGTTGTCTGTGAGGTTTTGTAAATATTTAACCGAAATCAGTTGGCTAGAAGTTGAACAAGCCATTGTCGACACTTGACAGCTAACGTTAGCTAGTAGAAGTTGCCTGTCTAGTTGGCAGAGTAGTTTCATGTGAAACAAAGTGGTTTGCGGTCATAAGAAGTTACTTGTAAAACTGTCGACTTCCAGAATACCAACAGGCTCGTGTTGTTAGCTTTCATAGTGACAAGTTGAGCTAACTTGTTGTATTAGCAACCACCAAAACAAACATGCAAAACAGTTTAAAAGTTGTCAGGAAGTTGGTTGAGCCAGCTACCTAGCTAGCCACAACATCACACTCCTGAAAAGGTAGAACGGTGAAAGAATGTGAAATTGGTCAATGTCCAAAGAGTCGCCAGCAAAATCATAAACAATACAGCAAATGTATCCCATTACATTGTCACATGGAAACGTCACTTGATTTGGATGCAGTTAGCTAGCTAGGTACATTCGGCCTATTCGTTTACCAAGTCTCCAACAACAACACACAATGAGTTGTATTAATCTCTGAATGTATTTCCCTCGTTCTCTCTCAGGTTCTATATGAGCATGATGGAGTTTTTATACACACCAACCCAGAAAGGAGTGAGGATCATGATTCTCTCACTTCAGGATCCCTGCGCGTCCTGGACCAGGTATGTCATTATAGAACAGAATGAGATGTATCCTTCCCTGTTATAATGTCCACAGATCAGACTGAACATTCCTTCTCGTCATTTCTACCAGGGTGGAGACATAGTGCTGGAATATAAACCCATGGAAGATGTCGACCACTCTGCCATGCTGTGTGCTGCCAAGGTTAGACTTTATTTACATATCTTTTTTAATTTAATATTCCTTGTTTCAGGTCATCATAAACAAAGTGTACACATGTACATATGTTAGAATACTATCAAGATTTGGACTCTTATCAATCTTACTGGTAAATTCATATAGAAACACTGCTAATTGGCTCGGCCACAACTGTTGGCTGGTGCTGATAATACAGACACAGTGCAATATGTTTAACATGGAAATAGCTGTTCTATCGTTCAGCCTACAGTAGCAGCCAATGTGTGGTGTTCAATGTAGACCGACATTTGAACAAAATACACCCAGGGCTTGACATGAACCTGTTTTATCCACTTGTCCTTTAGACAAGGAGGTGACTGGAAATGGTGTTTGATGCAAGAAACCACTTTACAAAATAAAATGCATTATTATTATTCCAACATTATTACAGAGAATCAGACAAATTATACTACCCTCTGCCTATTGGATACTTAGCTTATTCAAGCCTGTTTTAAAATACAACACTGCCCCTTTTAAGACAAAAAAAAAAAAGCTCTTTACCTGACTCACGTTTCAAAGATGTCTAGAAATGTACAGGTTTTGTGGTCTTGCAGGAAGCAACCACTCCCCTATTGCTGACTACAGATGATCTATAACTGGGCTAATACCAACGTAATTAGAACAGTAAAACAATGTTTTGTCATACCCGTGGTATACGGTCTGATATACCACGGCTGTCAGCCAATCAGCTTTCAGGGCTTGAACCGCCCAGTTTATAATTGTGTGTATATATAGGCCTACTAGAGCTCTGATTGGTTATGCCACCGGTCTATGTAGAGTACGGGCTGAGTGGTGCCTGTCAATGCAATAGAATCACACACCGATGTGTTCTGCCTACAAAAAACAAATCTCTTGCATAGTTAGTTTTGCCTACCAAGTCTTGCACAATTCGTTTTGTTTCGGGATGTTGCGTTGAAAGTGGCTAATAACGCATTGCCTCGATCACAATTCCCACAGTGAAGGGAAACGTTGATAGTGTTAACTAAAGGGGGGAAAACTCTCTAAAGTTGAGTGAAGTTCAATCTCGTGCTTCTCTTAAAGGGAACATTAGTCACGATTAGGATGACAACACTCCACATTCTATATGTTGGCTTGGCTGTATCCATGGTGACACATCAGTTGTCTTGAGAGCTCGATGATGACTGTCAAACCACACTCTGGCTCCAATCACCTTGGTCATGTGACAGCAGCATCGCTTCATGTTTCCTGTCTCTGTTTCTCTGCTGCACTAGAATAAAGATGTTCTAGTGATCTCTGACTGAAATGAAAACCCTGATAGCAGAGATGCAACAGGAAACCAAAGCCCTGAAGTATATCCTGAATCTAAAATGGTTCATCCCGGTCGTGATGAACACACATGGCTAGCTCATCTCTTCATAGAAACTCTCCTCTCTCCATCAGCCACTCAGGACAGATGTCTGTCCGTTAGATTCTCTGTGGAGGAAAAAAACATCCCCTATTCTCTTTCAAAACCCGTTTAATTTGAATAGCCTCTCTCATAGTATTTCCAGCCTTTTCTGTATATATCTGTACCACTACCTACACAGCCAGCCACTCAGCCAGCCAGAACTATGTACTATATATATATATATATATATAGTACTGTATATATATATATATAGTACTGTATATGGGTGTGTGTACTGTATATAGATAGTACAACATTTTGGGGTCACTTAGACATTTCAAAAAATGGCAGTTTTTTTATGGAATATCTACATAGGCGTACAGAGGCCCATTTATCAGCAACCATCACTCCTGTGTTCCAATGACACATTGTGTTCGCTAATCCAAATGTATCATTTTTAAAGGCTAATTGATCATTAGAAAACCCTTTTCACAGAACAGTACAAACTGGTTCTAACCAGAATAGAAAGAGGAGTGGGAGGCCCCGGTGCACAACTGAGCAAAAGGGCAAGTACATTTGTGTCTAGTTTGAGAAACAGACGCCTCGCATGTCCTCAACTAGCAGCTTCAGTAAATAGTACCCGCAAAACACCAGTCTCAACGTCAACAGTGAAGAGGCGACTCCAGGATGCTGGCCTTCTAGGGGCAGAGTTGCAAAGAAAAAGCCATATCTCAGACTGGCCAATTAAAAAGAAAAGATTTAGATGGGAAATAGAACAGACACTGGACAGAGGAAGATTTTGGGGAAAAAGTGTTAGGGACCGATGAATACGAGTCTGAGGTGTTCGGATCACAAAGAAGAACATTCATGAGACGCTGAAAAGATGATGGAGTACTTGACGCCATCTGTCAGCATGGTGGAGGCAATGTGATGGTCTGGGGGGTGTTTTGGTGGTGAAGGGGGAGATTTGTACAGGATAAAAGGGATCTTGGAAGAAGGAAGGCTGTCACTCCATTTTACAACGCCATGCCATACCCTGTGGACGACGCTTAATTGGAGCCAATTTCCTCCTACAACAGGACAATGACCCAAAGCACAGCTCCAAACTATGCAATAACTATTTAGGGAAGAAGCAGTCAGCTGGTATTCTGTCTATAATGGAGTGGCCAGCAGTCACTGGATCTCAACCCTATTGAGCTGTTGTGGGAGCAGCTTGACCGTATGGTACGTAAGAAGTACCCATCAAGCCAATCCAACTTGTGGGAGGTTCTTCAGGAAGCATGGGGTGAAATCTTTTCAGATTACCTCAACAAATTGACAACAAGAATGCCAAAGGTCTGCAGGGCTGTAATTGCTGCAAATGGAGTATTCTTTGACAAAAGATAAGTTTGAAGGACACAATTATTATTTAAATTAAAAATCATTATTTATAACCTTGTCAACATCTTGACTATATTGCCTATTCATTTTGCAACTAATTTCAGGTATGTTTTCATGGAAAACAAGGACATTTCTGAGTGACCCCAAACTTTTGGACAGTAGTGTAGATAGTACAGTATATGGGTAGGTGTGTGTAGTGTATATAGTACCGTATGTGGGTGGGTCTGAGTACCTGTATTCTCTCTCCCAGGAGTCTAGCTCCGTGTTTGAATGGGGCCAGCGGCACCAGGGTCCGAGCCAAGACCCAGGAGACCACCCACCCAGGCAGGTGGAGCACCAGCTGAGCTGTGAGACCGAGTGGGACATGGTTCACACTGTTCAGTTCAGGAAGAAACCCAGCAACAATGGAGAAGGTGAGTGGGAGAGAACACAGCAGAGCACCCTAGAACACAGCAGAGCACCCTAGAACACAGCAGAGCACCCTAGAACACAGCAGAGCACCCTAGAACACAGCAGAGCACCCTAGAACACAGCAGAGCAACCTAGAACACAGCAGAGCAACCTAGAACAGAGCAAGCCACGGTAGAATGGCCATTTTTTTAAACCTTTTTATTTAGTCAGGGGAAGTCATGGAGAACATATCAATGATTTAGCATCATCATGCTTCCTCTATGGAGAGCCAAAATGTCACTATTCATTACCTGTCCAGCTGATATATTGTCATTACCTGTATCCTACTGCAATGAAACATGTCTGGTTTCTTTGAACTGTCAAGTCTAGTACTGGAACCACAATGCAACATAATTGTTGTTATTGGCCTTGCCGTTCTGTGGTTCTTCCTGGCAAGACTAAACAAGGTTAAGCGTGCAGCAGTCTCTATCATATATGTGTGTGTGTGTGTATATATACATATATCATTTCTCCCCCTCTGGCTGGAATTCCAAAACGCCTCCCCTCGTAACGTCCAGAAGCTGCTTTAGCGGAGCGACCGTGATTAAGTTGGTTGGAGGAGAGGAGACTAATTGCTTCAGTTTCCCCACAGTACGATCAATCTTCTCCAGCAGGCCCCTGGGGATTAATCAGGCCTCCTGCTACTTCCTGCTCTGCAGACATTTAAATGTCAAGAGTGTCAAATTAAAAAGCATTACACATGGATCTATACAACTCTAGATGAAGTGTGGCACGGACGTTGTGTTGCTTGTCTCTCTGCATTAGGAAAACCCCTAGAGAGAATACACACACATACTCTCATTGTGTGTGTCTCTTCTGTGTGTGTGTGTGTGTGTACATGCGTAGTGTTGTGTATCTAAACCCCCCCCCCCCCTCCCTCTTTCCCGCCTCATTATGTGTGTGTGTTTCTATGTCTGTGTATATCCTGTATCTAAGCCTCTTTCCTTCTCTCTCCCTCCCTCACCTCATTGTGTGTGTTTCTATGTCTGTGTATATCCTGTATCTAAACCCCTCTCCCTCTCTCCCTCACCTCATTGTGTGTGTTTCTATGTCTGTGTATATCCTGTATCTAAGCCTCTCTCTCTCTCCCTCCCTCACCTCATTGTGTGTGTTTCTATGTCTGTGTATATCCTGTATCTAAGCCTCTCTCCTTCTCTCTCCCTCACCTCATTGTGTGTGTTTCTATGTCTGTGTATATCCTGTATCTAAGCCTCTTTCCTTCTCTCTCCCTCCCTCACCTCATTGTGTGTGTTTCTATGTCTGTGTATATCCTGTATCTAAACCCCTCTCCCTCTCTCCCTCACCTCATTGTGTGTGTTTCTATGTCTGTGTATATCCTGTATCTAAACCCCTCTCTCTCCCTCCCTCACCTCATTGTGTGTGTTTCTATGTCTGTGTATATCCTGTATCTAAACCTCTCTCCTTCTCCCTCCCTCACCTCATTGTGTGTGTTTCTATGTCTGTGTATATCCTGTATCTAAGCCTCTTTCCTTCTCTCTCCCTCCCTCACCTCATTGTGTGTGTTTCTATGTCTGTGTATATCCTGTATCTAAACCTCTTTCCTTCTCTCTCCCTCACCTCATTGTGTGTGTTTCTATGTCTGTGTATATCCTGTATCTAAACCTCTCTCCTTCTCTCTCCCTCCCTCACCTCATTGTGTGTGTTTCTATGTCTGTGTATATCCTGTATCTAAACCCCTCTCCCTCTCTCCCTCACCTCATTGTGTGTGTTTCTATGTCTGTGTATATCCTGTATCTAAACCCCTCTCTCTCCCTCTCTCTCCAGGTGCTCCTCCTAAACCCGCTCCCATCCCAGAGAAGAGTAAGGGTTCCCGGCTGTTCTTCCGTCTCAGTGACCTGGCCTCGGTCAGGGTGAAGGAGGAGGGCTGGTCCTACCTGGTGTTCACCCTCAGAGACCGCAACATGGGGGTGGAGCTGCCTGCCCTGCACTTTCACCAGGGAGGTAGTGAAGACTTCCTGGACTGTCTCAGGAAGTACATGCTGCTGACAGAGTACGTAGACCAGACAGTAAATATACATGCTGATCAGAGTATGTAGACCAGACAGTAAATATACATGCTGCTCAGAGTACGTAGACCAGACAGTAAATATACATGCTGCTCACAGAGTACGTAGACCAGACAGTAAATATACATACTGCTCAGAGTACGTAGACCAGACAGTAAATATACATGCTGCTGATCAGAGTACGTACACCAGACAGTAAATATACATGCTGATCACAGAGTACCTAGACCAGACAGTAAATATACATCCTGATCACAGAGTACGTAGACCAGACAGTAAATATACATACTGATCACAGAGTACCTAGACCAGACAGTAAATATACATACTGCTGACAGAGTACGTAGACCAGACAGTAAATATACCTACTGATCAGAGAGTACGTAGACCAGACAGTAAATATACATGCTGATCACAGAGTACGTAGACCAGACAGTAAATATACATGCTGATCAGAGTACGTACACCAGACAGTAAATATACATGCTGCTCAGAGTACGTAGACCAGACAGTAAATATACATGCTGCTGCTCAGAGTACGTAGACCAGACAGTAAATATACATGTTGATCACAGAGTACGTAGACCAGACAGTAAATATACATCCTGATCACAGAGTACGTAGACCAGACAGTAAATATACATACTGATCACAGAGTACCTAGACCAGACAGTAAATATACATACTGCTGACAGAGTACGTAGACCAGACAGTAAATATACATACTGCTGACAGAGTACGTAGACCAGACAGTAAATATACATGCTGCTCAGAGTACGTAGACCAGACAGTAAATATACATACTGATCACAGAGTACCTAGACCAGACAGTAAATATACATGTTGCTCACAGAGTACATAAACACACTCAACTTAGTCTCTCAAAGACAGAACTGAGGGAGCGGGGCCCGGTGAGGGAGCGGGGCCCGGTGAGGGAGCGGGGCCCGGTGAGGGAGCGGGGCCCGGTGAGGGAGCGGGGCCCGGTGAGGGAGCGGGGCCCGGTGAGGGAGTGTTGTATGTACTGCCGCTGGTAACACTGGGTATGTGGTGATCTTTGTGTTCCTCAAAGGGCCACTATCCTATGTCAGCCAAGGCCCAAGCCCAGTTCCATGGTGAACACAATTACAGGTTATACAGACAGTCACTAGTGGACCGAGCAGAGCTGTCACGCCCTGGACAGATACAGTCCAGAACACAATCACAGGTTATACAGACAGTCACTAGTGGACCGAGCAGAGTTGTCACGCCCTGGACAGATACACTCCAGAACACACCGCGCTCCAGAATTGAAAGTCTTTCCCAGTGCTGGAGATGAGTGCTTGTAGGAAAGTATGAACCCCCCCCCCCCCCCCAGCCAGATGTAGACTATTCTGCTGTAAGAAACAAAGTGACCCGGCGCCCACACACCAGGTGGTCTGGTTAGTTCTGTGGCAGCATGTGAACAGGCGTTGAAACTGAGAATATGTCCCAAATGGCACCCTATTCCCTATATAGTGCACTACTTTTGACCAGAGTCCTATGAGCCCTGGTAGAAAGTAGTGCGCTATATAGGGAATAGGGTGCCATTTGGTACACATCCTGAAAGTGGTTTCTGTTCAGCTTCCGCTCTGCCAGGTTCAGTTAAAAACTAAAAATGTAATGCATTTTATTTGTCACATGCTTTCCTAAACAACAGGCAGGTTTAGACATTGAAATGCTTACTTTAGGGTTTACCTTTTCCAACTATGTAGAGAGAAAGATATAACTAGAAACACGCATGCTGTGAGGGGGGAGAGGCTAGAGTGTGGGGGGGAGAGGCTAGAGGGTGGGGGGGAGAGGCTAGAGGGTGGGGGGGAGAGGCTAGAGGGTGGGGGGGGAGAGGCTAGAGTGTGGGGGGGAGAGGCTAGAGTGTGGGGGGGAGAGGCTAGAGTGTGGGGGGGGAGAGGCTAGAGTGTGGGGGGGGAGAGGCTAGAGTGTGGGGGGGAGAGGCTAGAGTGTGGGGGGGGAGAGGCTAGAGTGTGGGGGGGGAGAGGCTAGAGTGTGGGGGGGGAGAGGCTAGAGTGTGGGGGGGGAGAGGCTAGAGTGTGGGGGGGGAGAGGCTAGAGTGTGGGGGGGGAGAGGCTAGAGTGTGGGGGGGGAGAGGCTAGAGTGTGGGGGGGGAGAGGCTAGAGTGTGGGGGGGGAGAGGCTAGAGTGTGGGGGGGGGAGGCTAGAGTGTGGGGGGGAGAGGCTAGAGTGAGTGAGTGGGGGGGGGGGAGAGGCTAGAGTGAGTGAGTGGGGGGGGGGGAGAGGCTAGAGTGAGTGGGGGGGGGGAAGAGGCTAGAGTGAGTGGGGGGGGGGGAAGAGGCTAGAGTGGGTGGGGGGGGGGGGAAGAGGCTAGAGTGAGTGGGGGGGGGGAGAGGCTAGAGGGAGTGGGGGGGGGGGATAGGCTAGAGGGAGTGGGGGGGGGGGGGGGGGGGAGAGGCTAGAGTGGATCTCAAGTCTCATGTTTATCACGGACAGTCACAACAGGTACATGGTTAACTCTGAAGAAGGAAGAATACATTAATTATCCCCCTGTAGGGTCCTCTCTGCCGTTATCCCGCTGTAGGTTACTCTCTGCTGTTATCCCCCTGTAGGTTCCTCTCTGCTGTTATCCCCCTGTAGGTTCCTCTCTGCTGCTATCCCCCTGTAGGTTCCTCTCTGCTGTTATCCCCCCTGAAGGTTCCTCTCTGCTGTTATCCCCCTGTAGGTTCCTCTCTGCTGTTATCCCCCTGTAGGTTCCTCTCTGCTTTTATCCCCCTGTAGGTTCCTCTCTGCTGTTATCCCCCCTGAAGGTTCCTCTCTGCTGTTATCCCCCTGTATGTTCCTCTCTGCTGTTATCCCTCCTGTAGGGTCCTCTCTGCTGCTATCCCCCTGTAGGTTCCTCTCTGCTGTTATCCCCCTGTAGGTTCCTCTCTGCTGTTATCCCCCTGTAGGTTCCTCTCTGCTGTTATCCCCCTGTAGGTTCCTCTCTGCTGTTGTCCCTCCCCTGTAGGTTCCTCTCTGCTGCTATCCCCCTGTAGGTTCCTCTCTGCTGTTATCCCCCTGTAGGTTCCTCTCTGCTGTTATCCCCCTGTAGGTTCCTCTCTGCTGTTATCCCCCTGTAGGTTCCTCTCTGCTGCTATCCCCCCTGTAGGTTCCTCTCTGCTGTTATCCCCCTGTAGGTTCCTCTCTGCTGTTAACCCCCTGTATGTTCCTCTCTGCTGTTATCCCCCTGTAGGTTCCGCTCTGCTGTTATCCCCCTGTAGGTTCCTCGCTGCTGTTATCCCCCTGTAGGTTCCTCTCTGCTGTTATCCCTCCTGTAGGTTCCTCTCTGCTGCTATCCCCCCTGTAGGTTCCTCTCTGCTGTTATCCCCCTGTAGGTTCCTCTCTGCTGTTATCCCTCCTGTAGGTTCCTCTCTGCTGTTATCCCTCCTGTAGGTTCCTCTCTGCTGCTATCCCCCTGTAGGTTCCTCTCTGCTGTTATCCCCCTGTAGGTTCCTCTCTGCTGTTATCCCCCCTGTAGGTTCCGCTCTGCTGTTATCCCCCTGTAGGTTCCTCTCTGCTGTTATCCCCCTGTAGGTTCCTCTCTGCTGTTATCCCCCTGTAGGTTCCTCTCTGCTGTTATCCCCCTGTAGGTTCCTCTCTGCTGCTATCCCCCCTGTAGGTTCCGCTCTGCTGTTATCCCCCTGTAGGTTCCTCTCTGCTGCTATCCCCCTGTAGGTTCCTCTCTGCTGTTATCCCCCTGTAGGTTCCTCTCTGCTGTTATCCCCCCTGTAGGTTCCGCTCTGCTGTTATCCCCCTGTAGGTTCCTCTCTGCTGTTATCCCCCTGTAGGTTCCTCTCTGCTGTTATCCCCCCCTGTAGGTTCCTCTCTGCTGTTATCCCCCTGTAGGTTCCTCTCTGCTGTTATCCCCCTGTAGGGTCCTCTCTGCTGTTATCCCCCTGTAGGGTCCTCTCTGCTGTTATCCCCCTGTAGGTTCCTCTCTGCTGTTATCCCTCTGTAGGTTCCTCTCTGCTGTTATCCCTCTGTAGGTTCCTCTCTGCTGTTATCCCCCTGTAGGTCCCTCTCTGCTGTTATCCCCCTGTAGGTTCCTCTGCACCTTTGTTAACAGATATAATGGCCAGAAAGCGAGGTTAAACTGTATCCTTGCGTATGATGGTAAATTAAGAGGGTGTCAGTGTAATTCCTATATTCACCACTAGAGGGATTCAGGCTCTATGGAAGTCAGTCCATTCAGTTGCAGTCAAATATATGAATATCATTACACAATTCACCATTTCTTCTAACATATGTCAGAATTCACCAATCTAATGGTGTTCCCACATTTATTTGTTTGATTTACATCTGGCACAGGACCCCCAAAAAATGTAACCGAAACTGAAATTCAGGGCTCCCGAACGGCGCAGCGGTCTAAGGTACTGCATCTGAGTGCAAGAGGCGTCACTACATTCCCTGGTTCGAAATCCAGGTTGTATAACATCCGGCTGTGATTTGGAGTCCCATAGGGCAGCGCGCAATTGGCCCAAGCGTCGTCCGTGTTTGGCCGGGGTAGGCCGCCATTGTAAAAAAATAACTTGTTCTTAACTGACTTGCCTAGTTAAATAAAAAAATATCTATATTTTTTTATTAAGATTTTTCACTTCCAACTAAAAAATGGGCTGGACCAAATTATTCAAAATTCTAATGAATTTGGTTGGAGGCAAGTAATTCTCGGCAAGGGTAATTTATTCTACTTGTAGTAAGTTGCAGGTGCCTGCAGGGTTTAAATGGCCGTTCAACCAGTTTTGAAAAGCATCTGTAGTACTTCATCACATCAAATGTTTATTTGTCACATGCTTCGTAAACAACAGGTGTAGACTAACAGTGAAATGCTTCCTGACGGGCCATTTTACCAACAACGCAGAGTTGAACATAAAAAATGTAGAACATGACACGAGGCATAAATACACAGTGAGTAAAAATAACATGGCTACATACAGGAAGTACCAATACTGAGTTGATGTAGAGGGGTATGCGGTAATAATATGGCTATATACAGGAAGTACCAGTACTGATTTGATGTAAACGGGTATGAGGTAATAACATGGCTATATACAGGAAGTACCAGGTAATAACATGGCTATATACAGGAAGTACCAGTACTGATTTGATGTAAACGGGTATGAGGTAATAACATGGCTATATACAGGAAGTACCAGGTAATAACATGGCTATATACAGGAAGTACCAGTACTGAGTTGATGTGCAGAGGTACTAGGTAATTGAGGTGGATATGTACATTTAGGTAGGGGTAAAGTGACTAGGCAACAGGATAGATAATAGACGGTGGTAGCAGCATATGTGGTGAAAGCGAGTGTGTGTGTGTGTGGGGTCAGTATGTGTGTTGGGGTGTGAACTGTGTGTGTGTGTTGGGGTGTGAGCTGTGTGTGTCAGCATGTGGGTAGAGTTCAGTGTGTGTGTCTCTTGTTTAGCAGTCTTATGGTTTGGGGATAGAAGCTGTTCAGAATCCTGTTGCTTCCAGACATTGGTACCGTTTGCCGTGTGGTAGCAGAGAGAACAGTCATCGACTTGGGTGGCCTTCCTCTGACACCGCCTGGTATACAGGTCCTTGATGGCAGGAAGCTCCGCCCCAGTGATGTCATCACGTGAACAGCTGTTCTTCTTCGTTGTCTGTAGGCTACTAGAAGATGTTGTTTCACGTCATCAGTGCAGCACCTTGTATAATAACTCATCAACTGTGACTGTATCCAGTTAGTATTCTGATAATATATGTACGGTACATTCAGAAAGTGTTCAGACCCCTTCACTTTTTCCTACAATTTGTTACGTTACAGCTTTAATCTAATATGGATTCACTTCTTTTTTTTAATTTTTTTCTCATCAATCTACACACAATACACCATAATGACATCACAATACCCCATAATGACATCACAATACCCCATAATGACATCACAATACCCCATAATGACATAGCAAAAACTGTTTATTAGACTTTTTTTTCAAATGTATAAAACATTTAAAATATAATTTACGTAAGTATTCAGACCCTTTACACGGTACTTTTTTGAATAACCTTTGGCAGCGATTACAGCCTTGAGTCTTCTTGGTTTTTACACTACAAGCTTGGCACACCTGTATTTGGGGAGTTTCTCCCATTCTTCTCTGCAGATCCTCTCAAGCTCTGTCAGGTTGGATGGGGAGCGTCGCTGCACAGCTATTTTCAGGTCTCTCCAGAGATGTTCGATCGGGTTCAAGTCCGGGCTCTGGCTGGGCCATTCAAGGACATTCAGAGACTTGTCCTGAAGCCCCTCCTGCATTGTCTTGGCTGTGTGCTTAGGGTCGTTGTCCTGTTGGAAGTTGAACCATCGCCCTATTCTGAGGTCCTGAGCGCCCTGGAGCAGGTTTTCATCATGGATCTCTCTGTACTTTGCTCTGTTCATCTTTCCCTCGATCCTGACTAGTCTCCCAGTCCCTGCCACTGAAAAACATCCCCACAGCATGATGCTGCCCCAACCATGCTTCACCGTAGGGATGGTGCCAGGTTTCCTCCAGACGTGACACTTGGCATTCAGGACAAAGAGTTCAATCTTGGTTTCATCAGACCAGAGAATCTTGTTTCTCATGGTCTGAGAGTCTTTAGGTGCCTTTTGGAAAGCTCCAACCAGGCTGTCATGTGCCTTTTAACTGAGGATTGGCTTCCGTCTGGCCACTCTAGCATAAAGGCCTGATTGGTGGAGTGCTGCGGAGTTGGTTGTCCTTCTGGAAGGTTCTCCCATCTCCACAGAGGAACTCTGGAGCTTTGTCAGAGTGACCATTGGGTTCTTGGTCACCTCCCTGACCAAGGCCCTTCTCCCCTGATTGCTCAGTTTGGCCGGGCGGCCAGCTCTAGGAAGAGTCTTGGTGGTTAAAAATCACGGGGTCTGAATACTTTCTGAATGCTCTGTATGTCCCTTATGAGTACCGGTAGCCTAGTTTAATTCATATGATTATTATTGGCAGTCTCATCAACTGGTGTTACTGCTGATATTGTTTACAACATATTATGTTTTATGAAGGCGTGACTGTATCCATCACAGTATTGATGTGAATGTGTCCTGTTGGCCAGCGCTCAGTGTACACGGTTTGGTGCAGTAACCAGGACTGTTGACTCAGTGTACACGGTTTGGTTCAGTAACCAGGTCTGTGTTGACTCAGTGTACACGGTTTTGGTACAGTAACCAGGACTGTTGACTCAGTGTACACGGTTTGGTTCAGTAACCAGGTCTGTGTTGACTCAGTGTACACGGTTTGGTTCAGTAACCAGGTCTGTGTTGACTCAGTGTACACGGTTTTGGTACAGTAACCAGGTCTGTGTTGACTCAGTGTACACGGTTTGGTTCAGTAACCAGGTCTGTGTTGACTCAGTGTACACGGTTTGGTTCAGTAACCAGGTCTGTGTTGACTCAGTGTACACGGTTTTGGTACAGTAACCAGGACTGTTGACTCAGTGTACACGGTTTGGTTCAGTAACCAGGACTGTGTTGACTCAGTGTACACGGTTTGGTTCAGTAACCAGGTCTGTGTTGACTCAGTGTACACGGTTTGGTGCAGTAACCAGGACTGTGTTGACTCAGTGTACACGGTTTGGTGCAGTAACCAGGACTGTGTTGACTCAGTGTACACGGTTTGGTACAGTAACCAGGTCTGTGTTGACTCAGTGTACACGGTTTGGTACAGTAACCAGGACTGTGTTGACTCAGTGTACACGGTTTGGTACAGTAACCAGGTCTGTGTTGACTCAGTGTACACGGTTTGGTTCAGTAACCAGGTCTGTGTTGACTCAGTGTACACGGTTTTGGTACAGTAACCAGGACTGTGTTGACTCAGTGTACACGGTTTGGTTCAGTAACCAGGACTGTGTTGACTCAGTGTACACGGTTTGGTACAGTAACCAGGACTGTGTTGACTCAGTGTACACGGTTTGGTGCAGTAACCAGGACTGTGTTGACTCAGTGTACACGGTTTGGTACAGTAACCAGGACTGTGTTGACTCAGTGTACACGGTTTGGTGCAGTAACAAGGACTGTGTTGACTCAGTGTACACGGTTTGGTACAGTAACCAGGACTGTGTTGACTCAGTGTACACGGTTTGGTACAGTAACCAGGACTGTGTTGACTCAGTGTACACGGTTTGGTTCAGTAACAAGGACTGTGTTGACTCAGTGTACACGGTTTGGTACAGTAACCAGGACTGTGTTGACTCAGTGTACACGGTTTGGTCTAATGTAGTGCAGGTAACAGGGAATAGGGCTCTGGTCTAATGTAGTGCAGGTAACAGGGAATAGGGCTCTGGTCTAATGTAGTGCAGGGAATAGGGCTCTGGTCTAATGTAGTGCAGGGAATAGGGAATAGGGCTCTGGTCTAATGTAGTGCATTAAACAGGGAATAGGGCTCTAGTCTAATGTAGTGCAGGGAATAGGGCTCTGGTCTAATGTAGTGCAGTAAACAGGGAATAGGGCTCTGGTCTAATGTAGTGCAGGTAACAGGGAATAGGGCTCTAGTCTAATGTAGTGCAGGGAATAGGGAATAGGGCTCTAGTCTAATGTAGTGCAGGGAATAGGGCTCTAGTCTAATGTAGTATAGGGAATAGGGCTCTAGTCTAACGTAGTGCAGGTAACAGGGAATAGGGCTCTGGTCTAATGTAGTGCAGGTAACAGGGAATAGGGCTCTGGTCTAATGTAGTGCAGGTAAAAGGGAATAGGGCTCTAGTCTAATGTAGTGCAGGGAATAGGGAATAGGGCTCTAGTCTAATGTAGTGCAGGTAACAGGGAATAGGGCTCTAGTCTAATGTAGTGCAGGTAACAGGGAATAGGGCTCTGGTCTAATGTAGGGCAGGTAACAGGGAATAGGGCTCTGGTCTAATGTAGTGCAGGTAACATGGAATAGGGCTCTGGTCTAATGTAGTGCAGGGAATAGGGAATAGGGCTCTGGTCTAATGTAGTGCAGGGAATAGGGAATAGGGCTCTGGTCTAATGTAGTGCAGGGAATAGGGCTCTGGTCCAATGTAGTGCAGGGAATAGGGCTCTGGTCTAATGTAGTGCAGGTAACAGGGAATAGGGCTCTGGTCTAATGTAGTGCAGGGAATAGGGCTCTGGTCTAATGTAGTGCAGGTAACAGGGAATAGGGCTCTGGTCTAATGTAGTGCAGGGAATAGGGCTCTAGTCTAATGTAGTGCAGGTAACAGGGAATAGGGCTCTGGTCTAATGTAGAGCAGGGAATGGCGCTCTGGTCTAATGTAGTGCAGGTAACAGGGAATAGGGCTCTGGTCTAATGTAGTGCAGGGAATAGGGCTCTGGTCTAATGTAGTGCAGGTAACAGGGAATAGGGCTCTGGTCTAATGTAGTGCAGGTAACAGGGAATAGGGCTCTGGTCTAATGTAGTGCAGGTAACAGGGAATATGGAATAGGGCTCTGGTCTAATGTAGTGCAGGGAATAGGGCTCTGGTCTAATGTAGTGCAGGTAACAGGGAATAGGGCTCTGGTCTAATGTAGTGCAGGTAACAGGGAATAGGGCTCTGGTCTAATGTAGTGCAGGTAACAGGGACAAGGGCTCTGGTCTAATGTAGTGCAGGTAACAGGGACAAGGGCTCTGGTCTAACGTAGTGCAGGTAACAGGGAATAGGGCTCTGGTCTAATGTAGTGCAGGTAACAGGGAATAGGGCTCTGGTCTAATGTAGTGCAGGTAACAGGGAATAGGGCTCTGGTCTAATGTAGTGCAGGTAACAGGGAATAGGGCTCTGGTCTAATGTAGTGCAGGTAACAGGGAATAGGGCTCTGGTCTAATGTAGTGCAGGTAACAGGGAATAGGGCTCTGGTCTAATGTAGTGCAGGTAACAGGGAATAGGGCTCTGATCTAATGTAGTGCAGGTAACAGGGAATAGGGCTCTGGTCTAATGTAGTGCAGGTAACAGGGAATATGGAATAGGGCTCTGGTCTAATGTAGTGCAGGGAATAGGGCTCTGGTCTAATGTAGTGCAGGTAACAGGGAATAGGGCTCTGGTCTAATGTAGTGCAGGTAACAGGGAATAGGGCTCTGGTCTAATGTAGTGCAGGTAACAGGGACAAGGGCTCTGGTCTAATGTAGTGCAGGTAACAGGGAATCGGGCTCTGGTCTAATGTAGTGCAGGTAACAGGGAATAGGGCTCTGGTCTAATGTAGTGCAGGTAACAGGGAATAGGGCTCTGGTCTAATGTAGTGCAGGTAACAGGGAGTAGGGCTCTGGTCTAATGTAGTGCAGGTAACAGGGAATCGGGCTCTGGTCTAATGTAGTGCAGGTAACAGGGAATAGGGCTCTGGTCTAATGTAGTGCAGGTAACAGGGAGTAGGGCTCTGGTCTAATGTAGTGCAGGTAACAGGGAATAGGGTGCCATTTGGGCCAGTCTCAGCCCTGTATGTGTCCAACAGAATCACACCACTGTCTGTTCATCTATCAGGTGTTTTGTTAGACAGTTTCTCAGTGGCCTTTAGCAGCCGTTTCCCCTCTCTAGTAACAATAATAACCGCCTTCACACCGTGTCTGTGTCCCAAACACCACACTGTCCCCTATATAGAGGGGCTCTGGTAGGAGTTAGTGCTCTATATATGGGGTAGGGTGCCATTTGAGACGAAGGCTGTGTGATTTATTTGCATGCGGGGAGCTGCTATTGTAGTTTATTCCTTCCTAGATGCTGCCGTGCTGTGATGGGCTGTTAAAGGCTTCTCTCCCCTTCAATGGGACGGTTTTAACCGGTGTGTTTCAACACCATTTCTATGCTAATGCTGTGAGTTGCAGTGTGTTCTGTGTGTGTGGCTACATTGTGTTGGTGTGTGACCTTTTCTTACCTTCCACCTCCTGTGTCAGACTAGTCTACTGGTCTCTTAGGACCAATTGGGAGGGGGTTCGGGGGGGGAGACGCGAGAGGGAGAGACTCTCAATTCCAATAACCCCTCTTAGCCCTCCCCTCGTTTTTGAGTGTCCCTCGGTGGGGGAGTGTCCCTCAGACGGAGCGTTTAGTCGTAGTGAGAGATAAATAGCCCTATGGAATGGGACATCACTCATGCACAGCAGAAGCCGCCACAGGATTGCTTACCTCGCAGTTCATTGAAGACGAGCATTGTGTTTTTCTCAATGCCAGTACTGACGGCAGTAATGGCTTTCCTCATACTGTAGTTCTCATGCAACAACACATACTTACCATATGAGAAACAAATGAGAACCGCAAAACAACGATGTGCCTGTAATGTACGCATTCCCTGGCTGTGGTTCAATGTGGAGTAGTAATGTAGCTGTGGTTCAATGTGAGGTGGTAATGTAGTCATCCTCTGGCTATGGTTCAATGTGAGGTGGTAATGTACGCATTCTCTGGCTGTGGTTCAATGTAGAGTGGTAATGTAGTCATCCTCTGGCTGTGGTTCAATGTAGAGTGGTAATGTAGTCATCCTCTGGCTGTGGTTCAATGTAGAGTGGTAATGTAGTCATCCTCTGGCTGTGGTTCAATGTAGAGTGGTAATGTAGTCATCCTCTGGCTGTGGTTCAGTGTGAGGTGGTAATGTACGCATTCCCTGGCTGTGGTTCAATGTGGAGTGGTAATGTAGCCATCCTCTGGCTGTGGTTCAATATGGGGTAGAAATGTAGCTGTCCTCTGTCTGGTTCAATGTGGAGTAGTAATGTAGTCATCCCCTGGCTGTGGTTCAATGTAGAGTGGTAATGTAGTCATCCTCTGGCTGTGGTTCAATGTAGAGTGGTAATGTAGTCATCCTCTGGCTATGGTTCAATGTGGAGTGGTAATGTAGCTGTTCTCTGGCTGTGGTTCAATGTGGAGTGGTAATGTAGCTGTTCTCTGGCTGTGGTTCAATGTGGAGTGGTAATGTAGTCATCCTCTGTCTGTGGTTCAATGTGGAGTGGTAATGTAGCTGTCCTCTGGCTGTGGTTCAATGTGGAGTGGTAATGTAGTCATCCCCTGGCTGTGGTTCAATGTGGAGTGGTAATGTAGTCATCCTCTGGCTGTGGTTCAATGTAGAGTGGTAATGTAGTCATCCTCTGGCTGTGGTTCAATGTGGAGTGGTAATGTAGCTGTCCTCTGGCTGTGGTTCAATGTGGAGTGGTAATGTAGCTGTTCTCTGGCTGTGGTTCAATGTGGAGTGGTAATGTAGTCATCCTCTGGCTGTGGTTCAATGTGGAGTGGTAATGTAGCTGTTCTCTGGCTGTGGTTCAATGTGGAGTGGTAATGTAGTCATCCTCTGGCTGTGGTTCAATGTGGAGTGGTAATGTAGCTGTCCTCTGGCTGTGGTTCAATGTAGAGTAGTAATGTAGCTGTCCTCTGGCTGTGGTTCAATGTGGAGTAGTAATGTAGCTGTCCTCTGGCTGTGGTTCAATGTGGAGTAGTAATGTAGCCGTCCTCTGGCTGTGGTTCAATGTGGAGTGGTAATGTAGTCATCCTCTGGCTGCGGTTCAATGTGGGGTAGTAATGTAGCTGTCCTCTGGCTGCGGTTCAATGTGGAGTAGTAATGTAGCTGTCCTCTGGCTGTGGTTCAATGTGGAGTGGTAATGTAGCTGTCTGGCTGTGGTTCAATGTGGAGTGGTAATGTAGCTGTCCTCTGGCTGTGGTTCAATGTGGAGTGGTAATGTAGCTGTCCTCTGGCTGTGGTTCAGTGTGGAGTGGTACTGTTGCTGTGGTTCAATGTGGAGTAGTAATGTAGCTGTCCTCTGGCTGTGGTTCAATGTGGAGTAGTAATGTAGCTATCCTCTGGCTGTGGTTCAATGTGGAGTAGTAATGTAGTCATCCTCTGGCTGTGGTTCAATGTGGGGTAGTAATGTAGCTGTCCTCTGGCTGCGGTTCAATGTGGAGTAGTAATGTAGCTGTCCTCTGGCTGCGGTTCAATGTGGAGTAGTAATGTAGCTGTCCTCTGGCAGTGGTTCAATGTGGAGTGGTAATGTAGCTGTCCTCTGGCTGTGGTCCAATGTGGAGTGGTACTGTTGCTGTGGTTCAATGTGGAGTAGTAATGTAGCTGTCCTCTGGCTGTGGTTCAATGTGGAGTGGTAATGTAGCTGTCTGGCTGTGGTTCAATGTGGAGTGGTAATGTAGCTGTCCTCTGGCTGTGGTTCAATGTGGAGTGGTAATGTAGCTGTCCTCTGGCTGTGGTTCAATGTGGAGTGGTAATGTAGCTGTCCTCTGGCTGTGGTTCAGTGTGGAGTGGTACTGTTGCTGTGGTTCAATGTGGAGTAGTAATGTAGTTATCCTCTGGCTGTGGTTCAATATGGAGTGGTACTGTTGCTGTGGTTCAATGTGGAGTAGTAATGTAGCTGTCCTCTGGCTGTGGTTCAATGTGGAGTAGTAATGTAGCTGTCCTCTGGCTGTGGTTCAATGTGGAGTGGTAATGTAGCTGTCTGGCTGTGGTTCAATGTGGAGTGGTAATGTAGCTGTCCTCTGGCTGTGGTTCAATGTGGAGTGGTAATGTAGCTGTCCTCTGGCTGTGGTTCAATATGGAGTGGTACTGTTGCTGTGGTTCAATGTGGAGTAGTAATGTAGCCGTCCTCTGGCTGTGGTTCAATGTGGAGTGGTAATGTAGCCATCCTCTGGCTGTGGTTCAATATGGGGTAGTAATGTAGCTGTCCTCTGTCTGGTTCAATGTGGAGTAGTAATGTAGCTGTCTGGCTGTGGTTCAATGTGGAGTGGTAATGTAGCTGTCCTCTGGCTGTGGTTCAATGTGGAGTAGTAATGTAGCTGTCCTCTGTCTGGTTCAATGTGGAGTTGTAATGTAGCTGTCCTCTGGCTGTGGTTCAATGTGGAGTAGTAATGTAGCTGTCCTCTGTCTGGTTCAATGTGGAGTGGTAATGTAGCTGTCCTCTGGCTGTGGTTCAATGTGGAGTAGTAATGTAGCTGTCCTCTGTCTGGTTCAATGTGGAGTTGTAATGTAGCTGTCCTCTGGCTGTGGTTCAATGTGGAGTAGTAATGTAGCTGTCCTCTGTCTGGTTCAATGTGTAGTTGTAATGTAGCTGTCCTCTGGCTGTGGTTCAATGTGGAGTTGTAATGTTTCTGTCCTCTGGCTGTGGTTCAATGTGGAGTAGTAATGTAGCTGTCCTCTGGCTGTGGTTCAATGTGGAGTAGTAATGTAGCTGTCCTCTGGCTGTGGTTCAATGTGGAGTGGTAATGTAGTCATCCTCTGGCTGTGGTTCAATGTGGAGTGGTAATGTAGTCATCTTCTGGCTGTGGTTCAATGTGGAGTAGTAATGTAGCTGTCCTCTGGCTGTGGTTCAATGTGGAGTAGTAATGTAGCTGTCCTCTGGCTGTGGTTCAATGTGGAGTAGTAATGTAGTCATCCTCTGGCTGTGGTTCAATGTGGAGTGGTAATGTTGTCATCTTCTGGCTGTGGTTCAATGTGGAGTAGTAATGTAGCTGTCCTCTGGCTGTGGTTCAATGTGGAGTAGTAATGTAGCTGTCCTCTGGCTGCGGTTCAATGTGGAGTTGTAATGTAGCTGTCCTCTGGCTGTGGTTCAATGTGGAGTAGTAATGTAGTCATCTTCTGGCTGTGGTTCAATGTGGAGTGGTAATGTAGCTGTTCTCTGGCTGGTTCAATGTGGAGTAGTAATGTAGCTGTCCTCTGTCTGGTTCAATGTGGAGTGGTAATGTAGCTGTCCTCTGTCTGGTTCATTGTGGAGTAGTAATGTAGCTGTCCTCTGTCTGGTTCAATGTGGAGTGGTAATGTAGCTGTCCTCTGGCTGTGGTTCAATGTGGAGTAGTAATGTAGCTGTCCTCTGGCTGTGGTTCAATGTGGAGTGGTAATGTAGCTGTCCTCTGGCTGTGGTTCAATGTGGAGTAGTAATGTAGCTGTCCTCTGGCTGTGGTTCAATGTGGAGTTGTAATGTAGCTGTCCTCTGGCTGTGGTTCAATGTGGAGTTGTAATGTAGCTGTCCTCTGGCTGTGGTTCAATGTGGAGTAGTAATGTAGCTGTCCTCTGGCTGTGGTTCAATGTGGAGTGGTAATGTAGCTGTCCTCTGGCTGTGGTTCAATGTGGAGTAGTAATGTAGCTGTCCTCTGTCTGGTTCAATGTGGAGTTGTAATGTAGCTGTCCTCTGGCTGTGGTTCAATGTGGAGTAGTAATGTAGCTGTCCTCTGTCTGGTTCAATGTGGAGTAGTAATGTAGCTGTCCTCTGTCTGGTTCAATGTGGAGTGGTAATGTAGCTGTCCTCTGGCTGTGGTTCAATGTGGAGTAGTAATGTAGCTGTCCTCTGGCTGTGGTTCAATGTGGAGTGGTAATGTAGCTGTCCTCTGGCTGTGGTTCAATGTGGAGTAGTAATGTAGCTGTCCTCTGGCTGTGGTTCAATGTGGAGTTGTAATGTAGCTGTCCTCTGGCTGTGGTTCAATGTGGAGTTGTAATGTAGCTGTCCTCTGGCTGTGGTTCAATGTGGAGTAGTAATGTAGCTGTTCTCTGGCTGGTTCAATGTGGAGTGGTAATGTAGCTGTCCTCTGGCTGTGGTTCAATGTGGAGTTGTAATGTAGCTGTCCTCTGGCTGTGGTTCAATGTGGAGTTGTAATGTAGCTGTCCTCTGGCTGTGGTTCAATGTGGAGTAGTAATGTAGCTGTCCTCTGGCTGTGGTTCAATGTGGAGTAGTAATGTAGCTGTCCTCTGGCTGTGGTTCAATGTGGAGTAGTAATGTAGCTGTCCTCTGGCTGTGGTTCAATGTGGAGTAGTAATGTAGCTGTCCTCTGGCTGTGGTTCAATGTGGAGTAGTAATGTAGCTGTTCTCTGGCTGGTTCAATGTGGAGTGGTAATGTAGCTGTCTGGCTGTGGTTCAATGTGGAGTAGTAATGTAGCTGTCCTCTGGCTGTGGTTCAATGTGGAGTAGTAATGTAGCTGTTCTCTGGCTGGTTCAATGTGGAGTGGTAATGTAGCTGTTCTCTGGCTGTGGTTCAATGTGGAGTGGTAATGTAGCTGTTCTCTGGCTGTGGTTCAATGTGGAGTAGTAATGTAGCTGTCCTCTGGCTGTGGTTCAATGTGGAGGGGTAATGTAGCTGTCTGGCTGTGGTTCAATGTGGAGTGGTAATGTAGCTGTGGTTCAATGTGGAGTGGTAATGTAGTCATCCTCTGGCTGTGGTTCAATGTGGAGTAGTAATGTAGCTGTCCTCTGGCTGTGGTTGGCTGTGGTTCAATGTGGAGTAGTAATGTAGCTGTCCTCTGGCTGTGGTTCAATGTGGAGTAGTAATGTAGCTGTCCTCTGGCTGTGGTTCAATGTGGAGTAGTAATGTAGCTGTCCTCTGGCTGTGGTTCAATGTGGAGTAGTAATGTAGCTGTCCTCTGGCTGTGGTTCAATGTGGAGTAGTAATGTAGCTGTCCTCTGGCTGTGGTTCAATGTGGAGTAGTAATGTAGCTGTCCTCTGGCTGTGGTTCAATGTGGAGTAGTAATGAAGCTGTCCTCTGGCTGTGGTTCAATGTGGAGGGGTAATGTAGCTGTGGTTCAATGTGGAGTGGTAATGTAGCTGTCCTCTGTCTGGTTCAATGTGGAGTGGTAATGTAGCTGTGGTTCAATGTGGAGTGGTAATGTAGCTGTCCTCTGTCTGGTTCAATGTGGAGTGGTAATGTAGCTGTGGTTCAATGTGGAGTAGTAATGTAGCTGCCCTCTGGCTGCGGTTCAATGTGGAGTGGTAATGTAGCTGTGGTTCAATGTGGAGTGGTAATGTAGCTGTGGTTCAATGTGGAGTGGTAATGTAGCTGTGGTTCAATGTGGAGTGGTAATGTAGCTGTGGTTCAATGTGGAGTGGTACTGTAGCTGTGGTTCAATGTGGAGTGGTACTGTAGCTGTGGTTCAATGTGGAGTGGTAATGTAGCTGTGGTTCAATGTGGAGTGGTAATGTAGCTGTCCTCTGGCTGTGGTTCAATGTGGAGTGGTAATGTAGCTGTCCTCTGGCTGTGGTTCAATGTGGAGTGGTAATGTAGCTGTGGTTCAATGTGGAGTGGTAATGTAGCTGTGGTTCAATGTGGAGGGGTAATGAAGCAGGACTTTCATTTCATAATAGCAGTTTGACAGTGGCATTTCCTTCACTCTGTAATTTCTGCAATTTCTATGGGATTAATGATTAACCAGTTGGAGCAATCAAAACCAGTGTTCTGAACTATTATTTATACCAAACGTTTTAGGGTCCATACAGATGGGCCACACAGCTCCATAGGCATGTTTATCTTTTCATCATCCACTACACAATAAGCTATATTTTCACAAACATCTTCAATCTCTAACTTGACTACAATAAAGAACAATGACTAGTGTTTGACTTTGAAAAAGGTTTTAAAGAACAGCAAGGCAAGCTTACACATTGTTCATTTAATTTGTAGTAAATGCTTTTAGCTAGATTCTTTTACATCCACTGGTTCACAAGATGACCGCTTGGTTTGCTGGGTTATGGAAGTACCATACTATAATAATTTTCCATTTTTAAAATGGACAAAAATAAAATTTCTCAGGCAAGAATTCCCTGGGAGGGATCTAAGTGAGGAGGGGAAAACAGAACTAGCTTTTATTGGCAGAGAGGTTTGGAACTCTCTTTGTTATTGGTCTATTAACCAATCTACCGCATTGTGACGTCACCATGGAAAGCCGAGACTCCCGCCCATGCCAACCTGCTGGTCCTGTGGATAGGTTGTTTTCAACGGGAAACGATCAGGAAATAAAACTGATCACATGTTTTCACTCTTTTACAGTGTTAGTTTCATCAGCTCTTGTACAATATGATATAAAACATCAGTTGTACGATATAAAACACTGGATTTGAACCACACTGGGCCTTTCAAACAACACAAATGACAATTCATTCAAATGTCTACCTTCCATATATAGCAAGATAAATGTATAGCTAGCTGGCTAATGTGAGCTAGTCGGATAGCTTGTTAAATAGCGATTTTCGTAATTTAACTTAATGACAACAACAAAAATGCATAATCGTTGCTCAATACATTAACATATACCTGTTAAATGTACATAATTATTTGCATGATTTGTTATGAAGTTATAATTACGCATTTGATTCCATCCTAGTATAGGAATACTGATCCACAGATAAAAGGCCATTACTATCAGCTTTCATTTGTAATCAACCTTTTTCCCAAATATCAATTAGGAATGTTTCCATGTCACTGAATTGGCACCAGGAGTCTGGAGGAGTTACAGAATGACCTTCCTATTGTTCTTCACTGTGTAATCCTCGACCCGCCTGTCTCTGTCCTCATTTTCTCTCCTGGCCGGAGTGAAAATAGGCCACCCGTTATACCCCTATAAATGGCACCTTATTCCCTATGAAGTGCACTACTTTCTAAAGTACTTTTTAGGGAACGGGTTTGTCGTTTGAGACGGAGCCTCACTCTCTCCTCTGCTTTTAATGAGCCAAACTGAGCACAGTTGATGTTTATTTTAAATAACTCTGAATATTAAAATCACAGAGTATATTACAGCTGGCAGAGGTTTTTAATGAGTTGCACGCCTTAATAACTGTGTAGTTGGTTTTCTGGGGTTGCAGGACTATTCAAACAAGCTAATTAACTCTGCATCACACTACTGTCACAAATGTGACCCTATTCCCTATATAGTGTACCTCTTTTTCCAAGAAGTGCACTATAAAGGGAATAGGCTACCATTTTGCCAGATGGCGTTTTTTTATATTTGTTTATTTTTCATTAGCATCATTGCTAACGGCTACAGAAAGTGGTAGACAAACGGGCACACACAGACAGGGGCGTTCCTGTGTCCTGGCCTCTTCAGGAAGTTGCAGGAATTTATTCATCACTGACTTATCTTGTTCATGTTTTATGATCATTTTGGGAAGATTATGGAATTTTCTAGAAGTTCAACACATTGTAGCTGATGTCCTACTAGCTTCAACTCATTTAGGTGATGTCCTACTAGCTTCAATACATTGTAGGTGATGTCCTACTAGCTTCAATACATTGTAGGTGATGTCCTACTAGCTTCAATAGTTAAATGTTTTAATATTGTTGAATTGCGTTTTAATGTCTGGATTCCGTGATCCCGTTCTCCACAACGCAGATCTTTGTAGGGCCCTACATTTGGGACGCAGCCCCTGTCTGAACCCACTGTATATGATATGCATAACACTAGTCACTGAGCCTACCTACTATAGTACAGGGATGTTACTGAACTAAGCAGACAGTGTTTCCCCGTGCTACGCCCCGATGTGAAGCAACCATTGTCAGACCTGGTGTTTTTTTTTACCTGTTACATGTTTAGTCTGTTAAGAGTCACTATTCAATTTCCATGAAAAATCAATGGAGCTCTTCAATAATTCATGGAGGAACAAGTCCTAGTTGGTATCATCTTAACCATAGAAAAGACTCTCCCCACGTCCCAAATGGCAGCCTGTTTCCTATATAGTGCACTACTTTTGACCAGAGCCCTGTGGACTATAAAGGGAATAGGGTGCCATTTGGGACAGTACCACTGGCTGTGGGGCTGTTAGCACTAGAAGTAGTCTACTCCACACATCAGCCAGACACTAACACACAGTTAAGTTCTGTGACTTGTAGTAGTCTACAGGGTGGATCTGACTACAGCTTAGTGAAGGACTGTTATGGGCTTCTGTAGTAGTCTACAGGGTGGATCTGAGTACAGCTTAGTGAAGGACTTCTGTAGTAGTCTACAGGGTGGATCTGAGTACAGCTTAGTGAAGGACTGTTATGGACTTCTGTAGTAGTCTACAGGGTGGATCTGAGTACAGCTTAGTGAAGGACTGTTAAGTGGTTGTCACAATATTGGATTCTGTAGTGGCAGAATCCAATACTGGACACGCTTGTTCCCTGAGACCAGAGACCCAACTTTCACTGGGGGCGTGGGATTTTATCATTTGGAATGTAATTCAAAAAGAAGCAAAAGTGTGCTTTAGGACCGTGCGGATGCCTCCGAGTGGTCGGGTAGGCTGTTTGGAGTGGAAAAATAATTGTCACCCCCCCCCCCCCCCCACTTCTAAAACCAAAGTTGCTCCCCTGAAACCACCGACTCCTGGAGCTTCTCTTCCAGACTAGTCTCATGATGAGTCCATGATACAGACACTCTGAAGATTTAACTTTCCTCCTCTATTCTCTGTCATATCTCACTAATTCTAATTTCTTTCTTTCTGTCCTCCCCATTAGGTCTACCACAGATGCCTCTCTCCTCCAGGTCAGCCCCCAGAGCAGAGCTATGTCCCAGTCCTTTGAGAACCTGCTAGATGATGCCACCTTCGGACTTATTACGGTACAACCGGCACACCCTAGTGTACACCTGCCTCCTCACACCCTAGTCTACGCCTGCCTCCTCCTCACACCCTAGTCTACGCCTGCCTCCTCACACCCTAGTGTACACCTGCCTCCTCACACCCTAGTCTACGCCTGCCTCCTCACACCCTAGTCTACGCCTGCCTCCTCACACCCTAGTCTACACCTGCCTCCTCACACCCTAGTCTACACCTGCCTCCTCACACCCTAGTCTACACCTGCCTCCTCACACCCTAGTCTACGCCTGCCTCCTCACACCCTAGTCTACGCCTGCCTCCTCACACCCTAGTCTACGCCTGCCTCCTCACACCCTAGTCTACACCTGCCTCCTCACACCCTAGTCTACACCTGCCTCCTCACACCCTAGTCTACACCTGCCTCCTCACACCCTAGTCTACGCCTGCCTCCTCACACCCTAGTCTACACCTGCCTCCTCACACCCTAGTCTACGCCTGCCTCCTCACACCCTAGTCTACGCCTGCCTCCTCACACCCTAGTCTACGCCTGCCTCCTCACACCCTAGTCTACGCCTGCCTCCTCACACCCTAGTCTACGCCTGCCTCCTCACACCCTAGTCTACACCTGCCTCCTCACACCCTAGTCTACGCCTGCCTCCTCACACCCTAGTCTACGCCTGCCTCCTCACACCCTAGTCTACGCCTGCCTCCTCACACCCTAGTCTACGCCTGCCTCCTCACACCCTAGCCTACGCCTGCCTCCTCACACCCTAGCCTACGCCTGCCTCCTCACACCCTAGCCTACGCCTGCCTCCTCACACCCTAGTCTACGCCTGCCTCCTCACACCCTAGTCTACGCCTGCCTCCTCCTCACACCCTAGTCTACGCCTGCCTCCTCACAGCCTAGTCTACGCCTGCCTCCTCCTCACACCCTAGTCTACGCCTGCCTCCTCACACCCTAGCCTACAACTGCCTCCTCACACCCTAGCCTACGCCTGCCTCCTCACACCCTAGCCTACGCCTGCCCCCTCACATCCTAGCCTACGCCTGCCCCCTCACACCCTAGTCTACGCCTGCCTCCTCACACCCTAGCCTACGCCTGCCTCCTCACACCCTAGCCTACGCCTGCCTCCTCACAGCCTAGTCTACGCCTGCCTCCTCACAGCCTAGCCTACGCCTGCCTCCTCCTCACACCCTAGTCTACGCCTGCCTCCTCCTCACACCCTAGTCTACGCCTGCCTCCTCCTCACACCCTAGACTACGCCTGCCTCCTCCTCACACCCTAGTCTACGCCTGCCTCCTCCTCACACCCTAGTCTACGCCTGCCTCCTCCTCACACCCTAGTCTACGCCTGCCTCCTCCTCACACCCTAGTCTACGCCTGCCTCCTCACACCCTAGTCTACGCCTGCCTCCTCACACCCTAGTCTACGCCTGCCTCCTCACACCCTAGTCTACGCCTGCCTCCTCACACCCTAGTCTACGCCTGCCTCCTCACACCCTAGTCTACGCCTGCCTCCTCACAGCCTAGTCTACGCCTGCCTCCTCACAGCCTAGTCTACGCCTGCCTCCTCACACCCTAGTCTACGCCTGCCTCCTCACACCCTAGCCTACGCCTGCCTCCTCACACCCTAGTCTACACCTGCCTCCTCACACCCTAGTCTACGCCTGCCTCCTCACACCCTAGCCTACGCCTGCCTCCTCACACCCTAGTCTACGCCTGCCTCCTCCTCACACCCTAGTCTACGCCTGCCTCCTCCTCACACCCTAGTCTACGCCTGCCTCCTCCTCACACCCTAGTCTACGCCTGCCTCCTCACAACCTAGTCTACGCCTGCCTCCTCACAACCTAGTCTACGCCTGCCTCCTCACACCCTAGTCTACGCCTGCCTCCTCACACCCTAGTCTACGCCTGCCTCCTCACACCCTAGTCTACGCCTGCCTCCTCACACCCTAGCCTACGCCTGCCTCCTCACACCCTAGTCTACGCCTGCCTCCTCACACCCTAGCCTACGCCTGCCTCCTCACACCCTAGCCTACGCCTGCCTCCTCACACCCTAGCCTACGCCTGCCTCCTCACACCCTAGTCTACGCCTGCCTCCTCACACCCTAGTCTACGCCTGCCTCCTCACACCCTAGTCTACGCCTGCCTCCTCACACCCTAGGGTACACCTGCCTCCTCACACCCTAGTCTACACCTGCCTCCTCACACCCTAGTCTACATCTGCCTCCTCTACCCTAGTCTACACCTGCCTCCTCACACCCTAGTCTACATCTGCCTCCTCTACCCTAGTCTACACCTGTCTCCTCACACCCTAGTCTACGCCTGCCTCCTCACACCCTAGGGTACACCTGCCTCCTCACACCCGAGTCTACACCTGCCTCCTCACACCCGAGTCTACATCTGCCTCCTCTACCCTAGTCTACATCTGCCTCCTCTACCCTAGTCTACGCCTGCCTCCTCACAGCCTAGTCTACGCCTGCCTCCTCACACCCTAGTCTACGCCTGCCTCCTCACACCCTAGTCTACGCCTGCCTCCTCACACCCTAGGGTACGCCTGCCTCCTCACACCCTAGGGTACGCCTGCCTCCTCACACCCTAGTCTACACCTGCCTCCTCCCAGCCTAGTCTACACCTGCCTCCTCCCACCCTAGTCTACGCCTGCCTCCTCACACCCTAGTCTACGCCTGCCTCCTCACACCCTAGTCTACGCCTGCCTCCTCACACCCTAGGGTACGCCTGCCTCCTCACACCCTAGTCTACGCCTGCCTCCTCACACCCTAGTCTACGCCTGCCTCCTCACACCCTAGTCTACGCCTGCCTCCTCACAGCCTAGTCTACACCTGTCTCCTCACAGCCTAGTCTACACCTGCCTCCTCACAGCCTAGTCTACACCTGCCTCCTCCTCACAGCCTAGTCTACACCTGCCTCCTCCTCACAGCCTAGTCTACACCTGCCTCCTCCTCACACCCTAGTCTACGCCTGCCTCCTCACACCCTAGTCTACGCCTGCCTCCTCACAGCCTAGTCTACGCCTGCCTCCTCACAGCCTAGTCTACGCCTGCCTCCTCACACCCTAGTCTACGCCTGCCTCCTCACACCCTAGCCTACGCCTGCCTCCTCACACCCTAGTCTACGCCTGCCTCCTCACACCCTAGTCTACGCCTGCCTCCTCACACCCTAGCCTACGCCTGCCTCCTCACACCCTAGTCTACGCCTGCCTCCTCCTCACACCCTAGTCTACGCCTGCCTCCTCCTCACACCCTAGTCTACGCCTGCCTCCTCCTCACACCCTAGTCTACGCCTGCCTCCTCACAACCTAGTCTACGCCTGCCTCCTCACAACCTAGTCTACGCCTGCCTCCTCACACCCTAGTCTACGCCTGCCTCCTCACACCCTAGTCTACGCCTGCCTCCTCACACCCTAGTCTACGCCTGCCTCCTCACACCCTAGCCTACGCCTGCCTCCTCACACCCTAGTCTACGCCTGCCTCCTCACACCCTAGCCTACGCCTGCCTCCTCACACCCTAGCCTACGCCTGCCTCCTCACACCCTAGTCTACGCCTGCCTCCTCACACCCTAGTCTACGCCTGCCTCCTCACACCCTAGTCTACGCCTGCCTCCTCACACCCTAGTCTACGCCTGCCTCCTCACACCCTAGGGTACACCTGCCTCCTCACACCCTAGTCTACACCTGCCTCCTCACACCCTAGTCTACATCTGCCTCCTCTACCCTAGTCTACACCTGCCTCCTCACACCCTAGTCTACATCTGCCTCCTCTACCCTAGTCTACACCTGTCTCCTCACACCCTAGTCTACGCCTGCCTCCTCACACCCGAGTCTACACCTGCCTCCTCACACCCGAGTCTACACCTGCCTCCTCACACCCGAGTCTACATCTGCCTCCTCTACCCTAGTCTACATCTGCCTCCTCTACCCTAGTCTACGCCTGCCTCCTCACAGCCTAGTCTACGCCTGCCTCCTCACACCCTAGTCTACGCCTGCCTCCTCACACCCTAGTCTACGCCTGCCTCCTCACACCCTAGGGTACGCCTGCCTCCTCACACCCTAGTCTACACCTGCCTCCTCCCAGCCTAGTCTACACCTGCCTCCTCCCAGCCTAGTCTACACCTGCCTCCTCCCACCCTAGTCTACGCCTGCCTCCTCACACCCTAGTCTACGCCTGCCTCCTCACACCCTAGTCTACGCCTGCCTCCTCACACCCTAGGGTACGCCTGCCTCCTCACACCCTAGTCTACGCCTGCCTCCTCACACCCTAGTCTACGCCTGCCTCCTCACACCCTAGTCTACGCCTGCCTCCTCACAGCCTAGTCTACACCTGTCTCCTCACAGCCTAGTCTACACCTGCCTCCTCACAGCCTAGTCTACACCTGCCTCCTCCTCACAGCCTAGTCTACACCTGCCTCCTCCTCACAGCCTAGTCTACACCTGCCTCCTCCTCACAGCCTAGTCTACGCCTGCCTCCTCACACCCTAGTCTACGCCTGCCTCCTCACAGCCTAGTCTACGCCTGCCTCCTCACAGCCTAGTCTACGCCTGCCTCCTCACAGCCTAGTCTACGCCTGCCTCCTCACACCCTAGTCTACGCCTGCCTCCTCCCACCCTAGTCTACGCCTGCCTCCTCCCACCCTAGTCTACGCCTGCCTCCTCACACCCTAGTCTACGCCTGCCTCCTCACACCCTAGTCTACGCCTGCCTCCTCACACCCTAGTCTACGCCTGCCTCCTCACACCCTAGTCTACGCCTGCCTCCTCACACCCTAGTCTACGCCTGCCTCCTCACACCCTAGTCTACGCCTGCCTCCTCACACCCTAGTCTACGCCTGCCTCCTCACACCCTAGTCTACGCCTGCCTCCTCACACCCTAGTCTACGCCTGCCTCCTCACACCCTAGTCTACGCCTGCCTCCTCACACCCTAGTCTACGCCTGCCTCCTCACACCCTAGTCTACGCCTGCCTCCTCACACCCTAGTCTACGCCTGCCTCCTCACACCCTAGTCTACGCCTGCCTCCTCACACCCTAGTCTACGCCTGCCTCCTCACACCCTAGTCTACGCCTGCCTCCTCACACCCTAGTCTACGCCTGCCTCCTCACACCCTAGTCTACGCCTGCCTCCTCACACCCTAGCCTACGCCTGCCTCCTCACACCCTAGCCTACGCCTGCCTCCTCACACCCTAGCCTACGCCTGCCTCCTCACACCCTAGCCTACGCCTGCCTCCTCACACCCTAGCCTACGCCTGCCTCCTCACACCCTAGCCTACGCCTGCCTCCTCACACCCTAGTCTACGCCTGCCTCCTCACACCCTAGTCTACGCCTGCCTCCTCACACCCTAGTCTACGCCTGCCTCCTCACACCCTAGTCTACGCCTGCCTCCTCACACCCTAGTCTACGCCTGCCTCCTCACACCCTAGTCTACGCCTGCCTCCTCACAGCCTAGTCTACGCCTGCCTCCTCACACCCTAGTCTACGCCTGCCTCCTCACACCCTAGTCTACGCCTGCCTCCTCACACCCTAGTCTACGCATGCCTCCTCACACCCTAGTCTACGCCTGCCTCCTCACACCCTAGTCTACGCCTGCCTCCTCACACCCTAGTCTACGCCTGCCTCCTCACACCCTAGTCTACGCCTGCCTCCTCCTCCCAGCCGGCCTCTATACTGTCTCAGGGTTCTCAGAACAATTCTGCTGTTATTTTAATGAGTTTGTTCTGAGCAGGGCAGTGACTTAATGAGAGCAGCACATTTTGTTGGTTTGTTTCATGAGGCCTCTCTGAAAGCCTGGGTAGGAGAAATGGCACCCTATCCCCTTTATAGTCCATAGGGCTCTGGACTAAAGTATTGCACTATATAGGGAATAGGGCTCTGGTCTAAAGTAGTGCACTATATAGAGAATGGGGCTCTGGTCTAAAGTAGTGCACTATATAGGGCTCTGGTCTAAAGCAGTGCACTCTATAGGGAATATGGCTCTGGACTAAAGTAGTGCACTATATAGGGAATAGGGCTCTGGTCTAAAGTAGTGCACTATATAGGGAATAGGGCTCTGGTCTAAAGCAGTGCACTATATAGGGAATAGGTCTCTGCTCTAAAGTAGTGCACTATATAGGGAATAGGGCTCTGGTCTAAAGTAGTGCACTATATAGGGTGCCATTTGGGGCGCAGTCTTGCTCTGAATAGGGGAGAACTGGGTAATAAAGGATGGGGATTACAGGGGGGGGGGTTACATGCTCTGAATAGGGGAGAACTGGTTAATAAAGGATGGGGGTTACAGGGGGGGGGGGGGTACATGCTCTGAATAGGGGAGAACTGGGTAATAAAGGATGGGGGTTACAGGGGGGGGGGGGGGGGTACATGCTCTGAATAGGGGAGAACTGGGTCATAAAGGATGGTGGTTACGGGGGGGGGGGGGGGGGGGGGGGGGTTACATGCTCTGAATAGGGGAGAACTGGATAATAAAGGATGGAGGTTACAGGGGGGGGGGGGGGGGTACATGCTCTGAATAGGGGAGAACTGGGTCATAAAGGATGGAGGTTACAGGGGGGGGGGGGTTACATGCTCTGAATAGGGGAGAACTGGATAATAAAGGATGGAGGTTACAGGGGGGGGGGGGGGTACATGCTCTGAATAGGGGAGAACTGGGTAATAAAGGATGGGGGTTACAGGGGGGGGGGGGTACATGCTCTGAATTGGGGAGAACTGGGTAATAAAGGATGGGGGTTACAGGGGGGGGGTACATGCTCTGAATAGGGGAGAACTGGGTAATAAAGGATGGGGGTTACAGGGGGGGGGGGGGGGTACATGCTCTGAATAGGGGAGAACTGGGTAATAAAGGATGGGGGTTACAGGGGGGGGGGGGGGGGGTACATGCTCTGATTAGAGGAGAACTGGGTAATAAAGGATGGGGGTTACAGGGGGGGTACATGCTCTGATTAGAGGAGAACTGGATAATAAAGGATGGTTACAGGGGGGGGGGGGGGTACATGCTCTGAATAGGGGAGAACTGGGTAATAAAGGATGGGGGTTACAGGGGGGGGGGGGGGGGTACATGCTCTGATTAGAGGAGAACTGGGTAATAAAGGATGGGGGTTACAGGGGGGGGTACATGCTCTGATTAGAGGAGAACTGGATAATAAAGGATGGTTACAGGGGGGGGGGGGGGTACATGCTCTGAATAGGGGAGAACTGGGTAATAAACTTTGTACGCCATCAGCACCAGGCTACATGGCCGGCAGACAGAGGGAATAGTTGGCAGGAGTTGTTTTTAGGTCGCCTCAGGGACTTTTAATTGCTTATCATTTATCTATTGTCCTTCTCGTTGACATTTTGACTCTTGTAATACAAATCTTTTTCCTGTTTGAAATATAACCTCCGTCAGCGCAGGTCTTAGTGTTGTCCTTTATAATTAACAGTGGGCCGTGCCTCTGCTCTCGCCAAACCAACCGGGACACGTTTTTAACGGCGTCTGGTAATGCGTTGTGGGCAGATAACAGGCCTGACTGTAGTGGCACATTGTTTTAGATCCCGACTGCACGTTATGGAATAGCAGCGACATCTCATAGACATTAGGTTGGCTGCCGAGGCTGAGTGAGAGTACTGTACTCATAGACATTAGGTTGGCTGCCGATGCTGAGTGAGTACTGTACTCATAGACATTAGGTTGGCTGCCGATGCTGAGTGAGTACTGTACTCATAGACATTAGGTTGGCTGCCGAGGCTGAGTGAGAGTACTGTTCTCATAGACATTAGGTTGGCTGCCGAGGCTGAGTGAGAGTACTGTACTCATAGACATTAGGTTGGCTGCCGAGGCTGAGTGAGAGTACTGTACTCATAGACATTAGGTTGGCTGCCGAGGCTGAGTGAGAGTACTGTACTTATAGACATTAGGTTGGCTGCCGAGGCTGAGAGAGTACTGTACTCATAGACATTAGGTTGGCTGCCGAGGCTGAGAGAGTACTGTTCTCATAGACATTAGGTTGGCTGCCGAGGCTGAGTGAGAGTACTGTACTCATAGACATTAGGTTGGCTGCCGAGGCTGAGTGAGAGTACTGTACTCATAGACATTAGGTTGGCTGCCGAGGCTGAGAGAGTACTGTTCTCATAGACATTAGGTTGGCTGTCGAGGCTGAGTGAGAGTACTGTACTCATAGACATTAGGTTGGCTGCCGAGGCTGAGTGAGAGTACTGTACTCATAGACATTAGGTTGGCTGCCGAGGCTGAGTGAGAGTACTGTACTCATAGACATTAGGTTGGCTGCCGAGGCTGAGAGAGTACTGTTCTCATAGACATTAGGTTGGCTGTCGAGGCTGAGTGAGAGTACTGTACTCATAGACATTAGGTTGGCTGCCGAGGCTGAGTGAGAGTACTGTACTCATAGACATTAGGCTGGCTGCCGAGGCTGAGTGAGAGTACTGTACTCATAGACATTAGGCTGGCTGTCGAGGCTGAGTGAGAGTACTGTACTCATAGACATTAGGTTGGCTGCCGAGGCTGAGTGAGAGTACTGTACTCATAGACATTAGGTTGGCTGCCGAGGCTGAGTGAGAGTACTGTACTCGTAGACATTAGGTTGGCTGCCGAGGCTGAGTGAGAGTACTGTTCTCGTAGACATTAGGTTGGCTGCCGAGGCTGCCTGGCTGAGTGAGAGTACTGTACTCCTAGACATTAGGCTGGCTGCCGAGGCTGCCTGGCTGAGTGAGAGTACTGTACTCCTAGACATTAGGCTGGCTGCCGAGGCTGAGTGAGAGTACTGTACTCATAGACATTAGGTTGGCTGCCGAGGCTGAGTGAGAGTACTGTACTCATAGACATTAGGTTGGCTGCCGAGGCTGAGTGAGAGTACTGTACTCATAGACATTAGGTTGGCTGCCGAGGCTGAGTGAGAGTACTGTACTCATAGACATTAGGTTGGCTGCCGAGGCTGTGAGAGTACTGTACTCATAGACATTAGGTTGGCTGCCGAGGCTGAGTGAGAGTACTGTACTCATAGACATTAGGTTGGCTGCCGAGGCTGAGTGAGAGTACTGTACTCATTATCATTAAGGTTCACGGTGCCTCCCTCCCCGGCCCAGCCTCCTCTCTCTCTCTCCTGCCCAATATCAGTATTACAGGAGCCATTTAGTAAAGCAGGGATTGTGGAGGAGAAGCTAATGAGCCTTGACTTGCTAATTCCGTTGGGTGGTCTCTCTTCACAAAGGGGTTAACGCTGCTGGAATATTGTTTTCTAATGCGACTCTTAAAAAAAATCCAATTGCAAAGATGAATGAGCAGCGTCTCAGCCGGCCGGTAACCAACGGCAGGAGAAATGGATTGGCCTCTTTTCTCAAGTCTTTGATTCTTGTCGTACTTTTGTAGCGAGAGAATAAAAAAAAAATGAGGCCTTGAAAAGCATTAGTTTTCTTGGTGATGTGATATTGTAGGCTTTTACTTCTTCATAGTCAGAGTACGCAGTCTGGAGAGTTGGAGGTGTTTCAGGCAGCGGGGGGGTCTGGGGATGGTACTAGGTTGGGAGTCTGAGATGATGACCTGTTGTGCTCTCGAGATGCTTTCTCCGTTGCTTTTGATGAAAATCAAAAGTTCAAATGTGCAATAAGTCATCTAGCTGTGGGCACTTCCAAAGGTAACATTTCACACCTGTGATGAGGTGAAAATAGCGTAGCTAAAATAAGCTCTTGTCCTCTTAAAGTGCTTATAATGAGACGGCAGCTAAAATACATCTGTCTGGTGCCACAGCGTTAACAATGACCTCCTTCATGACCCCTGTCATCTCTCTCCTTCTCTTCTCCTCCTCTCCATCTCTCCTCCTCCTCTCCTTCTTCCCCTCTCTCCTTCTTCTCTCCCTCTCTCCTTCTCTCACCTCCCCTCTCCTTCTCCTCTCCCCCTTCTCTCCTCCTCCTCCTCCTCTCTCCTCTCCTTCTCCTCCTCTTCTCTCTCCTTCTCCTCTCTCGTCCCCGCAATCCTCTTCCTTTTTCCTTTCTCTCTCTCTCCCCTGTTCCGCTTTACTCCCTCTCTCCCCCAATCAACTGTCTCTCCTCCTCTCCTCCTCTCCTCCTCCTCTCCATCTCTTCTCTCCTCTCTCCCCTGTTCCGCTTTTACTCCCTCTCTCCCCCAATCAACTCTCTCCTTCCTCTCTTCCCATCTCCCCCTCTTACTCCCACCTACCCAACAGAGGTTTTCTCAGGACCCAGTCACCACTACGCTGGGTGGTTTCTCCAAGGTGACCAACTACCTGTTTGATGCGTTCCGGGGTCCAGACACGGAGCTACTGCAGCAGAGGCCCGTCGGGGAGGTGGCTGACCTGCTGAATGAGTCCATACCAGGACTGGACATCAACCAGCTGGAGGAACCAGGCTTTGAGGTTATCACCAGGGTGAGTCAGAGTAGACACTGGGAATGAACGTACATACTCTAACACACACACACATACTGACACACACACACACACACACACACACACACACACACACACTGGAACTGGAAAATGGCGCCGGAAGAAATGGCAGCAGTATTACAGGCGCCCAACCAATTGGGCATTTGTGTTTTTTTCCTGCGTTATTTGTATCTTACGGCAAATAAGAGCTTTTGGATATCGGGACAGCGATCACTCACCTCGGATTAGACAAAGATTATTTTCTTCAACAAGCAGACGCACAGGACATTCTCCGAACACCCGACAAGGCCAACATCCCCGTTATTTGCAAGAGGAAGAGACGCAGGTACAGAGGACACAGAGCGGGATGCCTTGTAAGGATCCGCAGAAGGTGCGTGGGAAAGCTGCCGTTACCGTAAATATTACTCGCCAACGTGCAATCATTGGACAATAAATTAGACGAGGTACGATCATGAATATCCTATGTTTCACGGAATCGTGGCTGAATGACGACATGGATATTCAGCTAGCGGGATACACGCTGCACCGGCTAGATAGAACAGCACACTCTGGTAAAACGAGGGGTAGGGGGGGGGTCTGTGCGTATTTGTATACAGCTGGTGCACGAAATCTAAGGAAGTCTCTAGATTTTGCTTGCCTGAAGTAGAATATATTGTGATAAATTGCAGGCCACACTACTTGCCTAGAGAGTTTTCAGCTATACTTTTCGTGGCTGTTTATTTACCACCACAGATGCTGGCACTAAGACTGCACTCAGTCAGCTGTATAAGGAAATAAGCAAATAGGAAACCACTCACCCAGAGCCGGTGCTCCTAGTGGCCGGAGACTTTAATGCAGGGAAACTTAAATCAGTTCAACCAAATTTCTATCAACATGTTAAATGTGCAACCAGAGGAAGAAAAATTCTAGATCACCTGTCCTCCACACACAGAGACGCGTACAAAGCTCTCCCTCGCCCTCCATTTGGTAAATCCGACCACAACTCTATCCTCCTGCTTACAAGCAAAAATTAAAGCAGGAAGCGCCTGCCATTTGGGACAGCTGCCTGCCATCCAGGACCTCTACGCCAGGCGGTGTCAGAGGAAGGCCCTAACAATTGTCAAAGACCCCAGCCACCCCAGTCATAGACTGTTCTCTCTAGTACCACATGGCAAGCGGTACCGGAGTGCCAAGTCTAGGACAAAAAGGCTTCTCAACAGTTTTTACCCCCCAAGCCATAAGACTCCTGACCAGGTAATCAAATGGCTACCTGGACTATTTGCATTGTGTGCCCCCCCAACCCCTCTTACGCTGCTGCTACTCATAATCACTTTAACTATACATTCATGTACATACTACCTCAATTGGGCCGACCAACCAGTGCTCCCGCACATTGGCTACCCGGGCTATCTGCATTGTGTCCCGCCACCCGCCAACCCCTCTACGCTACTGCTACTCTCTGTTTATCATATATGCATAGTCACTTTAACCATATCTACATGTACATACTACCTCAATCAGCCCGACTAACCGGTGCCTGTATGTAGCCTCGCTACTTTTATAGCCTCTCTACTGTTATTTTTCACTGTCATTTTACTGTTGTTTTTATTTCTTTACTTATCTATTGTCCACCTAATACCTTTTTTTTGCAGGTTAGAGCCTGTAAGTAAGCATAGCACTGTACGGTCTACACCTGTGTTCGGCGCACGTGACAAACTTTGATTTGATTTGACCTGTCTTGCAGATAAAGACAGGCTTAGGAAACGCATACAGGTGATCTCACCGTGTTTAACGTCTCCAGAACCACATCAATATGACCTACTGTAGTAATCTGTGAAGCACGGCTGCTTACTGCCTAGTGCCCACCTGTCTCACTGGCTAGATGGGACTCTCAGCCAGGACCCGAGCAGACTGGCTAGGTGGGACTCTCAGCCAGGACCCGAGCAGACTGGCTAGATGGGACTCTCAGCCAGGACCCGAGCAGACTGGCTAGATGGGACTCTCAGCCAGGACCCGAGCAGACTGGCTAGATGGGACTCTCAGCCAGGACCCGAGCATACTGGCTAGATGGGACTCTCAGCCAGGACCCGAGCAGACTGGCTAGATGGGACTCTCAGCCAGGACCCGAGCAGACTGGCTAGATGGGACTCTCAGCCAGGACCCGAGCAGACTGGCTAGATGGGACTCTCAGCCAGGACCCGAGCAGACTGGCTAGATGGGACTCTCAGCCAGGACCAGTGCAGACTGGCTAGATGGGACTCTCAGCCAGGACCCGAGCAGACTGGCTAGATGGGACTCTCAGCCAGGACCAGTGCAGACTGGCTAGATGGGATGCTCAGACAAAGTTCCCTTTTTCCTCACACAGACACAGCTCTACCGTCTGTCTCCATTAAACCAGGAGGTTGTGTTAACAGCCACCCAGTTCCTCTCTAATTGCCTCTCTGTTTTAATTAGAAGAGACCCTCTGCTCTCAGCGTTGCCAAGGCAACCTGCTCTGCTAGCTAGCCTCTCCTCTCCACAGGTGTGGTTGAGTGTGACGTTGGATGACATGTGCTTTGCTAAACATAGGAATAGTCACCACACACAACCCACTCAGTGGAATGGCACCCAGAGTGGAACGGCAAAATGTCACACTCGCTGTGCTTCTCAGAAACGGCTGGAAATGAGAAATCCACTTAAATATTGTTTGAACTTTGTTTCTCGGTAGGCCTGTAGGACAGAGTGGGGACATCGGTAGGGCCTGTGGTACAGAGTGGGGACATCGGTAGGGCCTGTGGTACAGAGTGGGGACATCGGTAGGGCCTGTGGTACAGAGTGGGGACATCGGTAGGGCCTGTGGTACAGAGTGGGGACATCGGTAGGGCCTGTGGTACAGAGTGGGGACATCGGTAGGGCCTGTGGTACAGAGTGGGGACATCGGTAGGGCCTGTGGTACAGAGTGGGGACATCGGTAGGGCCTGTGGTACAGAGTGGGGACATCGGTAGGGCCTGTGGTACAGAGTGGGGACATCGGTAGGGCCTGTGGTACAGAGTGGGGACATCGGTAGGGCCTGTGGTACAGAGTGGGGACATCGGTAGGGCCTGTGGTACAGAGTGGGGACATCGGTAGGGCCTGTGGTACAGAGTGGGGACATCGGTAGGGCCTGTGGTACAGAGTGGGGACATCGGTAGGGCCTGTGGTACAGAGTGGGGACATCGGTAGGGCCTGTGGTACAGAGTGGGGACATCGGTAGGGCCTGTGGTACAGAGTGGGGACATCGGTAGGGCCTGTGGTACAGAGTGGGGACATCGGTAGGGCCTGTGGTACAGAGTGGGGACATCGGTGGTACAGAGTGGGGACATCGGTGGTACAGAGTGGGGACATCGGTGGTACAGAGTGGGGACATCGGTGGTACAGAGTGGGGACATCGGTGGTACAGAGTGGGGACATCGGTGGTACAGAGTGGGGACATCGGTGGTACAGAGTGGGGACATCGGTGGTACAGAGTGGGGACATCGGTGGTACAGAGTGGGGACATCGGTGGTACAGAGTGGGGACATCGGTGGTACAGAGTGGGGACATCGGTGGTACAGAGTGGGGACATCGGTGGTACAGCGTGGGGACATCGGTGGTACAGCGTGGGGACATCGGTGGTACAGCGTGGGGACATCGGTGGTACAGCGTGGGGACATCGGTGGGACAGCGTGGGGACATCGGTGGGACAGCGTGGGGACATCGGTGGGACAGCGTGGGGACATCGGTAGGGCCTGTGGGACATCGGTAGGGCCTGTGGGACAGCGTGGGGACATCGGTAGGGCCTGTGGGACAGCGTGGGGACATCGGTAGGGCCTGTGGGACAGAGTGGGGACATCGGTAGGGCCTGTGGGACAGAGTGGGGACATCGGTAGGACCTGTGGGACAGAGTGGGGACATCGGTAGGACCTGTGGGACAGAGTGGGGACATCGGTAGGACCTGTGGGGACATCGGTAGGACCTGTGGGACAGAGTGGGGACATCGGTAGGACCTGTGGGGACATCGGTAGGACCTGTGGGGACATCGGTAGGACCTGTGGGGACATCGGTAGGACCTGTGGGGACATCGGTAGGACCTGTGGGACAGAGTGGGGACATCGGTAGGACCTGTGGGACAGAGTGGGGACATCGGTAGGGCCTGTGGGACATCGGTAGGGCCTGTGGGACAGCGTGGGGACATCGGTAGGGCCTGTGGGACAGCGTGGGGACATCGGTAGGGCCTGTGGGACAGAGTGGGGACATCGGTAGGGCCTGTGGGACAGAGTGGGGACATCGGTAGGACCTGTGGGACAGAGTGGGGACATCGGTAGGACCTGTGGGACAGAGTGGGGACATCGGTAGGACCTGTGGGGACATCGGTAGGACCTGTGGGACAGAGTGGGGACATCGGTAGGACCTGTGGGGACATCGGTAGGACCTGTGGGGACATCGGTAGGACCTGTGGGGACATCGGTAGGACCTGTGGGGACATCGGTAGGACCTGTGGGACAGAGTGGGGACATCGGTAGGACCTGTGGGACAGAGTGGGGACATCGGTAGGTCCTGTGGGACAGAGTGGGGACATCGGTAGGACCTGTGGGACAGAGTGGGGACATCGGTAGGTCTGTATCACCTCCTGGTTCTAAAAACAATCTTGGTGTTACTGTAATAGAGAACGTGTTCTCAGTAATCAATATATGAATAATACATAGTGCACTTTTATTTATTATTCATATGATTACTGTTATTATTAAACCTCATGTGGAACGGGCAGGCTGTAATAATATATGCTGTGAGGCAGCAGGTAGCGGTTAAGAGCGTTGGGCCAGTAACAGAAAGGTCGCTGGTTCCAATCCTCGAGCCGGCAAGGTGGACAAATCTGCCGTTCTGTTGTTGAGCAGCGACGATGTGGATTAATGCCCCCCACCTCTCTGATTCAGAGGGTTAAATGAGGAAGACACATTTTGGTTGATGACATTCAGTTGTACAGCTGACTAGGTCTCCCCTTTCAACATCAGGACTGTTTTCCTCAACTGTCTACGTATCCCCTATCCCATTTAGCAGATGCTTTTATCAAAACAGACTTATAGTCGTGTGCATACATTTAACATATGGGAGGCTCCAGCGAAAATCTAACCAACGACCCTTGGCATTGCAAGCGCCATGTGTTCTCAATCTACCTGGATTAAATAAAGGTTTATACATTATTTAAATAGATCTGTGGTGAGTATATAAATTAGACCTCTTTCTCTCGCGCACACACACACACACACACACACACACACACACACTTGTATTGGCTGATGATGCAGAGTGTAACCTCAGAGTCGCGGAGGAATGCAACGCACGCCAGATTGTTTTTAATTAGATTTTGATTACATGACCCTCCTGGCTGGCCACTTTATTACCTTGTGGAAATCATTAGAAAAGAGGGAGGACGATCAATAGTGTAAATATGCTGCTTTACCTTTTAAAACAACCTCTGTATAAAGAGCCACACTATACGAAGTTGATCAGATATGCAGCCTTGAAGGTCCCCAAGAACACAGTGGCCTTCATCATTTATTAAATGGAAGTAGTTTGGAACCACCAAGACTCTTCCAGGAGCTGGCCGCCCCGGCCAAATTGAGCAAATGGGGGAGAAGGGCCTTGGTCAGGGAGGTGACCAAGAACCCGATGGTCACTCTGACAAAGTTCCACGGTTCCAGACGGACAACCATCTCTGCAGCACTCCACCAATCAGGCCTTTATGGTAGAGTGGTCAGACAGAAGCCAATCCTCAGCACATGACAGCCCGCTTGGAGTTTGCCAAAAGGTACGTAAAGGACTCTCAGACCATGAGAAACAAGATTCTCTGGTCTGATGAAACCAAAATTGAACTCTTTGGCCTGAATGCCAAGCATCACGTCTGGAGGAAACCTGGCACCATCCCTACGGTGAAGCATGGGGATGGCAGCATCATACTGTGGGGAGGTTTTTCAGCGGCAGGGCCTGGGAGACTAGTCAGGATCGAGGGAAGGATGAACGGAGCAGAGATCCTACAGAGAGATCCTTGATGAAACCTGCTCCAGAGCACTCAGGACCTCAGACTGGGGCGAAGGTTTACCTTCCAACAGGAGGACTCATAAGCACACAGCCAAGACAATGCAGGAGTGTCTTCGGGACAAGTCTCTGAATGTCTGAGTGGCACAGCCAGAGCCCAGACATCTCCTGGAGAGACATGAAAATATCTGTGCAGCGACGCTCCCCATCCAACATGACAGAGCTTGAGAGGATCTGCAGAGAAGAATGGGAGAAACTCCCCAAATACAGGTGTGCCAAGCTTGTAGCATCATACCCAAGAAGACTCAAGGCTGTAATCGCTGACAAAGATGCTTTAACAAAGTACTGAGTAAAGGGTCTGAATACTTATGGAAATGTGAAATGTCAGCGTTATTTTTAAATAATAAAAAAATACAAAAACTTGTTTTTGCTTTTTCATTATGGGGTATTGTGTATAGATTGATGAGGGGGAAAAAATGATATAATCCATTTTAGAATAAGGCTGTAATGTAACAAAATGTGGAGAAAGTCGACGGCTCTGAGTACTATCTGAATCCACTGTATGTAGAAGCTTCGTGGACTCTCTCTTGTGCTGTTTATACAACCCACACCTTCAGCAAAATATTTTCACAGACATGAGAAAAGTTATTCCTAAATCTCTTCCTAGTTATTTTCCAATGAAGGCTTAACAAAATAGTGTTATATTGTGTATTAGCTGGCTGGATGTTGGACAGTTATGGTGCTGCATGCATGCACACACACACGCGCACACACACACACACATCCCTGCTTATCACAAAGCTCATGAATTATTGACTCCTATTTACAGTCCATCCTCCCCCCCCCCCCCCCTCTTATCAGCCCTGTCCCCATGGAAACAGTTCTCCGCTTCGTAGCTTAGGCTTTAGTTAGTCTGTCTTTCTTCCTGGCTGAATCCGCTTCTTCTATCTCTCTGAGCAGAACTGTTCAATTGACTTAAGTGGCTGAAATGAGGACAGAATGTAGTAGGTACTGTACCAGGCTGTTGGCCTGGCAAACAGAACATCACACAGCTGTCAATTGGACATGTGTGTGTGTGTGTGTAGGCTAGTGCTGGACACAGTTTTATATATGACGCACACACACACACATTAGAAATAGTGTTTTAAATGATTTCCATTTAAAACGGCCACAACATAACGAGTGGTCCAGCCAGAGCTTGGGGTTCTGTTCGATTTCAATGGGGTCGTGACCCTCATGACTTGGACTTGACACCCCTTATCCTGTCTCTCTCTTTCTCTCTCTCTCTCTCTCTCTCTCTCTCCTCTCTTTCTTCCTCTCTCTCTCTCTATCTCTCTCTTTCTCTGTCTCTCTCTCTTTCTCGGCTTTATTGGCATGGGAAACATATGTTAACATTGCCAAAGCAAGTGAAATAGATAAACAATTTACAGTAAACATATGTCTATAAACAGTGTTGTAATGATGTGCAAATGGTTAATACTGAAAGGAAAATAAATTAACATTTTAATATGGGTTGTATTTACAATGGTGTTTGTTCTTCACTGGTTGCCCTTTTCTTGTGTCAACAGGTCACACATCTTGTTGCTGTGATGGCACACTGTGGAATTTCACCCAGTAGATATGAGAGTTTATCAAAATTGGCTTTGTGGATTTGTGTGATCTGAGGGAAATATGTGTCTCTAGTATGGTCATACATTTGGCAGGAGGTTAGGAAGTGCAGCTCAGTTTCCACCTCGTTTTCTGCAACTGTGTACTCACTGTTTAGGGCAAAATAGTGTTCTAGTTTGCTCTGTTTTTTTGTTAATTACTGGACACAGTGAAAATAGTCATCTTTTTGTTTTCTCATGATTTGGTTGGGTCTAATTGTGCTGTTGTCCTGGTGCTCTGTGGGGTCTGTTGGTGTTTGTGAACAGAGCCCCAGGACCAGCTTGTTTTCTATGGTGTCTCTATAGCCAGGCTATGGTCACTAAGTCTGACCTTCCATGTTTTCTATGGTGTCTCTATAGCCAGGCTATGGTCACTAAGTCTGACCTTTCATGTGTCTCTATAGCCAGGCTATGGTCACTGAGTCTGACCTTCCATGTTTTCTATGGTGTCTCTATAGCCAGGCTATGGTCACTAAGTCTGACCTTCCATGTGTCTCTATAGCCAGGCTATGGTCACTAAGTCTGACCTTCCATGTGTCTCTATAGCCAGGCTATGGTCACTAAGTCTGACCTTCCATGTTTTCTATGGTGTCTCTATAGCCAGGCTATGGTCACTAAGTCTGACCTTCCATGTTTTCTATGGTGTCTCTATAGCCAGGCTATGGTCACTAAGTCTGACCTTCCATGTGTCTCTATAGCCAGGCTATGGTCACTAAGTCTGACCTTCCATGTGTCTCTATAGCCAGGCTATGGTCACTAAGTCTGACCTTCCATGTGTCTCTATAGCCAGGCTATGGTCACTAAGTCTGACCTTCCATGTTTTCTATGGTGTCTCTATAGCCAGGCTATGGTCACTAAGTCTGACCTTCCATGTGTCTCTATAGCCAGGCTATGGTCACTAAGTCTGACCTTCCATGTGTCTCTATAGCCAGGCTATGGTCACTAAGTCTGACCTTCCATGTGTCTCTATAGCCAGGCTATGGTCAATAAGTCTGACCTTCCATGTTTTCTATGGTGTGTTTATTGCCAGGCTATGAGTTTTTGAGTCACTGAGTTTTTACGTTGTTAATGCCTTTGTTTAAATTCTTAGATTGACAAGGTATTTTGCTAATTTGATATCTGTCCCCTCCCTCTCTCTCTCTCTCTGGTGTGTTATTGGTGTAGCAGTAACATGCGTAGGTAATGCAGTATTTCCATACTCTTCCTCTCTGGTAGATTGATCTTGGCGTGCGGCCAGCGGTCCGGCGTAGGGAGCCTGTTGGGGCTGAAGAGTGGAACACCAACATGGACCCTGAGGGACGCATGAGGAACATCTCATACCTCAAACAGACCATATTCAAAGGGGTAAGGAACACGTGGGGCCAGGAACCAGCTAAATACAGCAGGATATAACACACTGAAACACCAGGAACCAACTAAATACAGCAGGTTATAACACACTGAAACAGCAGGAACCAACTAAATACACCAGGATATAACACACTGAAACACCAGGATATAACACACAGAAACACCAGGAACCAACTAAATACAGCAGGATATAACACACTGAAACACCAGGATATAACACACTGAAACACCAGGATGTAACACACTGAAACACCAGGATGTAACACACTGAAACACCAGGATATAACACACTGAAACACCAGGATATAACACACTGAAACACCAGGAACCAACTAAATACAGCAGGATATAACACAATGAAACACCAGGAACCAACTAAATACAGCAGGATATAACACACTGAAACACCAGGATGTAACACACTGAAACACCAGGATGTAACACACTGAAACACCAGGATATAACACACTGAAACACCAGGATATAACACACTGAAACACCAGGATATAACACACTGAAACACCAGGATATAACACACTGAAACACCAGGATATAACACACTGAAACACCAGGAACCAACTAAATACAGCAGGATATAACACACTGAAACACCAGGAACCAACTAAATACAGCAGGATATAACACACTGAAACACCAGGATATAACACACTGAAACACCAGGATATAACACACTGAAACACCAGGATATAACACACTGAAACACCAGGATATAACACACTGAAACACCAGGAACCAACTAAATATAGCAGAATATAACACACTGAAACACCAGGATATAACACACTGAAACACCAGGATGTAACACACTGAAACACCAGGATATAACACACTGAAACACCAGGAACCAACTAAATACAGCAGGATATAACACACTGAAACACCAGGATATAACACACTGAAACACCAGGATATAACACACTGAAACACCAGGATATAACACACTGAAACACCAGGATATAACACACTGAAACACCAGGAACCAACTAAATACAGCAGGATATAACACACTGAAACACCAGGAACCAACTAAATACAGCAGGATATAACACACTGAAACACCAGGAACCAGCTAAATACAGCAGGATATAACACACTGAAACACCAGGAACCAACTAAATACAGCAGGATATAACACACTGAAACACCAGGAACCAACTAAATACAGCAGGATATAACACACTGAAACACCAGGATATAACACACTGAAACACCAGGAACCAACTAAATACACCAGGATATAACACACTGAAACACCAGGATGTAACACACTGAAACACCAGGATATAACACACTGAAACACCAGGATATAACACACTGAAACACCAGGAACCAACTAAATACAGCAGGATATAACACACTGAAACACCAGGATATAACACACTGAAACACCAGGATATAACACACTGAAACACCAGGATATAACACACTGAAACACCAGGAACCAACTAAATACAGCAGGATATAACACAATGAAACACCAGGAACCAACTAAATACAGCAGGATATAACACACTGAAACACCAGGATATAACACACTGAAACACCAGGATATAACACACTGAAACACCAGGAACCAACTAAATACAGCAGGATATAACACACTGAAACACCAGGAACCAACTAAATACAGCAGGATATAACACACTGAAACACCAGGATATAACACACTGAAACACCAGGATGTAACACACTGAAACACCAGGATATAACACACTGAAACACCAGGATGTAACACACTGAAACACCAGGATATAACACACTGAAACACCAGGATGTAACACACTGAAACACCAGGAACCAACTAAATACACCAGGATGTAACACACTGAAACACCAGGATATAACACACTGAAACACCAGGATATAACACACTGAAACACCAGGAACCAACTAAATACACCAGGATATAACACACTGAAACACCAGGATATAACACACTGAAACACCAGGATATAACACACTGAAACACCAGGAACCAACTAAATACACCAGGATGTAACACACTGAAACACCAGGATGTAACACACTGAAACACCAGGATATAACACACTGAAACACCAGGATATAACACACTGAAACACCAGGATATAACACACTGAAACACCAGGATATAACACACTGAAACACCAGGATATAACACACTGAAACACCAGGATGTAACACTGAAACACCAGGATGTAACACACTGAAACACCAGGATATAACACACTGAAACACCAGGATATAACACACTGAAACACCAGGATATAACACACTGAAACACCAGGATATAACACACTGAAACACCAGGATGTAACACACTGAAACACCAGGAACCAACTAAATACAGCAGGATATAACACAATGAAACACCAGGAACCAACTAAATACAGCAGGATATAACACACTGAAACACCAGGATATAACACACTGAAACACCAGGAACCAACTAAATACAGCAGGATATAACACACTGAAACACCAGGATATAACACACTGAAACACCAGGAACCAACTAAATACAGCAGGATATAACACAATGAAACACCAGGAACCAACTAAATACAGCAGGATATAACACACTGAAACACCAGGATATAACACACTGAAACACCAGGATATAACACACTGAAACACCAGGATATAACACACTGAAACACCAGGAACCAACTAAATACAGCAGGATATAACACACTGAAACACCAGGATATAACACACTGAAACACCAGGATATAACACACTGAAACACCAGGAACCAACTAAATACAGCAGGATATAACACACTGAAACACCAGGATGTAACACACTGAAACACCAGGATATAACACACTGAAACACCAGGAACCAACTAAATACAGCAGGATATAACACACTGAAACAGCAGGAACCAACTAAATACAGCAGGATATAACACACTGAAACACCAGGATATAACACACTGAAACACCAGGATATAACACACTGAAACACCAGGATATAACACACTGAAACACCAGGATGTAACACACTGAAACACCAGGATATAACACACTGAAACACCAGGAACCAACTAAATACAGCAGAATATAACACACTGAAACACCAGGATATAACACACTGAAACACCAGGAACCAACTAAATACAGCAGGATATAACACACTGAAACACCAGGAACCAACTAAATACAGCAGAATATAACACACTGAAACACCAGGATATAACACACTGAAACACCAGGAACCAACTAAATACAGCAGAATATAACACACTGAAACACCAGGAACCAACTAAATACAGCAGAATATAACACACTGAAACACCAGGATATAACACACTGAAACACCAGGATGTAACACACAAACACCAGGATGTAACACACAAACACCAGGATGTAACACACAAACACCAGGATGTTACACTGAAACACCAGGATGTAACACTGAAACACCAGGATGTAACACACTGAAACACCAGGATGTAACACACTGAAACACCAGGATGTAACACACTGAAACACCAGGATGTAACACACTGAAACACCAGGATGTAACACTGAAACACCAGGATGTAACACTGAAACACCAGGATGTAACACTGAAACACCAGGATGTAACACTGAAACACCAGGATGTAACACTGAAACACCAGGATGTAACACTGAAACACCAGGATGTAACACTGAAACACCAGGATGTAACAGACTGAAACACATGATCAAACGGGACAGTCTCTGTATCTCACACACACCACACACACGCCCTCTGCTGTTAATTAAGAGAGTAGCAACAGCACAAACCCATCAGTGCTTTTAATTCCTACATATACTGTTCATCCTTGACAGAGCTAGCTACAGTAGCTCATCCATACTACATTGTGAGTCTATGGCCTGTGGCTGTGGCCTTGAGCAGTGAGGCAGAACACTCATTAAAAAGGCAGTATCTGATGCCTCTCTGTAGTCTCTCTACATGAAGGATATAGAAGTGGGGGTCTGCCGCGTTTCAGAGATTGTTTTGTCTCCCGACATCGCCTCTCTCTCTGACGCAACAGTTGGAAGTCGAAGGCTGAGTTGAAACTGGAATAGCTCTGTTAGGCCTGTTTTGTTTGTTACTTACTGTAGGACTGTGGAAATAAAAGCTGTCCGTCTCTCCTCTCATACTTTCTCTCTCTCCCTCCCCATCCCTCTTTCTGTCTCTCCGTCCCTCCTAGGGTCTGTGTCATGTGTTGAGGAAGGAGGGATGGAAGTTTCTGCTGGGCTACTTCCCCTGGGAGAGCACCCAGGAGGAGAGGAGTCGTCTGACCGAGAGGAAAACGTAAGACACTCCTACTCATTAGGAGACTGGGAGGAAACCGTGAGAGAGACACTCCTACTCATTGGGAGACTGGGAGGAAACCGTGAGAGAGACACTCCTACTCATTAGGAGACTGGGAGGAAACTGTGAGAGAGACACTCCTACTCATTAGGAGACTGGGAGGAAACTGTGAGAGAGACACTCCTACTCATTAGGAGACATGGGAGGAAAACGTAAGATAGACACTCCTACTCATTTGGAGACTGGGAGGAAACCGTGAGAGAGACACTCCTACTCATTAGGAGACTGGGAAGAAACCGTGAGAGAGACACTCCTACTCATTAGGAGACTGGGAGGAAACTGTGAGAGACACTCCTACTCATTAGGAGACTGGGAGGAAACCGTGAGAGACACTCCTACTCATTAGGAGACTGGGAGGAAACTGTGAGAGAGACACTCCTACTCATTAGGAGACTGGGAGGAAACCGTGAGAGAGACACTCCTACTCATTAGGAGGAAAACGTGAAAGAGACACTCCTACTCATTAGGAGACTGGGAGCTCCTCCATGGTTGACACATGCTCTCTGTCAGATCTGCATCATAACAGCACTGTTGATATAATACTAGGACAGGAAAACCCAACAACTCTCACTTCATGTTGTCTTTGTGCTCATAGAGAGATCTTCACAACGTTTTATGAATCAGTACGCTTTACATTTACAAGTAATATGACTTGTATTTAAGAATGACTAATACATTTCAGTTTGAAAACAAATGTTTCAGTTCAGATGGCGTTGAGGGCACTGTATGACGAGAGTACTAGTTCTCATAGCACAGCACCTGGTTATGTTGAAAACCAGCTGAAGGGATGTGGTCCTTACTATTCTGTTTAAACGTCACACAGTCAACACACCCTGAATGAGGGCTGGGAATTGTCAGGGACCTCACGATACGATATGATCACGATACGATGCGATATGATCACGATATGATTACGATATGATCACGATACGATATGATCACGATACTTATGTGTTGATTCTATATGTATTACGATTCGATATTTGCGATTTGATGTTCCAAACATATTGCGAACTAATTGTCTTTTTGATCAGTCATGGAAATAAGTACTGAAAACACGTTGGGTCACTATTTAAAGGTCCAATGCAACTGTTTTTTGTTGTCTCAATATCAAATTATTTCTGGGAAACAATGATGTACCTTACTGTGATTGTTTTAAACTGAATTGGGCAAAAAGAAACCAAAAAATGTTCTTCTCAAGGAAGAATTTAGCCAGGACGTTCTGGAAGTAGTCTGAGTGAGGGGGAAACTGAAAACGAGCTGTTATTGGCAGAGAGGTTTGGAACTCTCTATCTTATTGGTCTATTAACCAATTTTAAGGTCAAAACTCCATCCCACCAAAACAGGCTGAAATTTCAGGCGGTCTTTTCAAACAGCTCTTACACTAAAATGGCATTATAACTTTCACAATATTATTCCAACTTCATAGTGTGGAAATATATATTTAAAGACAGAAATCAAGATTTTGACTGTACTGGGCTTTTTAAAATAAGATGGAGAACAAGCTATAGGACAAAATACCAGTGTTTTGGCACAGGTAAAGCGAACTAGCGCTAGCTAACACTACCTAGCAAAATCTAACAATATATACACTTATATATTTTTTACTTGGAGTCAAGGTATCTATAATATGGTCCAAAGTAATATTGCGATATGTAGCACGATTTTTCCCCCTCTATCACCTAATGTAATGTGAAATATTTCCTGTCTCACTCCTTTACTTTCCTCTCTTTCCTCAGGGATAAGTACTTATTCCCCCTCTCTCCTCATCCTCTTTTCTCAGGGATAAGTACTTATTCCCCCTCTCTCCTCATCCTCTTTCCTCAGGGATAAGTACTTATTCCCCCTCTCTCCTCATCCTCTTTCCTCAGGGATAAGTACTTATTCCCCCTCTCTCCTCATCCTCTTTCCGCAGGGATAAGTACTTATTCCCCCTCTCACCTCATCCTCTTTCCGCAGGGATAAGTACTTATTCCCCCTCTCTCCTCATCCTCTTTCCTCAGGGATAAGTACTTATTCCCCCTCTCTCCTCATCCTCTTTCCTCAGGGATAAGTACTTATTCCCCCTCTCTCCTCATCCTCTTTCCTCAGGGATAAGTACTTATTCCCCCTCTCTCCTCATCCTCTTTCCTCAGGGATAAGTACTTATTCCCCCTCTCTCCTCATCCTCTTTTCTCAGGGATAAGTACTTATTCCCCCTCTCTCCTCATCCTCTTTCCTCAGGGATAAGTACTTATTCCCCCTCTCTCCTCATCCTCTTTCCTCAGGGATAAGTACTTATTCCCCCTCTCTCCTCATCCTCTTTCCTCAGGGATAAGTACTTATTCCCCCTCTCTCCTCATCCTCTTTCCTCAGGGATAAGTACTTATTCCCCCTCTCTCCTCATCCTCTTTCCTCAGGGATAAGTACTTATTCCCCCTCTCTCCTCATCCTCTTTCCTCAGGGATGAGTACCTATTAACCCTCTCTTCTCATCCTCTCTTTTCATCCTCAGGGATGAGTACTTATTCCCCCTCTCTTCTCATCCTCTCTTCTCATCCTCAGGGATGAGTACTTCCGTATGAAGCTCCAGTGGAAGTCAGTGAGTGAGGAGCAGGAGAAACACAACAGCATGTTTAGAGACCACAGGAGTCTAATAGGTAATCTTCATCACCATCATCATCACTTCTAACAGAATGTTAGTCAGGAGTCTAATAGGTAATCATCATCTTCATCATCACTTCTAACAGAATGTTAGTCAGGAGTCTAATAGGTAATCATCATCTTCATCATCACTTCTAACAGAATGTTAGTCAGGAGTCTAATAGGTAATCATCATCTTCATCATCACTTCTAACAGAATGTTAGTCAGGAGTCTAATAGGTAATCACCATCATCATCATCACTTCTAACAGAATGTTAGTCAGGAGTCTAATAGGTAATCATCATCTTCATCATCACTTCTAACAGAATGTTAGTCAGGAGTCTAATAGGTAATCACCATCATCATCATCACTTCTAACAGAATGTTAGTCAGGAGTCTAATAGGTAATCACCATCATCATCATCACTTCTAACAGAATGTTAGTCAGGAGTCTAATAGGTAATCACCATCGTCTTCATCACTTCTAACAGAATGTTAGTCAGGAGTCTAATAGGTAATCACCATCATCATCATCATCACTTCTAACAGAATATTAGTCAGGAGTCTAATAGGTAATCATCATCTTCATCATCACTTCTAACAGAATGTTAGTCAGGAGTCTAATAGGTAATCATCATCTTCATCATCACTTCTAACAGAATGTTAGTCAGGAGTCTAATAGGTAATCACCATCATCATCATCACTTCTAACAGAATGTTAGTCAGGAGTCTAATAGGTAATCACCATCATCATCACTTCTAACAGAATGTTAGTCAGGAGTCTAATAGGTAATCACCATCGTCTTCATCACTTCTAACAGAATGTTAGTCAGGAGTCTAATAGGTAATCACCATCATCATCATCACTTCTAACAGAATGTTAGTCAGGAGTCTAATAGGTAATCACCATCATCATCATCACTTCTAACAGAATATTAGTCAGGAGTCTAATAGGTAATCACCATCATCATCATCACTTCTAACAGAATTTTAGTCAGGAGTCTAATAGGTAATCACCATCATCATCATCACTTCTAACAGAATGTTAGTCAGGAGTCTAATTGGTAATCACCATCATCACTTCTAACAGAATGTTAGTCAGGAGTCTAATAGGTAATCACCATCATCATCATCACTTCTAACAGAATATTAGTCAGGAGTCTAATAGGTAATCACCATCATCATCATCACTTCTAACAGAATTTTAGTCAGGAGTCTAATAGGTAATCACCATCATCATCACTTCTAACAGAATGTTAGTCAGGAGTCTAATAGGTAATCACCATCATCATCACTTCTAACAGAATGTTAGTCAGGAGTCTAATAGGTAATCACCATCATCATCATCATCACTTCTAACAAAATGTTAGTCACCAGATAATAGCCTGGCCGTTAGACCATCAGCCAAAAGGCTTTCATCCCATGTAACATATCCTGCCATTGTGCCCTTGATCAAGGGACTTAACCCCCTACGATTCCTCTTCATCCAGGGGCGCTGCTGCTGACCCTTGATCTCTGTCTGGGGTCTCTGTCTGGGGGTCTCTGTCTGGGGTTGTTGGGGAAGCCAGAAGCCAGTTTTCCCTTCTAACCGATGGACAATAGTTGTATTCTATTTGATTCTATTGGTCTGACAGTAGGATGGTTACGTGGTTTGAACAATGGGCACTGTGACAAACAGTAGACTTTTCCAATATGTTAAAGAGTTAGACCCCTTGTTCCAACAGCCTCAGTCAGCAACTCCCCCCCCCCCCCCCACAGCCAGTGAAGAACAAAAGTTGGCCACATTTGTCCGGGTCTGAACCCCAAACTGCTCAGCAAAACCATTTGAAATAAAGTGTGACACCTTCCCTAGTTTAGCTACTTGAAGTCTGAGCTGAGACTGGAATCAATCTGGCTCCCATCGGATCAACCCCGTGTTTTATTTATTCAATATTCCATCAGCGTCGTCAGCCTGTAGAACCCAGCCCCGTGGCTGCGTCCCAAATGACATCTTATACCCTGTATGTAGTGCACTACTTTTGACCTGAGCCCTATGTGCACTAAATAGGCAGTAGGTTGTCATTTGGGACAGGGCCCATGTCAGCCAGGTAATGGGATCTCATCTCCTCCTGATCGTTGAGGAATGATCCATACTGGATCTGGCTGGCTCCTCAATGGACTTGGCATTTCTGTTCTCTCCGTCTCTTTATTCTCTCTCTCTCCCTCTCTGAGTCGCTCCCCCCTTCTATTCAAAGGATTGAAATTAGGCTCCGGTTGTAACAGGGTTAGAGTTGTGTGCTCTCTGTAAATGTCAGCTGAAATGAATATGGAAATGAGCGGCGGCTGGCACGGAGAAATGCTGAACTGTTGAAGTGCTGCTGGTTCCATTTCTGATTTCAACTCCTGGTAGTAAACTTTTTGTCTGAGGACAATCGGGCAGACCAGACCAGTGGTGAAGTCGGGGCCTGTATTCATAAAGCGTCTCTGAGTTGGGAGTGCTGATCTACGATCAGGTTCCTTCTGTCCATGTCATCTGACCCTCCTATTCTTTATGAATACTGGTGGCTGTTAGTTCCCTCTACAGAGAAAGACCCTCCTATTCTTTATGAATACTGGTGGCTGTTAGTTCCCTCTACAGAGAAAGACCCTCCTCTTCTTTATGAATACTGGTGGCTGTTAGTTCCCTCTACAGAGAAAGACCCTCCTCTTCTTTATGAATACTGGTGGCTGTTAGTTCCCTCTACAGAGAAAGACCCTCCTCTTCTTTATGAATACTGGTGGCTGTTAGTTCCCTCTACAGAGAAAGACCCTCCTATTCTTTATGAATACTGGTGGCTGTTAGTTCCCTCTACAGAGAAAGACCCTCCTCTTCTTTATGAATACTGGTGGCTGTTAGTTCCCTCTACAGAGAAAGACCCTCCTATTCTTTATGAATACTGGTGGCTGTTAGTTCCCTCTACAGAGAAAGACCCTCCTATTCTTTATGAATACTGGTGGCTGTTAGTTCCCTCTACAGAGAAAGACCCTCCTATTCTTTATGAATACTGGTGGCTGTTAGTTCCCTCTACAGAGACAGAAGTAAACTGGACAGATAAACTTTGTCAGTCCGTCACGATGGATGGTGTAAACTCTACATCTATATATTTAGTCTGTTATTGTCTGTCTGTAACCCTGTAGCAGCACCGTTTCACTGAGTCAAATCCTCTACATCCAAATGTATTTGGTGAATAAAGGGGATTCTAAGGCCTGTGACTGTTGATTTCCTCCACAGAGAAAGACGTGAACAGGACAGACAGGACCAACCCTTTCTATGAAGGACCAGACAACCCAGGACTGATTCTGCTGCACGATGTCCTCATGACCTACTGCATGTATGACTTTGACCTGGGTAAGACCACGCTTGTCATACTGAATGACTTTGACCTGGGTAAGACCACGCTTGTCATACTGAATGACTTTGACCTGGGTAAGACCACGCTTGTCATACTGAATGACTTTGACCTGGGTAAGACCACGCTTGTCATTCTGAATGACTTTGACCTGGGTAAGACCACGCTGGTCATACTGAATAACTTTGACCTGGGTAAGACCACGCTTGTCATACTGAATGACTTTGACCTGGGTAAGACCACGCTTGTCATTCTGAATGACTTTGACCTGGGTAAGACCACGCTTGTCATTCTGAATGACTTTGACCTGGGTAAGACCACGCTTGTCATTCTGAATGACTTTGACCTGGGTAAGACCACGCTGTCATACTGTATGACTTTGACCCGGGTAAGACCACGCTTGTCATACTGAATGACTTTGACCCGGGTAAGACCAAGCTTGTCATTCTGAATGACTTTGACCTGGGTAAGACCACGCTTGTCATTCTGAATGACTTTGACCTGGGTAAGACCACGCTTGTCATTCTGAATGACTTTGACCTGGGTAAGACCACGCTTGTCATACTGAATGACTTTGACCTGGGTAAGACCACGCTTGTCATACTGAATGACTTTGACCTGGGTAAGACCAAGCTTGTCATTCTGAATGACTTTGACCTGGGTAAGACCAAGCTTGTCATTCTGAATGACTTTGACCCGGGTAGACCACGCTTGTCATTCTGAATGACTTTGACCTGGGTAAGACCACGCTTGTCATTCTGAATGACTTTGACCTGGGTAAGACCACGCTTGTCATTCTGAATGACTTTGACCTGGGTAAGACCACGCTTGTCATACTGAATGACTTTGACCTGGGTAAGACCACGCTTGTCATTCTGAATGACTTTGACCTGGGTAAGACCACGCTTGTCATACTGAATGACTTTGACCCGGGTAAGACAAACTGCATGTACTCAGCCTCTCTTGCGTTGTGACTGAGGATTCACCAACAATAAATACTACATGCCACTCAGCACCAGACGTGATCAGAGGAGGCTGCTGAGGGGAGGACGGCTCATAAGAATGGCTGGAACGGAGCGAATGGAATGGCATCAACCACATGGAAACCATGTGTTTGATGTATTTGATACCATTCCACCTATTCCGCTCCAGCCATTACCACGAGCCAGTCCTCCCTGATTAAGGTGCCACCAACCTCCTTTGGTCAAGATTGTGTTGGTATGAAAGCTCTCCAGAACTCTTTCAAATCCTCTCTGTCACCACCAGGCGCTGACTGGCTGACTGGCTGACTGGCTGACTGACTGGCTGGCTGACTGGCTGGCTGACTGGCTGGCTGACTGGCTGGCTGGCTGGCTGACTGACTGGCTGGCTGACTGGCTGGCTGACTGGCTGGCTGACTGGCTGGCTGACTGGCTGGCTGACTGGCTGGCTGACTGGCTGGCTGGCTGGCTAAAGCGGGTTCTTTTCTCTCTGTCACCAGGCTATGTCCAGGGTATGAGTGACCTGCTGTCTCCGATCCTCTATGTGATGGAGAACGAGGTGGACGCCTTCTGGTGCTTTGTCTCCTTCATGGACCAGATGGTGAGACTGACAACATAGAACTAGATATACTAGAACAGACATAATGTAATACGACCATAGAAATAGGCTTGATAAACTAGCAGGGACATAATCTTCTAGTGATTTGTCTCCTTCATGGACCAGATGGGTAAAACGGAGAACATCTGAATTATTAGAACATACGTCACATAGAAATATAATTACTAGAATGGACAAAGCCCCTCACACCAAAGCAAATTAAATGAGGATGTCCATTCTAGTCATTGGATGTCTGTGGGTGAGACCTTCACTGACCTCTGTAGGTATATGACAGCACAGTTCTTCCTGTTTAACGAGAGACGGAGGCCAACTAGGGAAGTGTTGGTAGAGTGTGACCTGATTACCTGACCACGCTGGGTTCCCATGGTGCATTTCACAAAGGATGCATCCAAGACCACTCTCTCATAGCCTCCACCAATAGCTGGGCAGAGCCCTCACGCTTTTTGATGTCACTCCAGCTCTATGATTTGTGTTCTGAATTAGTTTTTTTCTGTCTTATTATACAACCTACAACACCGTCCTGCTTCCTGTCTGTTCTGTTACAACACCGTCCTGCTTCCTGTCTGTTCTGTTACAACACCGTCCTGCTTCCTGTCTGTTCTGTTACAACACCGTCCAGCTTCCTGTCTGTTCTGTTACAACACCGTCCAGCTTCCTGTCTGTTCTGTTACAACACCGTCCAGCTTCCTGTCTGTTCTGTTACAACATCGTCCTGCTTCCTGTCTGTTCTGTTACAACACCGTCCAGCTTCCTGTCTGTTCTGTTACAACACCGTCCTGTCTGTTCTGTTACAACACCGTCCAGCTTCCTGTCTGTTCTGTTACGACACCGCCCAGCCTCCCGTCTGTTCTCTGTTACGACACCGCCCAGCCTCCCGTCTGTTCTCTGTTACGACGCCGCCCAGCCTCCCGTCTGTTCTCTGTTACGACGCCGCCCAGCCTCCCGTCTGTTCTCTGTTACGACGCCTCCCGTCTGTTCTCTGTTACGACACCGCCCAGCCTCCCGTCTGTTCTCTGTTACGACACCGCCCAGCCTCCCGTCTGTTCTCTGTTACGACACCGCCCAGCCTCCCGTCTGTTCTCTGTTACGACGCCGCCCAGCCTCCCGTCTGTTCTCTGTTACGACGCCGCCCAGCCTCCCGTCTGTTCTCTGTTACGACGCCGCCCAGCCTCCCGTCTGTTCTCTGTTACGACGCCGCCCAGCCTCCCGTCTGTTCTCTGTTACGACACCGCCCAGCCTCCCGTCTGTTCTCTGTTACGACACCGCCCAGCCTCCTGTCTGTTCTGTTACGACACCGCCCAGCCTCCTGTCTTTTCTCTGTTACGACACCGCCCAGCCTCCTGTCTATTCTGTTACGACACCGCCCAGCCTCCTGTCTATTCTGTTACGACACCGCCCAGCCTCCTGTCTGTTCTGTTACGACACCGCCCAGCCTCCCGTCTGTTCTCTGTTACGACACCGCCCAGGCTCCCGTCTGTTCTCTGTTACGACACCGCCCAGCCTCCCGTCTGTTCTCTGTTACGACACCGCCCAGCCTCCCGTCTGTTCTCTGTTACGATACCGCCCAGCCTCCCGTCTGTTCTCTGTTACGACACCGCCCAGCCTCCCGTCTGTTCTCTGTTACGACACCGCCCAGCCTCCCGTCTGTTCTCTGTTACGACACCGCCCAGCCTCCCGTCTGTTCTCTGTTACGACACCGCCCAGCCTCCCGTCTGTTCTCTGTTACGACACCGCCCAGCCTCCTGTCTGTCACGACACCATCCTATTTCCTCTATTCTTACCTTCACATAGCTGCTGAAGTCATTTAAAGGGGATTTTGTGTTCATTATCCAGTCATAGCTTTATAGGTACTGTAGCCCAGGGCTGGTCTACTCTGGTAAACAGCCACACACACACACACACACACAGAGAGGTTAGGGTAAACAGCAATCATGTTATTATTACTCGGCTGAATGGTCTTGTACCTGACCGGCCCTTGTTATTCAAAGGAAACCCAAAGACCATGTCATCTCAGCACTGTAGCTGTCATCCCACTCATTAATACATTAAACACGGCTACATCAGGGTTATTGATTTAAACACCTGCCACATAGCAACTTGTTAGTGAGGAAGGTAAAAGGAAAGCTGGAGATTGAGGAATAGAGAGCATCAATATGGTGTTATGTGACTGGTTGGCTGGCTGAATGACTGGCTGGCCGACTGGCTGGCTGAATGACTGGCTGGCTGAATGACTGGCTGGCTGGGTTTCTGGCTGGCTGAATGACTGGCTGGCCGACTGGCTGGCTGAATGACTGGCTGGCTGAATGACTGGCTGGCTGGGTTTCTGGCTGGCTGAATTACTGGCTTGCTGGCTGGCTGGGTTTCTGGCTGGCTGAATTACTGGCTGGCTGGCTGGCTGGCTGAATTACTGGCTGGCTGAATGACTGGCCGACTGGTTGGATGACAGGCTGACCGGACGATTGACTGTCATCAACATGTTTTTGCTTTAACAGGATCCCTAATTCATCTGTCTGTATTACTGTATAAACTCTATATACAGCAGTATGTGGACACCCCTTCACATCAGTGGATTCGGCTATTTCAGCCACCCCCGATTCTGACAGGTGTATAAAAATGAGCACACAGCCATGCAATCTCCATAAACAAACATTGACAGTAGAATGGACCTACTGAAGAGCTCAGTGACTTTCAACGTGGCACCGTGATAGGATGACACCTTTCCAACAAGTCAGTTCGGCAGCCCTGCTAGAGCTGCCCCGGTCAACTTTAAGTGATGTTATTGTGAAGTGGAAATGTCTTGGAGCAACAACGGCTCAGCGTGCAAAGTGGTAGGCCACACAAGCTCACAGAATGGGACCGCCGAGTGCTGAAGCACGTAAAAATCATCACTCCTCGGTTGCAACATTCACTACCGAGTTCCAAACGGCCTCTGGAAGAAACATTAGCACAAGAACTGTTCGTCGAGCTTCATGAAATTGGTTTCCATGGCAGAGCAGCCGCACACAAGCCTAAGATCACCATAACGCAATGCCAAGCGTTGGAAACGCATTGTCTGGAGTGATGAATCGCGGTTCATCTGGCAGTCCGACGGACGAATCTGGGTTAGGCAGATGCCAAGATAACACGACCTGCTCCGTGCGTAGTGACACCTGTAAAGTGTGGAGGAGGAGGAATAATGATCTGGGGCTGTTTTTCATGGTTTCGGCGAGGCTCCGTAGTTACAGCGAAGGGGAATCTAACACTACAGCATACAATGACATTCTGGATGATTCTGTGCTTCCAACTTTGTGTTTCCAACAGTTTGGGGAAGGCTCTTTGCTGTTTCAGCATGACAATGCCCCCGTGCACAAGGCGAGGTCCATACAGAAATGGTTTGTCAAGATCGATATGGGAAGAACTTGACTGGCCTGCACGGAGCCCTGACCTCAACCCCCAATCGAACACCTTTGAGATGAATTGGACTGCGAACCAGGCCTAATCGCCCAACATCAGTGCCTAACCTCACTAATGCTCTTGTGGCTGAGTGGAACCAAGTCCCCCACAGCAATGTTCCAACATCTAGTAGAAAACCTTCCCAGAAGAGTGGAGGCTGTTATAGCAGCAATGTTCCAACATCTAGTAGAAAACCTTCCCAGAAGAGTGGAGGCTGTTATAGCAGCAATGTTCCAACATCTAGTAGAAAACCTTCCCAGAAGACTGGAGGCTGTTATAGCAGCAATGTTCCAACATCTAGTAGAAAACCTTCCCAGAAGAGTGGAGGCTGTTAAAGCAGCTAAAGGGGGGACCAACTCCATGTTAATGTCCATTATTTTAGAATGAGATGTTTGACCAGCAGGTGTCCACATAGTGTCGATCATGTCGTCTATATCGTGTGAATGTATTTCGATTCTGTCTACATTCTCAGCACCAGAACTTTGAGGAGCAGATGCAGGGTATGAAGACTCAGCTGATCCAACTCAGCACTCTGCTACGCCTACTGGACCTGTCCTTCTGGAACTATCTGGGTGAGGGGAACACACACACACACACTGCTACGCCTACTGGACCTGTCCTTCTGGAACTATCTGGGTGAGGGGAACACACACACACACACTGCTACGCCTACTGGACCTGTCCTTCTGGAACTATCTGGGTGAGGGGAACACACACACACACACACACACACACACACACACACACACACACACTGCTACGCCTACTGGACCTGTCCTTCTGGAACTACCTGGGTGAGGGGAACACACACACACACACACACACACACACACACACACACACACACACACACACTGCTATGACTACTGGACCTGTCCTTCTGGAACTACCTGGGTGAGGGGAACACACACACACACACACACACACACACACACACACACACACACACACACACACACACACACACACACACACACACTGCTATGACTACTGGACCTGTCCTTCTGGAACTATCTGGGTGAGGGGAACACACACACACACACACACACACACACACTGCTACGCCTACTGGACCTGTCCTTCTGGAACTATCTGGGTGAGGGGAACACACACACACACACACACACACACACACACACACACACACACACACACACACTGCTATGACTACTGGACCTGTCCTTCTGGAAATATCTGGGTGAGGGGAACACACACACACACACACACTGCTACGCCTACTGGACCTGTCCTTCTGGAACTATCTGGGTGAGGGGAACACACACACACTCTGCTACGACTACTGGTCCTGTCCTTCTGGAACTACCTGGGTGAGGGGAACACACACACACACACACACACACTGCTATGACTACTGGACTTGTCCTTCTGTAACTATCTGGGTGAGGGGAACACACACACACACACACACACACACACACACACACACACACACACACACACACACACACACTGCTATGACTACTGGACCGGTCCTTCTGGAACTATCTGGGTGAGGGGAACACACACACACTCTGCTATGACTACTGGACTTGTCCTTCTGTAACTACCTGGGTGAGGGGAACACACACACACACACTGCTATGACTACTGGACTTGTCCTTCTGTAACTACCTGGGTGAGGGGAACACACAAACAGGGCATGCTTAAAAAAAAAAATCCTTACAGAAAATTAAGTTTAGCGTCCATTATTGGAGTCCGGGTAGTCCAGTCCCTGTCCAATGAATAACTCCCATTTACTACCATTTAGAGTCCACAGAATCGAACGTTCGCCGTGACAACGGATCACATGCATCCTCATCATAAGTGTACTAGATAATCATCTCGATCGAGCCAATGAAATATTACCCGTGTGATTTTCTCTCTCAGGTGACGACGCCACATTTGTCTTCGAGAGAAAAACAAGAGTTTTTTTCCCAAGTTTGACTAAGTCTTCCTAATGAGATAAATATGGTGTGTTCTGTTTGGAATGTCTTTCCTATTTGCTAGAGGTCGTAGGGGTCAGCTGCATCCCTAAACAGACCCTGATAAGTTTGTTTTGAATTAGGCTGTTTTAAATGCAGCTAGCGCTAACGCTGCAGTCTGATTGGGACGATGGTGATTTATCACCCGCATACTTTATAGTCATTAATTTTCTTGATTAATTTGGGCTCGCTCAGCCACCGTACTAAAAGTGGTGTGCTGTTCGTTACCTCGCCGGAAAACAACGGCTCCTCTGTTATTTAGAGACCTTCCAAGAACAATAAACCAAGTAAATTCAATAATATGTAAATGAAATGTGTTATTTATCGCTTTAATTTGAGCAGGAAAGGTTAGATTGAGGACAGGAAGAGGATGACGGTGATGGACGTGATTGTCTTTTTTGGGGTGTGTGGGTGGGAGGGGGGGGGGGGTGAAGGAGAGAAAGAAGATATGGAGAGGGGACGTAGGAGGCTTAAGGTCTATGATTGGTTGACTTTAATTTACGAGTCTCCACTTCCTCACTATTGATCTTCCTGCAGCTCCTTGATCAGAGATGCTCACAACTCTGACACGTTCAGAGTGGATTTAACCCTCTCAGGGATGGTTGGATCGATGCCAATGGCTTTTAAGCTCATGATGTCTAAAGACAATACCTCAGATGTTGTCGGGTTCCCTTCATTCTAACCTTATGGTGTTGCAGAGGCTACCTGTACGTCTGCTAACCTCGTGTGTGTGTGTGTGTCCATCTTACAGTGGCCCAGGACTCTGGTCACCTGTACGTCTGCTAACCTCGTGTGTGTGTGTGTCCATCTTACAGTGGCCCAGGACTCTGGTCACCTGTACTTCTGCTAACCTTGTGTGTGTGTGTCCATCTTACAGTGGCCCAGGACTCTGGTCACCTGTACTTCTGCTAACCTCGTGTGTATGTGTCCGTCTTACAGTGGCCCAGGACTCTGGTCACCTGTACTTCTGCTTCCGCTGGCTCCTGATTCGCTTCAAGAGAGAACTGAGTTTCCCTGATGTCCTGCGTCTTTGGGAGGTGCGTCAGACATTTCAAGGCGTTTACCGTTAATCAATCGGCTGTTCTCTAATGATCGATCAGCCCACACAGTCAATCCAGCCAATCAATCAAAGAGACCAATCAGTCATTACAGTGAGCACTTGATCAATCAGTGGCCTCTCTCTGTCCCCTGAGTCTCTGGTCCTGCTCTCCTCCTCCTCCTCCTCTCTCTGTCCCCTGACTCTCTGGTCCTGATCTCCTCCTCCTCCTCTCTCTGTCCCCTGACTCTCTGGTCCTGATCTCCTCCTCCTCCTCCTCCTCTCTCTGTCCCCTGACTCTCTGGTCCTGCTCTCCTCCTCCTCCATCTGTCCCCTGACTCTCTGGTCCTGCTCTCTTCCTCCTCCTCCTCCTCCTCTCTCTGTCCCCTGACTCTCTGGTCCTGCTCTCCTCCTCCTCCTCCTCCTCCTCTCTCTGTCCCCTGACTCTCTGGTCCTGCTCTCCTCCTCCTCCTCCTCTCTCTGTCCCCTGACTCTCTGGTCCTGCTCTCCTCTCTCTGTCCCCTGACTCTCTGGTCCTGCTCTCCTCCTCCTCCTCCTCCTCCATCTGTCCCCTGACTCTCTGGTCCTGCTCTCCTCCTCCTCCTCTTCTCTCTGTCCCCTGACTCTCTGGTCCTGATCTCCTCCTCCTACTCTCTCTGTCCCCTGACTCTCTGGTCCTGCTCTCCTCCTCCTCCTCCTCCTCCTCCTCTCTCTGTCCCCTGACTCTCTGGTCCTGCTCTCCTCCTCCTCCTCTCTCTGTCCCCTGACTCTCTGGTCCTGCTCTCCTCCTCCTCCTCTCTCTGTCCCCTGACTCTCTGGTCCTGCTCTCCTCCTCCTCCTCTCTCTGTCCCCTGACTCTCTGGTCCTGCTCTCCTCCTCCTCCTCTCTCTGTCCCCTGACTCTCTGGTCCTGCTCTCCTCCTCCTCCTCCTCTCTCTGTCCCCTGACTCTCTGGTCCTGCTCTCCTCCTCCTCCTCCTCTCTCTGTCCCCTGACTCTCTGGTCCTGATCTCCTCCTCCTCCTCCTCTCTCTGTCCCCTGACTCTCTGGTCCTGATCTCCTCCTCCTCCTCCTCTCTCTGTCCCCTGACTCTCTGGTCCTGATCTCCTCCTCCTCCTCCTCCTCCTCCTCTCTCTGTCCCCTGACTCTCTGGTCCTGATCTCCTCCTCCTCCTCCTCCTCCTCCTCCTCTCTCTGTCCCCTGACTCTCTGGTCCTGCTCTCCTCCTCCTCCATCTGTCCCCTGACTCTCTGGTCCTGCTCTCCTCCTCCTCCTCCTCTCTCTGTTCCCTGACTCTCTGGTCCTGATCTCCTCCTCCTCCTCTCTCTGTCCCCTGACTCTCTGGTCCTGCTCTCCTCCTCCTCCTCTCTCTGTCCCCTGACTCTCTGGTCCTGCTCTCCTCCTCCTCCTCCTCTCTCTGTCCCCTGACTCTGGTCCTGCTCTCTTCCTCCTCCTCCTCTCTCTGTCCCCTGACTCTCTGGTCCTGCTGCTCCTCCTCCTCCTCCTCTCTCTGTCCCCTGACTCTCTGGTCCTGCTCTCCTTCTCCTCCTCCTCCTCCTCCTCTCTCTGTCCCCTGACTCTCTGGTCCTGCTCTCCTCCTCCTCCTCCTCCGTCTGTCCCCTGACTCTCTGGTCCTGCTGCTCCTCCTCCTCCTCCTCTCTCTGTCCCCTGACTCTCTGGTCCTGCTGCTCCTCCTCCTCTCTCTGTCCCCTGACTCTCTGGTCCTGCTGCTCCTCCTCCTCCTCCTCTCTCTGTCCCCTGACTCTCTGGTCCTGCTCTCCTCCTCCTCCTCCTCTCTCTGACCCCTGACTCTCTGGTCCTGCTCTCCTCCTCCTCTCTCTGTCCCCCGACTCTCTGGTCCTGCTCTCCTCCTCCTCCTCCTCTCTCTGTCCCCTGACTCTCTGGTCCTGCTCTCCTCGTCCTCCTCCTCCTCTCTCTGACCCCTGACTCTCTGGTCCTGCTCTCCTCGTCCTCCTCCTCCTCTCTCTGACCCCTGACTCTCTGGTCCTGCTCTCCTCCTCCTCCTCCTCCGTCTGTCCCCTGACTCTCTGGTCCTGCTCTCCTCCTCCTCCATCTGTCCCCTGACTCTCTGGTCCTGCTCTCCTCCTCCTCCATCTGTCCCCTGACTCTCTGGTCCTGCTCTCCTCCTCCTCTCTCTGTCCCCTGACTCTCTGGTCCTGCTCTCTTCTTCCTCCTCCTCTCTCTGTCCCTTGACTCTCTGGTCCTGCTCTCCTCCTCCTCCTCCTCTCTCTGTCCCCTGACTCTCTGGTCCTGCTCTCCTCCTCCTCCTCCTCTCTCTGTCCCCTGACTCTCTGGTCCTGCTCTCCTCCTCCTCCTCCTCCGTCTGTCCCCTGACTCTCTGGTCCTGCTCTCTTCCTCCTCCTCCTCTCTCTGTCCCCTGACTCTCTGGTCCTGCTGCTCCTCCTCCTCTCTCTGTCCCCTGACTCTCTGGTCCTGCTGCTCCTCCTCCTCTCTCTGTCCCCTGACTCTCTGGTCCTGCTCTCCTCCTCCTCCTCCTCCGTCTGTCCCCTGACTCTCTGGTCCTGCTGCTCCTCCTCCTCCTCCTCTCTCTGTCCCCTGACTCTCTGGTCCTGCTGCTCCTCCTCCTCCTCCTCTCTCTGTCCCCTGACTCTCTGGTCCTGCTGCTCCTCCTCCTCCTCCTCTCTCTGTCCCCTGACTCTCTGGTCCTGCTCTCCTCCTCCTCCGTCTGTCCCCTGACTCTCTGGTCCTGCTCTCCTTCTCCTTCTCCTCCTCCTCCTCTCTCTGTCCCCTGACTCTCTGGTCCTCCTCCTCCTCTCTCTGACCCCTGACTATCTGGTCCTGCTGCTCCTCCTCCTCCTCCTCTCTCTGTCCCCTGACTCTCTGGTCCTGCTCTCCTCCTCCTCCTCCTCTCTCTGACCCCTGACTCTCTGGTCCTGCTCTCCTCCTCCTCCTCCTCTCTCTGTCCCCTGACTCTCTGGTCCTGCTCTCCTCCTCCTCCTCCTCTCTCTGTCCCCTGACTCTCTGGTCCTGCTGCTCCTCAGTCTCTCCTCCTCCTCCCCCTCCTCCTCTTAACTCCCCGGAGATGAATCAGTAACCTGATTTAAAGGGCCCGTAGTTTAGTTTTCATTTCATCATCTCTCCATTCGTCCAGAGGCATTGCGAGGATACACAAGCCAATTAGCATTCATTTAATTATGTTTCACAGAATCACAACAATTAGTTTGATTTATCAGACATAATGATGCAGATACTGTAACACACACACACTGACTCTGATTGTCTCTGGGTTGGCTTCAGGTAATGTGGACTGGGCTGCCATGCCAGAACTTCCACCTGCTGGTGTGCTGTGCCATCCTGGACTCAGAGAAACACCAGATAATGGAGGAACAATACGGCTTCAATGAGATCCTCAAGGTGTGTGTTCTTACATGTTGTATGTGTGTTCACTTGTATCTGTCTCTGTGTGTGTGCAAGGCTGGTTGGCTCAACATTATACTAAATATGACCTGCCCTACCTCTTAAAATAAAAAGGGTCCTTTTAACTCCTATCAGAGGAGAGTGGGAGAGGAGAGTGGGAGAGGAGAGTGGGAGAGGAGAGTGGGAGAGGAGAGTGGGGGAGGAGAGTGGGAGAGGAGAGTGGGAGAGGAGAGTGGGAGAGGAGAGTGGGAGAGGAGAGTGGGAGAGGAGAGTGGGAGAGGAGAGTGGGAGAGGAGAGTGGGAGAGGAGAGTGGGAGAGGAGAGTGGGAGAGGAGAGTGGGAGAGGAGAGTGGGAGAGGAGAGTGGGAGAGGAGAGTGGGAGAGGAGAGTGGGAGAGGAGAGTGGGAGAGGAGAGTGGGAGAGGAGAGTGGGAGAGGAGAGTGGGAGAGGAGAGTGGGAGAGGAGAGTGGGAGAGGAGAGTGGGAGAGGAGAGTGGGAGAGGAGAGTGGGAGAGGAGAGTGGGAGAGGAGAGTGGGAGAGGAGAGTGGGAGAGGAGAGTGGGGGAGGAGAGTGGGGGAGGAGAGTGGGGGAGGAGAGTGGGGGAGGAGAGTGGGGGAGGAGAGTGGGGGAGGAGAGTGGGGGAGGAGAGTGGGGGAGGAGAGTGGGGGAGGAGAGTGGGGGAGGAGAGTGGGGGAGGAGAGTGGGGGAGGAAAGTGGGGACAGCACCACAGACACATTGATGTCTGGTCCCCTCTGTCTTTTAGTGGTGTTCAACCACTCTCTATTAAAAGCCTAAATGTAGGCTGGCAGAATTTGACTCCTCCTCCATCTAAATAATTGGCTGGCAGAATTTGACTCCTCCTCCATCTAAATAATTGGCTGGCAGAATTTGACTCCTCCTCCATCTAAATGTAGGCTGGCAGAATTGGACCCCTCCTCCATGTAAATGTAGGCTGGCAGAATTTGACTCCGCCTCCATCTAAATGTACTGATGACGGTCAATGAAAACCATAGAACTAGTTTTCTCCCCCGTTTTCTCAGTAGTGGAATGGGATTGTTTTAGTGCATGTTTAGTGTGTTTGTATGTTGAAAATGACTAATGGCAGGTCTGGTAATCTCTCTAGAAATGTAGTCTGATGTAATCTGGAGTTATCTTGACTGTGTCATATACATGATGGCCTGTAAGGATGCTAAGAACCATTTAAATCATTCAACATTTTACCTTGAGGTTACTTCCTGTTGTGATCACAGCTGTTCTTTCTGCAGTTGGTAGACAGCTAGTGATGGTAACCATGGAGACCTTGCAGGCTCTATCTATCTATACAGTAGCTACAACACCAGGTGGGAGGGAGGGGGCAGTAGATAGGGGGAGAAAGAGAGTGGGGAGAGCGAGGGGGGACTTTTAGGGAGTGAGGGAGAGAAAGTAGGAAGAGAGGGAACGAGTGGGGAGAGAGAGGAACATGGAGAGAGAGAATGGGCTTTACACTGTGTTTTATGATGACTGAAGGAAGCAGTTAATTATCACCTAGCAGGAGCATGTGTTCTTCTAACTAACAGGCTCTCACTGCCTAGTCGCATTACAACACACGTGTTATATCCACACAGAACACACTGTCTGTTTTGTGTTAAAGGAGTCAACTGAAAATGGTATTCAGTGTTGAAGTGTTTATCCATGTCATCACTTTAGCACAGAGGGACGGGCAACTTCCATGGGGTGGGGGCCACCAAAAACATCTGAACTCATCACGAGGAGCCGCAGTGGCTCGCTGGGCTGCATACCCACATCCATATCCACACATGCGGTCAGGGCTGGCTCTAGCATTTTGGAGGCCCTAAGCAACATTTTATTGGGGGCCCCAGCCACCTTGCAGGCAACTCTTTTTTAGCTGCTTGAAAGTGGAGAGAAAAAGTTTTACACAATTTTACACATTTTGCCATGGGATGGAAAGAAATGTTTGCAGTGAGAGAGTGACTAACAGCCCCAAATCGACCGCAAGTTTCTATTCTTAATACATTTACATTCTAAACTGTTTTTTGTCATTATTAATTCATTTGACCTTTTATTTAACTAGGCAAGTCAGTTAAGAACAAATTATTATTTTCAATGACGGCCTAGGAACAGTGGGTTAACTGCCTTGTTCAGGGGCAGAATGACAGATTTTTACCTTGTCAGCTCGGATTCGATCTTGCAACCTTTCGGTTACTAGTCCAACACTCTAACCACTAGGCTACCTGGCCTAACCACTAGGCTACCTGGCCTAACCACTAGGCTACCTGGCCTAACCACTAGGCTACCTGGCCTAACCACTAGGCTACCTGGCCTAACCACTAGGCTACCTGCTGCCCCATACAGTACCAGTCAAAAGTTTGGACACACCTACTCATTCAAGTGTTTTTCTTTATTTAAAAAATATATTTTCTACATTGTAGAATAATAGTGAAGACATCAAAACTTTTGAAATAACTTGTATAGAATCATGTCGTAACCAAAATGGTGGAGTGGAAATGATGCAGACAACGGCATTGATAGAAGCCACAATCTATCTGCAGTATTAAAGCTGATCTGCCCCCTAAAAATAAATAAAATAATAATACTTAGCAATCAAATATTTGTTTTGATGACATGGTCTAATTGAGTGACTATCGAAAGGAGCATCAATATCACTGTACACTTTCACCACCCTGTGAAGTTCATCTCTTATTTCATCTGTAGCCTAATAAAACTGCACGGTTTCCCGAGTCGTAGTTGGAGGATCAGCCATCACGTGACTCCACGTTTACGCAGATATGATGGTTATTACATCAATATTTACGCATAAAGGCGTTTCCGCCGCCATTTCTCACAATACATTTTACCGAACAAATTGTGTCTTATTTATATAATTGTACCGAAACTTCCTGTTTCCATCATAGATGTTGTGATTTATTTGTTTTATTCAGTATGACTTTACTTGCATTAAATCTGTGGATGGAAACGTGGTTACTGACTGACATGAGAGAAACTGCTGATGTACAACCAAATGTATGAATGGCACCTTGTGTACCTCTCAACAGTGAGTCCCCCCCCAATAATACCTCTCAACAGTGAGTCCCCCCCAATAATACCTCTCAAAAGTGAGTCCCCCCCCAATAATACCTCTCAACAGTGAGTTCCCACCCCCCCAATAATACCTCTCAACAGTGAGTTCCCACCCCCCAATAATACCTCTCAACAGTGAGCCCCCCCCCCCCCCATAATACCTCTCAACAGTGAGTCCGTCCCGTCCCGTCCCAATAATACCTCTCAACAGTGAGTCACCCCCCCCCAATAATACCTCTCAACAGTGAGTCACCCCCCCCCCCAATAATACCTCTCAACAGTGAACCCCCCCCAATAATAACTCAACAGTGAGCCCCCCCCAATAATAACTCAACAGTGAGTCCCCCCCCCAATAATACCTCTCAACAGTGAGTTCCCCCCCCCCAATAATACCTCTCAACAGTGAGTTCCCCCCCCCCCAATAATACCTCTCAACAGTGAGTCCCCCCCAATAATACCTCTCAACAGTGAGTCCCCCCCAATAATACCTCTCAACAGTGAGTCCCCCCCCAAAATACCTCAAAGTGAGACCCCCCCCCCAATAATACCTCTCAACAGTGAGTGTCCCCCCCCCCCCAATAATACCTCTCAACAGTGAGTCACCCCCCCCCCCAATAATACCTCTCAACAGTGAGTCCCCCCCAATAATACCTCTCAACAGTGAGTCCCCCCCAAAAAAATACCTCTCAACAGTGAGTCCCCCCCCCCCCCCAAAAAATACCTCTCAACAGTGAGTCCCCCCCCTCAAAAAATACCTCTCAACAGTGAGTTCCCACCCCCCAAAATACCTCTCAACAGTGAGTTCCCACCCCCCAAAATACCTCTCAACAGTGAGTTCCCACCCCCCCCCAATAATACCTCTCAACAGTGAGTTCCCACCCCCCCCCCAATAATACCTCTCAACAGTGAGTCCCCCCCAATAATACCTCTCAACAGTGAGTCCCCCCCCCCCCAAAAAAATACCTCAACAGTGAGTCCCCCCCCCCAAAAATACCTCTCAACAGTGAGTCCCCCCCCCCCAAAAAAAATACCTCTCAACAGTGAGTCCCCCCCTCAAAAAATACCTCTCAACAGTGAGTTCCCACCCCCCAAAATACCTCTCAACAGTGAGTTCCCCCCCCCCCCCCCCCCAATAATACCTCTCAACAGTGAGTCCCCCCCCCCCCCCCCAATAATACCTCTCAACAGTGAGTTCCCACCCCCCCCCAATAATACCTCTCAACAGTGAGTCCCCCCCCCCCCCAATAATACCTCTCAACAGTGAGTCCCCCCCAATAATACCTCTCAACAGTGAGTCCCCCCCCCCCCCCCCAAAAATACCTCTCAACAGTGAGTCCCCCCCCCCCAAAAATACCTCTCAACAGTGAGTCCCCCCCCCCCCAAAAAAAAATACCTCTCAACAGTGAGTTCCCACCCCCCAAAATACCTCTCAACAGTGAGTTCCCACCCCCCCCCCCCAATAATACCTCTCAACAGTGAGTCCCCCCCAATAATACCTCTCAACAGTGAGTCCCCCCCAATAATACCTCTCAACAGTGAGTCTCCCCCAATAATACCTCTCAACAGTGAGTCCCCCCCCCCCAAAAGAATACCTCTCAACAGTGAGTTCCCCCACCCTCCAAAATACCTCTCAACAGTGAGTTCCCCCACCCTCCAAAATACCTCTCAACAGTGAGTTCCCACCCTCCAAAATACCTCTCAACAGCGAGTCCCCCCCCCCCCCCAAAATACCTCTCAACAGTGAGTCACCCCCCCCAATAATACCTCTCAACAGTGAGTCACCCCCCCAATAATACCTCTCAACAGTGAGTCACCCCCCCAATAATACCTCTCAACAGTGAGTCCCCCCCCCAATAATACCTCAACAGTGAGTTTCCCCCTCCCCCAAAATACCTCTCAACAGTGAGTTTCCCCCTCCCCCAAAATACCTCTCAACAGTGACTTCCCACCCCCCCCCAAAAAAATACCTCTCAACAGTGACTTCCCACCCCCCCCAAAAAAATACCTCAACAGTGAGTTCCCACCCCCCCCCAAAAAAATACCTCTCAACAGTGAGTTCCACCCCCCAAAATACCTCTCAACAGTGAGTCCCCCCCCCCCCCCAATAATACCTATCAACAGTGAGTCCCCCCTCAATAATACCTCTCAACAGTGAGTCCCCCCCCCCCCCCAATAATACCTCTCAACAGTGAGTCCCCCCCCCCAATAATACCTCTCAACAGTGAGTTCCCCCCCCCAAAAGAATACCTCTCAACAGTGAGTTCCCACCCTCCAAAATACCTCTCAACAGTGAGTTCCCACCCTCCAAAATACCTCTCAACAGCGAGTTCCCCCCCCAAAATACCTCTCAACAGCGAGTTCCCCCCCCCAAAATACCTCTCAACAGTGAGTTTCCCCCCCCCAAAATACCTCTCAACAGTGAGTTCCCCCCCCCAAAATACCTCTCAACAGCGAGTTCCCCCCCACCCCAAAATACCTCTCAACAGCGAGTTCCCCCCCCCCCCAAAATACCTCTCAACAGCGAGTTCCCCCCCCCCAAATACCTCTCAACAGCGAGTCCCCCCCCCCAAAATACCTCTCAACAGTGAGTTCCCCCCCCCCAAAATACCTCTCAACAGTGAGTTCCCCCCCCCAAAATACCTCTCAACAGTGAGTTTCCCCCCCCAAAATACCTCTCAACAGTGAGTTTCCCCCCCCAAAATACCTCTCAACAGTGAGTTCCCACCCCCCCCAAAAAACACCTCTCAACAGTGAGTTCCCACCCCCCCCCAAAAAACACCTCTCAACAGTGAGTTCCCACCCCAAAAAACACCTCTCAACAGTGAGTTCCCACCCTCCAAAATACCTCTCAACAGTGAGTTTCCCCCCCCCAAAAAAATACCTCTCAACAGTGAGTCCCCCCCCCCCCCCCCCCCCCCCCCAAAAAAAACTCTCAACAGTGAGTTCCCACCCCCCCAAAAAATATATACACTACCGTTCAGAAGTTTGGGGTCACTTAGAAATGTCCTTGTTTTCGAAAGAAAAGCATATTTTTTTTTTGTCCATTTTAATATAACATCAAATTGATCAGAGATACAGTGTAGACATTGTTAATGTTGTAAATGACTATTGTAGCAGATTTGAGTTTTTTTTAGGGAATATCTACGTAGCTGTTAGGTTCTAATTCTCAGAGTTAACTCAACGGTCACTATGAAAGCTTTAAACCAAGTTTATTCTTACCAGAGGGTCAATACAGCTGCATTAGACAAAGCCATGGTTTCACCCGTGGTAGTATACATTCCCCACTATGGATGGAGTCTCCTCGTTATCGCCAAACATTGCATCATTGCCTGGCAGGGAGCTGAGTGATCTGGGCCTTAAACGGTTCCTCTTATCTGTACTGCCACGTGATCGTTTCCCCTGCACTCAGCTCCTTCCAAGCATTCATTCAAGCTCAGAAACCTATCAGTACCCCCTTTTTTGAACATCTGATATCATACACTTAGAAATTACTTTATAAATGGAAAAACAATGATAATAAAACACAAACAAAAAATGAACGTAATTCTCATTCACAGTGAGGTTTATAAACTCAGAGACTCGTGGCCTCTGTTCTATGATCACACCAAACACTCTCTTCCATTTATTACACAACACTGATAATAACTTGTCCACTGGAGCTGGTGACTTCTGTTTCAACTTTCTCCTTCTGGTTCCTAAGAGAGTTATAGCACAAGACTTGCAAAGTAAATATAAACACCACAACAGCATTAACAACGTGTTAAGTTATGCACAATTATATATATATGCATGACAACATGACATTTCCCACTCTCTCTTCGCATGACTTTGTCTTCAGGACACTTTTCTGCTGGATTCTGCAGAAATGAAAGCCCTAAAAAGCCTCCTCATGCTTTCGCCCAGTCTTCACCGTCAGACCACAGGTTCCGAGAGGTGTTCCCAAGCCTTGTCATCCTCACTTTGCTCCCCATCTCTTTCTTTGCCACCTGATAGGCAGGTCACCTGATAGGCAGGTCACCTGATAGGCAGGTCACCTGATAGGCAGGTGTGTATCCCTAATCAACGCTACATCCTCTTGAGGTAACTCAGGACTGGATATACTTTCACATTAATGCCTCCAACATGTTGTTTAGAGTACAGTTACCCCACCATCTTAACTTTCATCTGATCCATTAACCAATAAAGCAGCTAACCCAACCCAACTATGGTGTTTAAAGTAGCTCCCAGACCCAACCCATCTGCGTGTCTACAGTGGAATCTAGTCTTTCTCTCTCATTAGCTCCACTTCCTCTGTCATGGCGTTTTCAAGCTCACACGTTATGCAACTGGACCTCACTTCACGGGAGAACTGTAAACCCATTGAGGAGAGACATGACAATCTTTACCACTGCAGCTGCTGTAAGGAGTACTGTGTGGACCAGACCAACGCTGTCCCAACACCCCCTCCCCCTGCTACAGAGACATGACCATCTTTACCGCTGCAGCTGCTGTAAGGAGTACTGTGTGGACCAGACCAACGCTGTCCCAACATCCCCTCCCCCTGCTACAGAGACATGACCATCTTTACCGCTGCAGCTGCTGTAAGGAGTACTGTGTGGACCAGACCAACGCTGTCCCAACATCCCCTCCCCCTGCTACAGAGACATGACCATCTTTACCGCTGCAGCTGCTGTAAGGAGTACTGTGTGGACCAGACCAACGCTGTCCCAACACCCCCTCCCCCTGCTACAGAGACATGACCATCTTTACCACTGCAGCTGCTGTAAGGAGTACTGTGGACCAGACCAACGCTGTCCCAACTGGTCCCGCCTGGTGTATCTTGATGTACACTCAATCTCCAGAATCCAGCACGTGCCCTCGGTTATCTCCTGCTCCTCATGTGCCTCTTTCACCTGGGAAATATACACACTGCAACGCACCGGTCATTTCCTGATAACATAGACTCTCCCATTGTGGTCAGATCACTAGTCTGTGAGGTGAATAACAGCCCCCAGTACTCCCATCGGTCCCCCAGTTACCAGCTACCAAGCCATGTGGCATGAGTCCTCATAAACTGATATTCCAGCAATGATACTAAAGTAACCCCTGCTACTACTAACATGGCCCCTGGTCTATAACCTCCTTCACTTACTGCTACTACTAACATGACCCCTGACCTTAACCTCCTTCACTTACTGCTACTACTAACATGACCCCTGGTCTATAACCTCCTTCACTTACTGCTACTACTAACATGACCCCTGGTCTATAACCTCCTTCACTTACTGCTACTACTAACATGACCCCTGGTCTATAACCTCCTTCACTTACTGCTACTACTAACATGACCCCTGGTCTATAACCTCCTTCAATTACTGTCACTACTAACATGACCTCTGACCTTAACCTCCTTCAATTACTGTTACGACTAACATGACCTCTGGTCTATAACCTCCTTCAATTACTGTCCTGAGAGAAACTACTGTTACGACTAACATGACCCCTGACTATAACCTCCTTCAATTACTGTTACTACTAACATGACCCCTGACCTTAACCTCCTTCAATTACTGTTACTACTAACATGACCCCTGACCTTAACCTCCTTCAATTACTGTTACTACTAACATGACCCCTGACCTTAACCTCCTTCAATTACTGTTACTACTAACATGACCTCTGACCTTAACCTCCTTCAATTACTGTTACTACTAACATGACCCCTGACCTTAACCTCCTTCAATTACTGTTACTACTAACATGACCCCTGACGTTAACCTCCTTCAATTACTGTTACTACTAACATGACCTCTGACCTTAACCTCCTTCAATTACTGTTACTACTAACATGACCTCTGACGTTAACCTCCTTCAATTACTGTCTCTACAGCGACTGTCCTGACAATAACTACTGCATGTAATCTGTCAAGTGGTCGCCGGCTGTTAGAAATGAGGACGGAGAGTAATGACGTTGGACCTAACAACCTCACAGGTTTCTGGAAAGTTTACCATAGTGTCTGAAATGCCAACACGATCTCTGCTACTGTCAACATGTCCTGGGTCTGTGCAATAGTCCCTATATTGGGCACAGTTAGCTGTCCTCCCTCTCCTACGAGCCGTCTCCTGTAACAACATACACAGCCTCTGTGGATGATACCATTCTATCACCCCCATCACATTCCATCTCACTTAACAGTCTGATGTAAACATTCAGTCTCAAACACAGGCCTCATGTACCTCACCTCCTGCTACAGATACATTTACACATATATCAATCAATCAAGTTTATTTTATATAGCCCTTCGTACATCAGCTAATATCTCGAAGTGCTGTACAGAGACCCAGCCTAAAACCCCAAACAGCTAGAATGCAGGTGAAGAAGCATGTGCAGGTGAAGAAGCAATATATAATTCCATCTAACCCGTAATACAATAGTCACTACTCCTAATGCACTAGTCACTACTCCCAATGCACTAGTCACTACTCCTAGTGCACTAGTCACTACTCCCAATGCACTAGTCACTACTCCTAGTGCACTAGTCACTACTCCTAGTGCACTAGTCACTACTCCCAATGCACTAGTCACTACTCCCAATGCACTAGTCACTACTCCTAATGCACTAGTCACTACTCCTAATGCACTAGTCACTACTCCTAGTGCACTAGTCACTACTCCTAATGCACTAGTCACTACTCCTAATGCACTAGTCACTACTCCTAATGCACTAGTCACTACTCCCAATGCACTAGTCACTACTCCTAATGCACTAGTCACTACTCCTAATGCACTAGTCACTACTCCTAATGTACTAGTCACTACTCCCAATGCACTAGTCACTACTCCCAATGCACTAGTCACTACTCCTAATGCACTAGTCACTACTCCCAATGCACTAGTCACTACTCATAGTGCACTAGTCACTACTCCTAATGCACTAGTCACTACTCCTAATGCACTAGTCACTACTCCTAATGCACTAGTCACTACTCCTAATGCACTAGTCACTACTCATAGTGCACTAGTCACTACTCATAGTGCACTAGTCACTACTCCTAATGCACTAGTCACTACTCCCAATGCACTAGTCACTACTCCCAATGCACTAGTCACTACTCCTAGTGCACTAGTCACTACTCCCAATGCACTAGTCACTACTCCTAGTGCACTAGTCACTACTCCCAATGCACTAGTCACTACTCCTAATGCACTAGTCACTACTCCTAGTGCACTAGTCACTACTCCCAGTGCACTAGTCACTACTCCCAGTGCACTAGTCACTACTCCCAATGCACTAGTCACTACTCCCAATGCACTAGTCACTACTCATCAATCAATCAAGTTTATTTTATATAGCCCTTCGTACATCAGCTAATATCTCGAAGTGCTGTACAGAGACCCAGCCTAAAACCCCAAACAGCTAGAATGCAGGTGAAGAAGCATGTGCAGGTGAAGAAGCAATATATCATTCCATCTAACCCGTAATACAATAGTCACTACTCCTAGTGCACTAGTCACTACTCCTAATGCACTAGTCACTACTCCTAATGCACTAGTCACTACTCCTAATGCACTAGTCACTACTCCCAATGCACTAGTCACTACTCCTAATGCACTAGTCACTACTCCTAATGCACTAGTCACTACTCCTAATGCACTAGTCACTACTCCTAATGTACTAGTCACTACTCCCAATGCACTAGTCACTACTCCCAATGCACTAGTCACTACTCCCAATGTACTAGTCACTACTCCTAGTGCACTAGTCACTACTCCTAATGCACCAGTCACTACTCATAGTGCACTAGTCACTACTCATAGTGCACTAGTCACTACTCATAGTGCACTAGTCACTACTCCTAATGCACTAGTCACTACTCATAGTGCACTAGTCACTACTCATAGTGCACTAGTCACTACTCATAGTGCACTAGTCACTACTCATAGTGCACTAGTCACTACTCCTAATGCACTAGTCACTACTCCCAATGCACCAGTCACTACGCCCAATGCACTAGTCACTACTCCCAATGCACTAGTCACTACTCCTAGTGCACTAGTCACTACTCCCAATGCACTAGTCACTACTCCCAATGCACTAGTCACTACTCCTAATGCACTAGTCACTACTCCTAGTGCACTAGTCACTACTCCCAGTGCACTAGTCACTACTCCCAGTGCACTAGTCACTACTCCCAGTGCACTAGTCACTACTCCCAATGCACTAGTCACTACTCATAGTGCACTAGGCACTACTCCTAGTGCACTAGTCACTACTCCTAGTGCACTTCTACAGTTATAAACCTACTAAAACATTCCTAAATCAATTAGTCAATATACATCAGTTCCTCCTCTGGAACAATGATCAGTCTTTTGTTCCACGACACCTAAAAACATATTTACTTGAACAGGGAAGAGAGAAAGAGTCTGTTTAATAATTCACCCCACCCTTGATGCTACTAGGACTGGGGACAGAACCGTCCATCCGTTACGCTCTATGGCCATGTGATACTGGTCTCCATACCGTCTCCTTCATTTTCATCCTTGGCTGTTATCGCAAGACACAAGACTATGAACCTTGTATGCAATTAATTATACCGTATCATCCAGCAATCTCTATGTATTGATGCGATTTAACATGAATATTCTGATGACATGGTTAAGAAACCCACGCTGTCATCCAGTGAGTTCTCCAATACCTCCCTTTCGGAGGACACTTAAAGATAAGGTTTCTAGATCCTCCCAGGGCCTAAAACATTTTAGCAGTGTCCCCCACGCCTCCAGTTTGAGAACAACTCTCTCTCGCTGTAGCCGAATCCTAACTAATACATTTTAGCAGTGTCCCCCACTCCTCCAGTTTGAGAACAACTCTCTCTCGCTGTAGCCGAATCCTAACTAAAACATTTTTATATATGAACCAACCCAAATGTAGAATGACAGTCCTTAGTGCTTTACTTCGAGTCTTCTCAACACGGTTAATATGTACATTTATAAATGGGAACTTGTATTGCCGGTAATAACTCTTCTCATTACAGCTCCCCTTTGACCCTGTTTTCCTGTCGCGAGTGGCCCGGTAATGAGAGATCGCTATCTCAATGCGTACTTAGTCCAAATTGTTTGCAGTGTGTAGACCTCCCTTCTCCCGGCACTAGCGTGTCTTCAGATAGCGTTGCAGTTCATCTTCCCTACGGCACATGTAACTCATGTAACTCTTGCCTGTCACATTTGATGACCCTTGATAATGTCCCGATTTTCAATGTAAAGTAATGTTTTTCCCACTAATATAAGTCTCTCACCTGAGCCACTATCACCATTCTGTCTGGTCAATTTCTCCCATCAGCACGTTAGCATGAGAAAAATTTATGTTCTCCATGCTCACTCCACATGCGCGGTCTCAGCGTCCCTGCCAACCGTACCCAGGTTTGGCTCGGACACGGATAAGTGTTAAAGGTCACTGTCACATTGAACGCCTTTGTGGCTGTTTCTTCAGCCGGTTTGGGAGGGTTTTGAGGTTCACACACACTGTTTGTGGCCAAATGATTCCTACATGCATTAAGACACCATCTGACGTCACCTTCCATGATAACCTAAAGAGAGGACAGATCAGATCAACAGTTTAGTTCAACACATATCACAATCCATTTCATGAAATCAGCAATACACATATCACAATCCATTTCATGAAATCAGCAATACACATATCACAATCCATTTCATGAAATCAGCAATACACATATCACAGTCCATTTCATGAAATCAGCCATACACACATCACAGTCCATTTCATGAAATCAGCAATACACACATCACAGTCCATTTCATGAAATCAGCCATACACACATCACAATCCATTTGGGGTAACTGTCAACCCTCATTAACTTATCTTTTTCTTTCTATATGCAGACTGAACATAATACATTTGTATATTTACCCAAAGAGCAGGACCCCAGGACACTGGTAGTTTCCACATGGAACACATGATTCACATTGTGATTCAAAAACAAACACTGCAATAAAAACATTTGAATACCCAATCATCTTAGCATTACAATTCTTGATAATTTTTTATTTATTTAACCTTTATTTAACTAGGCAAGTCATAACTCCAACAGGAAATAATGGTATCTCATTAAGCAATGGTAAAATAGAATAGAGACTGGTGTTTCTCATTCATTTTGTAATTAAATCCCACATGTCCCCTTCATTGATCAAACACCGCTATGTAAAATGTTCCTGTCCCGCGGCTCTCAAGAGGATTTGTTATTGCTCTTTTGAAAAAGATGGAAACGCTTGTATAGCGTCCATTCCTACTTTACACTCATTCTTCCCATGTCCGATAGCTCCCTGTTTTAGAAGTGGGACTATGCCTACGCTTCGATTTTTTTTATTTCGCTACCCAAAACACTAGTCTCAACGTCAACATTGAGTTCCTCTGTCCAGTGTCTGTGTTCTTTTGCACATCTTAATCTTTTATTTTTATTGGTCAGCCTGAGATCACTTTTTCTTTGCAACTCTGCCTAGAAGGCCAGCATCCCGGAGTCGCCTCTTGACTCCATCTCGGAGTCGCCAAAATGTCAATTTATTTGGCGCGTTTCATCCAGAAAAACACAGCTTCCAACTTGCGCAACGTCACTACAAAATATATCAAAAGTTACATGTAAACTTTACCAAAACATTTCAAACTACTTTTGTAATACAACGTTAGGTATTTTGAAATGTTAATAATCGATCAATTTGAAGACGGGATGATCTGTGTTCAATACAAAAAGAAAACAAACTGACGCAACTTTTTTGGTAATGTGCCTCTCTCAAACAATTTACTTCAAGTGACCCTCATTTACGATTGCCGTACTTCTTCATTACACAAAGGAATAACCTCAACCAATTTCCAAAGACTGGTGACATCCAGTGGAAGCGGTAGGAACTGCAAAGAAGTCCCTTAGAAATCTGGTGTCCTAATGAAATCTCATTGAAAGACAGTGACTTTAAAAAAAAAAGAGAAAAAAAATCTGAATGGTTTGTCCTCGGGGTTTTGCCTGCTACATAAGTTCTGTTATACTTACAGACATGATTCAAACAGTTTTAGAAACTTCAGAGTGTTTTCTATCAAAATCTACTAATAATATGCATATCTTATATTCTGGGGATGAGTAGCAGGCAGTTGAATTTTGGCATGCTATTCATCCAAAAGTGAAAATGCTGCCCCCTACCCCGAAGAAGTTAAAGAATGCCAGTTTTATTGCTTTTTTTTATCAGTTCAACAGTTTTTAGCTGCGCTAACATAATTGCAAAAGGGTTTTCTAATGATCAATTAGCCCTTTTAAAATGATAAACTTGGATTAGTTCAAACAACGTGCCTTTGGAACACAGGAGTGATGGTTGCTGATAACGGGCCTATTTAGATATTCCGTTAAAAATCAGCCGTTTCCAGCAACAATAGTCACTTACAACATTAACAGTGTCTACACTGTATTTCTGATCAATTTGATGTTATTTTAAATGGACAAAAAAACAAGGAGGTTTTCAAGTGACCCCAAAGTTTTGAACGGTAGTGTATGTTGTACTGATCTGCCCGCTGGCCGTCAGTTACCCATCTCTGCTTTAGCAAGTCACTAATCAAAGAATGTCCTCTTCTTTCCAGCTCATAAATGAACTGTCGATGAACCTGGACATCGGGGCCATCCTCAACAAAGCTGAAGCTATATGCCTGCAGCTGCAGAGCTGTAAGGTATGTCTCCATAGAAAGGACATCTATCTTCAGAACGTTTGTGCTTCCAGTATATTCTGAAATACATGCATGGGTTTTGAGAAGCTCACTCATCCGGCTCGAAGGACCATAGTACATAATGGAGGGTTTGCCGAGTGTGGAGAGGGAAAGGAAGTGGGATACAATTTGGTTTGTGCAGTTTCCAGTAGAAGGGTGTGAAGGGGGTTTTAACTTTTTTGTTTATTCCGACAATATCTTTATAGAATTTAACCCAACGGTGGTAGAAACACACAGGGGGTATGAATGAATGCAGTTGAATCTAACCCACATTCAAAAAACCTATCTGTGACATATATGTTTTTGATATTTATTTGTATTTATTTTATGAAAATAAGAAAACTATAGTTTTCCCCAACTTGGTGGTATAACTATATACCACGGGTGTGTGAATAAATCCAGTTGAAACTAAACCTCATTAAACGGTCTGACACACATTTTTAATAGTTTCTTCTGATGATATCCTTGTAGGATGTGTCCAACTCCATGGCAGAACAGTAGATACCTTCAGAATGTCTGTGCCTGTATTCTGAAACCCTTACTGAACTCAGATTCGATTGTACCTATATTCATAGCTAACACTTCAACACCTTGTTATTGACCTATGGTTCTAACCAGATCTTTAATCTGATGTTTATTATCTGTGTAGGATTTGCCCAACTCAGTGGTTGAGATCCTTGGATTCAACAGCACAGACACTGAGTCATCATCCCAGTCAGAGGACACTGAGCGAACGGACAGACCAGACTCTCCCGAACCTTCTACACCGTCAGACGACCAGCAGGACTTAGTCTCTGACTACAGCTCCAGCGGCAACAACATACACTTACGGGACGCAGCGCGTGACGTTTACAAATTAGCCTACCTATCGTAGCCAGCCTGGCTAACAGTAGTCTCTCGTCCAGTGAGAGAGTTGGCTCTGGTGGCTGAGATGGGGCTCACAGCCTAGTGAAAAAGGTGGATTGCCTCTCTTCCACCTCACAGACAGAGGAGAGATAGGAAACGGCTTCTCGGGGTAGTATCTTTATAATAGAGCCCAAGAGGTATTCATTTAAAGGAAGTTTTGCAAATCAAATCATTTTTGTAATGATTCTCTGTCTGTTAATCATCTAATTTTTCTTGTTCGAGGTTGGTCTTTGAGTTTAGGATATTACTCCTTATTTCTCCGGACTCCAAGGTATTTAGTGTTCAGCAGATTGCTCCTTAATGCCCCTGACTCCAAGGTATTTAGTGTTCAGCAGATTGACCCTGACTCCAAGGTATTTAGTGTTCAGCAGATTGCTCCTTATTGCCCCGGACTCCAAGGTATTTAGTGTTCAGCAGATTGCCCCTGACTCCAAGCTATTTAGTGTTCAGCAGATTGCCCCTGACTCCAAGCTATTTAGTGTTCAGCAGATTGCCCCTGACTCCAAGCTATTTAGTGTTCAGCAGATTGCTCCTGATTGCCCCTGACTCCAAGGTATTTAGTGTTCAGCAGATTGTTCCTTAATGCCCCGAACTCCAAGGTATTTAGTGTTCAGCAGATTGTTCCTTAATGCCCCGAACTCCAAGGTATTTAGTGTTCAGCAGATTGCTCCTTAATGCCCCTGACTCCAAGGTATTTAGTGTTCAGCAGATTGCACCTTAATGCCCCTGACTCCAAGGTATTTAGTGTTCAGCAGATTGCCCCTGACTCCAAGGTATTTAGTGTTCAGCAGATTGTTCCGTATTGCCCCTGACTCCAATGTATTTAGTGTTCAGCAGATTGCCCCTGACTCCAAGCTATTTAGTGTTCAGCAGATTGCCCCTGACTCCAAGGTATTTAGTGTTCAGCAGATTGCTCCTTATTGCCCCTGACTCCAAGGTATTTAGTGTTCAGCAGATTGCCCCTGGCTCCAAGGTATTTAGTGTTCAGCAGATTGTTCCTTATTGCCCCTGACTCAAGGTATTTAATATTCAGCAGATTGCCCCTGACTCCAAGGTATTTAGTGTTCAGCAGATTGCCCCTGACTCCAAGGTATTTAGTGTTCAGCAGATTGCCCCTGACTCCAAGGTATTTAGTGTTCAGCAGATTGCCCCTGACTCCAAGGTATTTAGTGTTCAGCAGATTGCCCCTGACTCCAAGGTATTTAGTGTTCAGCAGATTGCCCCTGACTCCAAGGTATTTAGTGTTCAGCAGATTGCCCCTGACTCCAAGGTATTTAGTGTTCAGCAGATTGCCCCTGACTCCAAGGTATTTAGTGTTCAGCAGATTGTTCCGTATTGCCCCTGACTCCAAGGTATTTAGTGTTCAGCAGATTGCCCCTGACTCCAAGGTATTTAGTGTTCAGCAGATTGCTCCTTATTGCCCCTGACTCCAAGGTATTTAGTGTTCAGCAGATTGTTCCTTATTGCCCCTGACTCAAGGTATTTAATATTCAGCAGATTGCCCCTGACTCCAAGGTATTTAGTGTTCAGCAGATTGCCCCTGACTCCAAGGTATTTAGTGTTCAGCAGATTGTTCCTTATTGCCCCTGACTCCAAGGTATTTAGTGTTCAGCAGATTTCCCCTGACTCCAAGCTATTTAGTGTTCAGCAGATTGCCCCTGACTCCAAGCTATTTAGTGTTCAGCAGATTGCCCCTGAGTCCAAGGTATTTAGTGTTCAGCAGATTGTCCCTGACTCCAAGGTATTTAGTGTTCAGCAGATTGTTCAGTATTGCCCCTGACTCCAATGTATTTAGTGTTCAGCAGATTGCCCCTGACTCCAAGCTATTTAGTGTTCAGCAGATTGCCCCTGACTCCAAGGTATTTAGTGTTCAGCAGATTGCTCCTTAATGCCCCTGACTCCAAGGTATTTAGTGTTCAGCAGATTGCTCCTTATTGCCCCTGACTCCAAGGTATTTAGTGTTCAGCAGATTGTTCCTTATTGCCCCTGACTCAAGGTATTTAATATTCAGCAGATTGCCCCTGACTCCAAGGTATTTAGTGTTCAGCAGATTGCCCCTGACTCCAAGGTATTTAGTGTTCAGCAGATTGCCCCTGACTCCAAGGTATTTAGTGTTCAGCAGATTGTTCCTTATTGCCCCTGACTCCAAGGTATTTAGTGTTCAGCAGATTGCCCCTGACTCCAAGGTATTTAGTGTTCAGCAGATTGCCCCTGACTCCAAGGTATTTAGTGTTCAGCAGATTGCCCCTGACTCCAAGGTATTTAGTGTTCAGCAGATTGCCCCTGACTCCAAGGTATTTAGTGTTCAGCAGATTGCCCCTGACTCCAAGGTATTTAGTGTTCAGCAGATTGTTCCGTATTGCCCCTGACTCCAATGTATTTAGTGTTCAGCAGATTGCCCCTGACTCCAAGGTATTTAGTGTTCAGCAGATTGTTCCTTATTGCCCCTGACTCCAAGTTATTTAGTGTTCAGCAGATTGCCCCTGACTCCAAGGTATTTAGTGTTCAGCAGATTGCTCCTTATTGCCCCTGACTCCAAGGTATTTAGTGTTCAGCAGATTGTTCCTTATTGCCCCTGACTCCAAGGTATTTAGTGTTCAGCAGATTGCCCCTGACTCCAAGGTATTTAGTGTTCAGCACATTGCTCCTTATTGCCCCTGACTCCAAGGTATTTAGTGTTCAGCAGATTGTTCCTTAATGCCCCTGACTCCAAGGTATTTAGTGTTCAGCAGATTGCCCCTGACTCCAAGGTATTTAGTGTTCAGCAGATTGCCCCTGACTCCAAGGTATTTAGTGTTCAGCAGATTGCCCCTGACTCCAAGGTATTTAGTGTTCAGCAGATTGCCCCTGACTCCAAGGTATTTAGTGTTCAGCAGATTGTTCCTTAATGCCCCTGACTCCAAGGTATTTAGTGTTCGGCAGATTGCCCCTGACTCCAAGGTATTTAGTGTTCAGCAGATTGCTCCTTATTGCCTTGTTAATCTTGACTTGTTAATCGCTCCTGACTCGTGTGAATAGTCAAATGTAATGCTGAAGTAGTTGACATTTAAATAGAGGTGGAAGGGCTGAGGAATGGATAAGGTTTTATATAAACAGGGCTTATTATATTTCACTGTAGTATTCAGCTAATAGGAGCCCTGCAGTAGGTGTAACTCAATTATAACTATTTCACAAAGATGTGGTTGTATTATCTCAAGGCCACTGTCCTCTACCAACTGAAAAGGATTCTCTGCCCTGCAGCCCATTGACATGGATTATACACAGTGTGCAAAACATTAAGAACACCTGATCTTTACATAACGTAGACTGACCAGGTGAATCCAGGTGAAAGCTATGATCCCTTATTGATGTCACTTGTTAAATCCTCTTCAATCAGTGTAGATGAAGGAGAGGAGACAGGGTTAAAGAAGGAGTTTTAAGCCTTTAGACATGGATTGTGTGCCATTCAGAGGGCAAAGACAAAATATTTAAGTGCCTTTGAACTGGGTATGGTAAGTAGGCGCTAGGCACACCGGTTTAAGTGTGTGAAGAACTGCAACGCTGCTGGGTTTTTCAACCGTTTCCTGTGTGTATCAAGAATGGTCCACCATCCAAAGGACATTCAGCCAACTTGACACAACTGTGGGAAACATTGGAGTCAACATGGGCCAGCATCCCTGCGGAACGCTTTCAACACCTTGTAGAGTCCATGTCTCGACGAATTGAGGCTGTTCTGAGGGCAAAAGGGGAGGGATGCAACTCAACAGTACGAAGGTGTTCTTAATGTTTTGTCCACTCAGTGTTTTTCAATGCAGCTGCCTTACTGACATCTGATTTGGTAAGACTGAAAGAGACATGATTTATGTTGAAAAATGTACTTTGTTTCTGAATCCATATTGTTAATCATACTAGAATGTGTGGGTTGGCATGGTGATAATATATGTACACATATATTTTATATATATATATATATATATGTATGTTCCTCTGGACTGGAGGTTCCCAGAAGTTGCTTCGTCAAACACCCAACCTTACAGCAACGTTTTTACAATGATGTAGAGTGTATGCTAAGCCAACCATGAGGCCTTTGTCAACATATACAGACAGACTTACTTCTATGTACTCATTTATATCATCTGTTTGCTTATTCGCCTCCCAAAACGTAGTGAATATGGTTCTTGATGTGTTTAACATTGACACGTCTTCTGAGAGGAAGATTGTAAAGGAGTTGATGTAGTCATTGATTATGTTGCTTGGTTGAAGCTCTTAGCCTTCAAGTGATTTATCAGAAACAGTAATGCTGGAAGACTGTTCGCACCTGAAGCTTTCTGTGTACAGATTTGTATATTTCAGCAGTTTGTACTGTGTATATATATTTGATACCGTCTTTGACAACCAATTATGTTTTGAAATCTTTTAAAGAACCTGAATTTCATGACTCGTCTTTGTATTGCTTACTGTGATAGGAGTATCAGTATCCATCTCCTCTCTGTTCAGGAGTCTCTCCCAGTCCTGACGGCCGTCTATGGGAGGAGCTCAATGGCATTTCCTTGATTTCTAGCATCCTCGCTTCCTTCTCAACACGCATTGGATGAAATGGTCAGATGGGGAGGGAACTCTTACCTTCTCATCCAATGGGTTTTAAGAAGGTGAGAAGAGATGATGCGAAGAATCAAGGAAAACAATTGAGGTTCTCTCCATGTCTCAACTGGCGTCAGTCTGTTCACAGTTCCACATATCCTGTGGCTAGAAATGTAACAAAATGAACCATAATGTCCCTTTTATTATGTTCCCTATTTTACACCGACACAAATGGACAACTATATACCTTTTTTTTGTTTTCCAATCCAATGAATACCGCTCATTCAAAGGCTTGATGTAACAGTGAGACAACAGAACATTTTCAGGTTAGTTATTTACCGATGCGACAATGAATCTGTTGGCTCTCAGCTGACGTGCTGTTCTCTCTGGTGTCTCTTGTTGTTGTAAGAGATTTGGAGTCGTTCCTAGAAATAGAGCCCGCTTCCCAAATGGCACCCTATTCTCTACGCAGTGCACTACTTAGCCTAGGGCTCTGGTCAAAAGTAGTGCACAGGGTACCAATCAGTGCCTGAGATTCAGCATCTGAATAGGACCGTCTGAATGAAACAGTATCACTAGTCTGTTCAGGGTTCATAGCGTTTGTAGCAAAAATCAGCGTGAAGATGTTCATATCCTTGTCCCATAGGAAATGACCTCAGTTGCTATGTCACTTTCTAGGCTACAGCCTGAGGCCCCTAACTCTGCATGCCTGCCCTCCTGTCACCCAGAAATGTGAAACCAAAATACAAGGATTCTGTTGGCCTCGCCTTGAAGAATAAAATGAGATCAGATATGAAAACTTTTCTAAATACTTTATTTTCTCTGGGTTAAGTTTTTTTTTAATGAGAGCTATAGGTGCTATCGTGGTTTTGTAACAAACTACTTGTGAGTTATGGATATATGTGCTGGTGAATTGGCTGTGCATGTTTGAAAGCCTGCAAATTGTGTGGGAAAAAATAGCACTTTACAAATGAAGTACAACTTCACACATCGTGAGACCGCCAGATGGCTCATAGCAAGCGCCAGTATTAATAATATAGCTAAGACTACCAGCTGTTGTAAGCCGTCTGAAACAACGCATAGCTGAACACTGCAGCTCAATCAGGTGTCAGAACACTGAATATCCATCCAGTAGCAGCTCAATCAGGTGGAAGAACACTGAATATCCATCCAGTAGCAGCTCAATCAGGTGGAAGAACACTGAATATCCATCCAGTAGCAGCTCACTTTGTGGAAGCGAACCATCCCATCTCCTCCCTCAAATACACAAGCGTTGAGCATGTTGCTCTACCAATGAGAGGAGGTAACATGGAGGTCCTACTACTACAGAGGAGAGGAGGTAACATGGAGGTCCTACTACTACTGAGTAGAGGAGGTAACATGGAGGTCCTACTACTACTGAGGAGGTAACATGGAGGTCCTACTACTACTGAGGAGGTAACATGGAGGTCCTACTACTACTGAGTAGAGGAGGTAACATGGAGGTCCTACTACTACAGAGGAGGTAACATGGAGGTCCTACTACTACTGAGGAGAGGAGGTAACATGGAGGTCCTACTACTACTGAAGAGAGGAGGTAACATGGAGGTCCTACTACTACTGAGGAGAGGAGGTAACATGGAGGTCCTACTACTACTGAGGAGGTAACATGGAGGTCCTACTACTACTGAGGAGGTAACATGGAGGTCCTACTACTACTGAGGAGGTAACATGGAGGTCCTACTACTGAGGAGAGGAGGTAACATGGAGGTCCTACTACTACTGAGGAGGTAACATGGAGGTCCTACTACTACTGAGGAGGTAACATGGAGGTCCTACTACTACTGAGGAGGTAACATGGAGGTCCTACTACTACTGAGGAGAGGAGGTAACATGGAGGTCCTACTACTACAGAGGAGAGGAGGTAACATGGAGGTCCTACTACTACTGAGTAGAGGAGGTAACATGGAGGTCCTACTACTACTGAGGAGGTAACATGGAGGTCCTACTACTACTGAGGAGGTAACATGGAGGTCCTACTACTACTGAGTAGAGGAGGTAACATGGAGGTCCTACTACTACAGAGGAGGTAACATGGAGGTCCTACTACTACTGAGGAGAGGAGGTAACATGGAGGTCCTACTACTACTGAAGAGAGGAGGTAACATGGAGGTCCTACTACTACTGAGGAGAGGAGGTAACATGGAGGTCCTACTACTACTGAGGAGGTAACATGGAGGTCCTACTACTACTGAGGAGGTAACATGGAGGTCCTACTACTACTGAGGAGGTAACATGGAGGTCCTACTACTGAGGAGAGGAGGTAACATGGAGGTCCTACTACTACTGAGGAGGTAACATGGAGGTCCTACTACTACTGAGGAGGTAACATGGAGGTCCTACTACTACTGAGGAGGTAACATGGAGGTCCTACTACTGAGGAGAGGAGGTAACATGGAGGTCCTACTACTACAGAGGAGGTAACATGGAGGTCCTACTACTACTGAGGAGAGGAGGTAACATGGAGGTCCTACTACTACTGAAGAGAGGAGGTAACATGGAGGTCCTACTACTACTGAGGAGAGGAGGTAACATGGAGGTCCTACTACTACTGAGGAGGTAACATGGAGGTCCTACTACTACTCAGTAGAGGAGGTAACATGGAGGTCCTACTACTGAGGAGAGGAGGTAACATGGAGGTCCTACTACTACTGAGGAGGTAACATGGAGGTCCTACTACTACTGAGGAGGTAACATGGAGGTCCTACTACTACTGAGGAGGTAACATGGAGGTCCTACTACTACTGAGGAGGTAACATGGAGGTCCTACTACTACTGAGGAGGTAACATGGAGGTCCTACTACTACTGAGGAGAGGAGGTAACATGGAGGTCCTACTACTACTGAGGAGGTAACATGGAGGTCCTACTACTACTGAGGAGGTAACATGGAGGTCCTACTACTACTGAGGAGGTAACATGGAGGTCCTACTACTACTGAGGAGGTAACATGGAGGTCCTACTACTACTGAGGAGGTAACATGGAGGTCCTACTACTGAGGAGAGGAGGTAACATGGAGGTCCTACTACTACTGAGGAGGTAACATGGAGGTCCTACTACTACTGAGGAGAGGAGGTAACATGGAGGTCCTACTACTACAGAGGAGGTAACATGGAGGTCCTATTACTACTGAGGAGGTAACATGGAGGTCCTACTACTACTGAGGAGAGGAGGTAACATGGAGGTCCTACTACTACAGAGGAGGTAACATGGAGGTCCTACTACTACTGAGGAGGTAACATGGAGGTCCTACTACTACTGAGGAGGTAACATGGAGGTCCTACTACTACTGAGGAGAGGAGGTAACATGGAGGTCCTACTACTACAGAGGAGAGGAGGTAACATGGAGGTCCTACTACTACTGAGGAGGTAACATGGAGGTCCTATTACTACTGAGGAGGTAACATGGAGGTCCTACTACTACTGAGGAGAGGAGGTAACATGGAGGTCCTACTACTACAGAGGAGGTAACATGGAGGTCCTACTACTACTGAGGAGGTAACATGGAGGTCCTACTACTACTGAGTAGAGGAGGTAACATGGAGGTCCTACTACTACTGAGTAGAGGAGGTAACATGGAGGTCCTACTACTACTGAGGAGAGGAGGTAACATGGAGGTCCTACTACTACAGAGGAGGTAACATGGAGGTCCTACTACTACTGAGGAGGTAACATGGAGGTCCTACTACTACTGAGGAGGTAACATGGAGGTCCTATTACTACTGAGGAGGTAACATGGAGGTCCTACTACTACTGAGGAGAGGAGGTAACATGGAGGTCCTACTACTACAGAGGAGGTAACATGGAGGTCCTACTACTACTGAGGAGGTAACATGGAGGTCCTACTACTACTGAGGAGGTAACATGGAGGTCCTACTACTACTGAGGAGAGGAGGTAACATGGAGGTCCTACTACTACTGAGGAGGTAACATGGAGGTCCTATTACTACAGAGGAGGTAACATGGAGGTCCTACTACTGAGTAGAGGAGGTAACATGGAGGTCCTACTACTACTGAGGAGAGGAGGTAACATGGAGGTCCTACTACTACTGAGGAGGTAACATGGAGGTCCTACTACTACTGAGTAGAGGAGGTAACATGGAGGTCCTACTACTACTGAGGAGAGGAGGTAACATGGAGGTCCTACTACTACTGAGGAGGTAACATGGAGGTCCTACTACTACTGAGGAGAGGAGGTGACATGGAGGTCCTACTACTACTGAGGAGGTAACATGGAGGTCCTACTACTACTGAGGAGGTAACATGGAGGTCCTACTACTACTGAGGAGAGGAGGTGACATGGAGGTCCTACTACTACTGAGGAGGTAACATGGAGGTCCTACTACTACTGAGGAGAGGAGGTAACATGGAGGTCCTACTACTACTGAGTAGAGGAGGTAACATGGAGGTCCTATTACTACTGAGGAGGTAACATGGAGGTCCTACTACTACAGAGGAGAGGAGGTAACATGGAGGTCCTACTACTACTGAGGAGGTAACATGGAGGTCCTACTACTACTGAGTAGAGGAGGTAACATGGAGGTCCTACTACTACAGAGGAGAGGAGGTAACATGGAGGTCCTACTACTACTGAGTAGAGGAGGTAACATGGAGGTCCTACTACTACTGAGGAGAGGAGGTAACATGGAGGTCCTACTACTACTGAGTAGAGGAGGTAACATGGAGGTCCTACTACTACAGAGGAGAGGAGGTAACATGGAGGTCCTACTACAGAGGAGAGGAGGTAACATGGAGGTCCTACTACAGAGGAGAGGAGGTAACATGGAGGTCCTACTACTACTGAGGAGAGGAGGTAACATGGAGGTCCTACTACTACTGAGGAGAGGAGGTAACATGGAGGTCCTACTACTACTGAGGAGGTAACATGGAGGTCCTACTACTACTGAGTAGAGGAGGTAACATGGAGGTCCTACTACAGAGTAGAGGAGGTAACATGGAGGTCCTACTACAGAGGAGAGGAGGTAACATGGAGGTCCTACTACAGAGGAGAGGAGGTAACATGGAGGTCCTACTACTACTGAGTAGAGGAGGTAACATGGAGGTCCTACTACTACTGAGTAGAGGAGGTAACATGGAGGTCCTACTACTACTGAGTAGAGGAGGTAACATGGAGGTCCTACTACTACTGAGGAGGTAACATGGAGGTCCTACTACTACAGAGGAGAGGAGGTAACATGGAGGTCCTACTACTACTGAGGAGGTAACATGGAGGTCCTACTACTACTGAGTAGAGGAGGTAACATGGAGGTCCTACTACTACTGAGGAGAGGAGGTAACATGGAGGTCCTACTACTACTGAGGAGGTAACATGGAGGTCCTACTACTACTGAGTAGAGGAGGTAACATGGAGGTCCTACTACTACAGAGGAGGTAACATGGAGGTCCTACTACTACAGAGGAGAGGAGGTAACATGGAGGTCCTACTACTACAGAGGAGAGGAGGTAACATGGAGGTCCTACTACTACTGAGGAGGTAACATGGAGGTCCTACTACTACTGAGTAGAGGAGGTAACATGGAGGTCCTACTACTACTGAGGAGGTAACATGGAGGTCCTACTACTACAGAGGAGAGGAGGTAACATGGAGGTCCTACTACTACTGAGCAGAGGAGGTGACATGGAGGTCCTACTACTACTGAGGAGGTAACATGGAGGTCCTACTACTACAGAGGAGAGGAGGTAACATGGAGGTCCTACTACTACTGAGTAGAGGAGGTAACATGGAGGTCCTACTACTACTGAGTAGAGGAGGTAACATGGAGGTCCTATTACTACTGAGGAGAGGAGGTAACATGGAGGTCCTACTACTACTGAGTAGAGGAGGTAACATGGAGGTCCTACTACTACTGAGTAGAGGAGGTAACATGGAGGTCCTACTACTACTGAGTAGAGGAGGTAACATGGAGGTCCTACTACTACTGAGTAGAGGAGGTAACATGGAGGTCCTACTACTACTGAGTAGAGGAGGTAACATGGAGGTCCTACTACTACTGAGGAGGTAACATGGAGGTCCTACTACTACTGAGGAGGTAACATGGAGGTCCTACTACTACTGAGGAGAGGAGGTAACATGGAGGTCCTACTACTACTGAGGAGGTAACATGGAGGTCCTACTACTACTGAGGAGGTAACATGGAGGTCCTACTACTACTGAGGAGGTAACATGGAGGTCTTACTACTACTGAGGAGGTAACATGGAGGTCCTACTACTACTGAGGAGGTAACATGGAGGTCCTACTACTACTGAGGAGAGGAGGTAACATGGAGGTCCTACTACTACTGAGGAGAGGAGGTAACATGGAGGTCCTACTACTACTGAGTAGAGGAGGTAACATGGAGGTCCTACTACTACAGAGGAGAGGAGGTAACATGGAGGTCCTACTACTACAGAGGAGGTAACATGGAGGTCCTACTACTACTGAGTAGAGGAGGTAACATGGAGGTCCTACTACTACTGAGGAGGTAACATGGAGGTCCTACTACTACAGAGGAGAGGAGGTAACATGGAGGTCCTACTACTACTGAGGAGAGGAGGTAACATGGAGGTCCTACTACTACTGAGGAGGTAACATGGAGGTCCTACTACTACTGAGGAGAGGAGGTAACATGGAGGTCCTACTACTACTGAGTAGAGGAGGTAACATGGAGGTCCTACTACTACTGAGGAGAGGAGGTAACATGGAGGTCCTACTACTACTGAGGAGGTAACATGGAGGTCCTACTACTACTGAGTAGAGGAGGTAACATGGAGGTCCTACTACTACAGAGGAGGTAACATGGAGGTCCTACTACTACAGAGGAGAGGAGGTAACATGGAGGTCCTACTACTACAGAGGAGAGGAGGTAACATGGAGGTCCTACTACTACTGAGGAGGTAACATGGAGGTCCTACTACTACTGAGTAGAGGAGGTAACATGGAGGTCCTACTACTACTGAGGAGGTAACATGGAGGTCCTACTACTACAGAGGAGAGGAGGTAACATGGAGGTCCTACTACTACTGAGGAGAGGAGGTAACATGGAGGTCCTACTACTACTGAGGAGGTAACATGGAGGTCCTACTACTACTGAGGAGGTAACATGGAGGTCCTACTACTACTGAGTAGAGGAGGTAACATGGAGGTCCTACTACTACTGAGGAGGTAACATGGAGGTCCTACTACTACTGAGGAGGTAACATGGAGGTCCTACTACTACTGAGGAGGTAACATGGAGGTCCTACTACTACAGAGGATGTAACATGGAGGTCCTACTACTACTGAGGAGAGGAGGTAACATGGAGGTCCTACTACTACTGAGGAGAGGAGGTAACATGGAGGTCCTACTACTACTGAGGAGGTAACATGGAGGTCCTACTACTACTGAGGAGGTAACATGGAGGTCCTACTACTACAGAGGAGGTAACATGGAGGTCCTACTACTACTGAGGAGGTAACATGGAGGTCCTACTACTACTGAGGAGGTAACATGGAGGTCCTACTACTACTGAGGAGGTAACATGGAGGTCCTACTACTACTGAGGAGGTAACATGGAGGTCCTACTACTACAGAGGAGGTAACATGGAGGTCCTACTACTACTGAGGAGAGGAGGTAACATGGAGGTCCTACTACTGAGGAGGTAACATGGAGGTCCTACTACTACTGAGGAGAGGAGGTAACATGGAGGTCCTACTACTGAGGAGGTAACATGGAGGTCCTACTACTACTGAGGAGAGGAGTTGACATGGAGGTCCTACTACTACTGAGGAGGTAACATGGAGGTCCTACTACTACTGAGGAGAGGAGGTAACATGGAGGTCCTACTACTGAGGAGGTAACATGGAGGTCCTACTACTACTGAGGAGGTAACATGGAGGTCCTACTACTACTGAGGAGAGGAGGTAACATGGAGGTCCTACTACTGAGGTAACATGGAGGTCCTACTACTACTGAGGAGGTAACATGGAGGTCCTACTACTACTGAGGAGAGGAGGTAACATGGAGGTCCTACTACTGAGGAGGTAACATGGAGGTCCTACTACTACTGAGGAGAGGAGGTAACATGGAGGTCCTACTACTACTGAGGAGGTAACATGGAGGTCCTACTACTACTGAGGAGAGGAGGTGACATGGAGGTCCTACTACTACTGAGGAGGTAACATGGAGGTCCTACTACTACTGAGGAGAGGAGGTAACATGGAGGTCCTACTACTGAGGAGGTAACATGGAGGTCTTACTACTACTGAGTAGAGGAGGTAACATGGAGGTCCTACTACTACTGAGGAGGTAACATGGAGGTCCTACTACTACTGAGTAGAGGAGGTAACATGGAGGTCCTACTACTAATGAGGAGAGGAGGTAACATGGAGGTCCTACTACTAATGAGGAGAGGAGGTAACATGGAGGTCCTACTACTACTGAGTAGAGGAGGTAACATGGAGGTCCTACTACTACAGAGGAGGTAACATGGAGGTCCTACTACTACTGAGGAGAGGAGGTGACATGGAGGTCCTACTACTACAGAGGAGGTAACATGGAGGTCCTACTACTACTGAGGAGGTAACATGGAGGTCCTACTACTACTGAGGAGGTAACATGGAGGTCCTACTACTACTGAGGAGAGGAGGTAACATGGAGGTCCTACTACTACAGAGGAGGTAACATGGAGGTCCTACTACTACTGAGGAGAGGAGGTGACATGGAGGTCCTACTACTACAGAGGAGGTAACATGGAGGTCCTACTACTACTGAGTAGAGGAGGTAACATGGAGGTCCTACTACTACTGAGGAGGTAACATGGAGGTCCTACTACTACTGAGGAGGTAACATGGAGGTCCTACTACTACTGAGGAGAGGAGGTGACATGGAGGTCCTACTACTACTGAGTAGAGGAGGTAACATGGAGGTCCTACTACTACTGAGTAGAGGAGGTAACATGGAGGTCCTACTACTACTGAGTAGAGGAGGTAACATGGAGGTCCTACTACTACTGAGGAGGTAACATGGAGGTCCTACTACTGAGGAGAGGAGGTAACATGGAGGTCCTACTACTACTGAGGAGAGGAGGTAACATGGAGGTCCTACTACTACTGAGGAGAGGAGGTAACATGGAGGTCCTACTACTACTGAGGAGGTAACATGGAGGTCCTACTACTACTGAGGAGAGGAGGTAACATGGAGGTCCTACTACTACTGAGTAGAGGAGGTAACATGGAGGTCCTACTACTACTGAAGAGAGGAGGTAACATGGAGGTCCTACTACTACTGAGGAGGTAACATGGAGGTCCTACTACTACTGAGGAGGTAACATGGAGGTCCTACTACTACTGAGGAGGTAACATGGAGGTCCTACTACTACTGAGTAGAGGAGACAACATGGAGGTCCTACTACTACTGAGGAGGTAACATGGAGGTCCTACTACTACTGAGGAGAGGAGGTAACATGGAGGTCCTACTACTACTGAGGAGGTAACATGGAGGTCCTACTACTACTGAGGAGGTAACATGGAGGTCCTACTACTACTGAGGAGAGGAGGTGACATGGAGGTCCTACTACTACTGAGGAGAGGAGGTAACATGGAGGTCCTACTACTACTGAGTAGAGGAGGTAACATGGAGGTCCTACTACTACTGAGGAGGTAACATGTAGGTCCTACTACTACTGAGGAGGTAACATGGAGGTCCTACTACTACTGAGTAGAGGAGGTAACATGGAGGTCCTACTACTACTGAGGAGAGGAGGTAACATGGAGGTCCTACTACTACTGAGGAGGTAACATGGAGGTCCTACTACTACTGAGGAGGTAACATGGAGGTCCTACTACTACAGAGGAGAGGAGGTAACATGGAGGTCCTACTACTACTGAGGAGGTGACATGGAGGTCCTACTACTACTGAGTAGAGGAGGTAACATGGAGGTCCTACTACTACTGAGTAGAGGAGGTAACATGGAGGTCCTACTACTACTGAGGAGGTAACATGGAGGTCTTACTACTACAGAGGAGAGGAGGTAACATGGAGGTCCTACTACTACTGAGGAGGTAACATGGAGGTCCTACTACTACTGAGGAGGTAACATGGAGGTCTTACTACTACTGAGTAGAGGAGGTAACATGGAGGTCCTACTACAGAGGAGAGGAGGTAACATGGGGGTCCTACTACTACTGAGTAGAGGAGGTAACATGGAGGTCCTACTACTACTGAGGAGAGGAGGTAACATGGAGGTCCTACTACTACTGAGTAGAGGAGGTAACATGGAGGTCCTACTACTACTGAGTAGAGGAGGTAACATGGAGGTCCTACTACTACAGAGGAGAGGAGGTAACATGGAGGTCCTACTACTACTGAGTAGAGGAGGTAACATGGAGGTCCTACTACTACTGAGTAGAGGAGGTAACATGGAGGTCCTACTACTACTGAGGAGAGGAGGTAACATGGAGGTCCTACTACTACTGAGTAGAGGAGGTAACATGGAGGTCCTACTACTACTGAGGAGGTAACATGGAGGTCCTACTACTACTGAGTAGAGGAGGTAACATGGAGTTCCTACTACTACTGAGGAGAGGAGGTAACATGGAGGTCCTACTACTACTGAGTAGAGGAGGTAACATGGAGGTCCTACTACTACTGAGGAGGTAACATGGAGGTCCTACTACTACTGAGTAGAGGAGGTAACATGGAGGTCCTACTACTACTGAGGAGAGGAGGTAACATGGAGGTCCTACTACTACTGAGTAGAGGAGGTAACATGGAGGTCCTACTACTACTGAGGAGGTAACATGGAGGTCCTACTACTACTGAGGAGAGGAGGTAACATGGAGGTCCTACTACTACTGAGGAGGTAACATGGAGGTCCTACTACTGAGGAGAGGAGGTAACATGGAGGTCCTACTACTACAGAGGAGAGGAGGTAACATGGAGGTCCTACTACTACTGAGGAGGTAACATGGAGGTCCTACTACTACTGAGGAGAGGAGGTAACATGGAGGTCCTACTACTACTGAGGAGGTAACATGGAGGTCCTACTACTACTGAGGAGAGGAGGTAACATGGAGGTCCTACTACTACTGAGGAGGTAACATGGAGGTCCTACTACTACTGAGTAGAGGAGGTAACATGGAGGTCCTACTACTACTGAGTAGAGGAGGTAACATGGAGGTCCTATTACTACAGAGTAGAGGAGGTAACATGGAGGTCCTACTACTACTGAGGAGGTAACATGGAGGTCCTACTACTACTGAGTAGAGGAGGTAACATGGAGGTCCTACTACTACTGAGGAGGTAACATGGAGGTCCTACTACTACTGAGTAGAGGAGGTAACATGGAGGTCCTACTACTACTGAGGAGGTAACATGGAGGTCCTACTACTACTGAGGAGAGGAGGTAACATGGAGGTCCTACTACTACTGAGTAGAGGAGGTAACATGGAGGTCCTACTACTACTGAGGAGAGGAGGTAACATGGAGGTCCTACTACTACTGAGGAGGTAACATGGAGGTCCTACTACTACTGAGGAGGTAACATGGAGGTCCTACTACTACTGAGGAGAGGAGGTGACATGGAGGTCCTACTACTACTGAGGAGAGGAGGTAACATGGAGGTCCTACTACTACTGAGTAGAGGAGGTAACATGGAGGTCCTACTACTACTGAGGAGGTAACATGTAGGTCCTACTACTACTGAGGAGGTAACATGGAGGTCCTACTACTACTGAGTAGAGGAGGTAACATGGAGGTCCTACTACTACTGAGGAGAGGAGGTAACATGGAGGTCCTACTACTACTGAGGAGGTAACATGGAGGTCCTACTACTACTGAGGAGGTAACATGGAGGTCCTACTACTACAGAGGAGAGGAGGTAACATGGAGGTCCTACTACTACTGAGGAGGTGACATGGAGGTCCTACTACTACTGAGTAGAGGAGGTAACATGGAGGTCCTACTACTACTGAGTAGAGGAGGTAACATGGAGGTCCTACTACTACTGAGGAGGTAACATGGAGGTCTTACTACTACAGAGGAGAGGAGGTAACATGGAGGTCCTACTACTACTGAGGAGGTAACATGGAGGTCCTACTACTACTGAGGAGGTAACATGGAGGTCTTACTACTACTGAGTAGAGGAGGTAACATGGAGGTCCTACTACAGAGGAGAGGAGGTAACATGGGGGTCCTACTACTACTGAGTAGAGGAGGTAACATGGAGGTCCTACTACTACTGAGGAGAGGAGGTAACATGGAGGTCCTACTACTACTGAGTAGAGGAGGTAACATGGAGGTCCTACTACTACTGAGTAGAGGAGGTAACATGGAGGTCCTACTACTACAGAGGAGAGGAGGTAACATGGAGGTCCTACTACTACTGAGTAGAGGAGGTAACATGGAGGTCCTACTACTACTGAGTAGAGGAGGTAACATGGAGGTCCTACTACTACTGAGGAGAGGAGGTAACATGGAGGTCCTACTACTACTGAGTAGAGGAGGTAACATGGAGGTCCTACTAGTACTGAGGAGGTAACATGGAGGTCCTACTACTACTGAGTAGAGGAGGTAACATGGAGGTCCTACTACTACTACTGAGGAGAGGAGGTAACATGGAGGTCCTACTACTACTGAGTAGAGGAGGTAACATGGAGGTCCTACTACTACTGAGGAGGTAACATGGAGGTCCTACTACTACTGAGTAGAGGAGGTAACATGGAGGTCCTACTACTACTGAGGAGAGGAGGTAACATGGAGGTCCTACTACTACTGAGTAGAGGAGGTAACATGGAGGTCCTACTACTACTGAGGAGGTAACATGGAGGTCCTACTACTACTGAGGAGAGGAGGTAACATGGAGGTCCTACTACTACTGAGGAGGTAACATGGAGGTCCTACTACTGAGGAGAGGAGGTAACATGGAGGTCCTACTACTACAGAGGAGAGGAGGTAACATGGAGGTCCTACTACTACTGAGGAGGTAACATGGAGGTCCTACTACTACTGAGGAGAGGAGGTAACATGGAGGTCCTACTACTACTGAGGAGGTAACATGGAGGTCCTACTACTACTGAGGAGAGGAGGTAACATGGAGGTCCTACTACTACTGAGGAGGTAACATGGAGGTCCTACTACTACTGAGTAGAGGAGGTAACATGGAGGTCCTACTACTACTGAGTAGAGGAGGTAACATGGAGGTCCTATTACTACAGAGTAGAGGAGGTAACATGGAGGTCCTACTACTACTGAGGAGGTAACATGGAGGTCCTACTACTACTGAGTAGAGGAGGTAACATGGAGGTCCTACTACTACTGAGGAGGTAACATGGAGGTCCTACTACTACTGAGTAGAGGAGGTAACATGGAGGTCCTACTACTACTGAGGAGGTAACATGGAGGTCCTACTACTACTGAGGAGAGGAGGTAACATGGAGGTCCTACTACTACAGAGGAGAGGAGGTAACATGGAGGTCCTACTACTACTGAGGAGGTAACATGGAGGTCCTACTACTACTGAGGAGGTAACATGGAGGTCCTACTACTACTGAGGAGAGGAGGTCACATGGAGGTCCTACTACTACTGAGGAGGTAACATGGAGGTCCTACTACTACAGAGGAGAGGAGGTAACATGGAGGTCCTACTACTACTGAGTAGAGGAGGTAACATGGAGGTCCTACTACTACTGAGGAGAGGAGGTAACATGGAGGTCCTACTACTACTGAGGAGGTAACATGGAGGTCCTACTACTACTGAGGAGAGGAGGTAACATGGAGGTCCTACTACTACTGAGGAGGTAACATGGAGGTCCTACTACTACTGAGGAGGTAACATGGAGGTCCTACTACTACTGAGGAGAGGAGGTAACATGGAGGTCCTACTACTGCTGAGGAGAGTAGGTAACATGGAGGTCCTATTACTACTGAGGAGAGGAGGTAACATGGAGGTCCTACTACTACAGAGGAGAGGAGGTAACATGGAGGTCCTACTACTACTGAGGAGGTAACATGGAGGTCCTACTACTACTGAGGAGGTAACATGGAGGTCCTACTACTACTGAGGAGAGGAGGTCACATGGAGGTCCTACTACTACTGAGGAGGTAACATGGAGGTCCTACTACTACAGAGGAGAGGAGGTAACATGGAGGTCCTACTACTACTGAGTAGAGGAGGTAACATGGAGGTCCTACTACTACTGAGGAGAGGAGGTAACATGGAGGTCCTACTACTACTGAGGAGGTAACATGGAGGTCCTACTACTACTGAGGAGAGGAGGTAACATGGAGGTCCTACTACTACTGAGGAGGTAACATGGAGGTCCTACTACTACTGAGGAGGTAACATGGAGGTCCTACTACTACTGAGGAGAGGAGGTAACATGGAGGTCCTACTACTGCTGAGGAGAGTAGGTAACATGGAGGTCCTATTACTACTGAGGAGAGGAGGTAACATGGAGGTCCTACTACTACTGAGGAGGTAACATGGAGGTCCTACTACTACTGAGTAGAGGAGGTAACATGGAGGTCCTACTACTACTGAGTAGAGGAGGTAACATGGAGGTCCTACTACTACTGAGGAGAGGAGGTAACATGGAGGTCCTACTACTACTGAGGAGAGGAGGTAACATGGAGGTCCTACTACTACTGAGGAGAGGAGGTAACATGGAGGTCCTACTACTACTGAGGAGAGGAGGTAACATGGAGGTCCTACTACTACTGAGGAGAGGAGGTAACATGGAGGTCCTACTACTACTGAGGAGGTAACATGGAGGTCCTACTACTGAGGAGAGGAGGTAACATGGAGGTCCTACTACTACTGAGGAGAGGAGGTAACATGGAGGTCCTACTACAGAGGAGAGGAGGTAACATGGAGGTCCTACTACTACTGAGGAGAGGAGGTAACATGGAGGTCCTACTACTACTGAGGAGAGGAGGTAACATGGAGGTCCTACTACTACAGAGGAGAGGAGGTAACATGGAGGTCCTACTACTACTGAGTAGAGGAGGTAACATGGAGGTCCTACTACTACAGAGGAGAGGAGGTAACATGGAGGTCCTACTACTACTGAGGAGAGGAGGTAACATGGAGGTCTTACTACTACAGAGGAGAGGAGGTAACATGGAGGTCCTACTACTACAGAGGAGGTAACATGGAGGTCCTACTACTACTGAGGAGAGGAGGTAACATGGAGGTCCTACTACTACTGAGGAGGTAACATGGAGGTCCTACTACTACTGAGGAGGTAACATGGAGGTCCTACTACTACTGAGGAGAGGAGGTAACATGGAGGTCCTACTACTACTGAGTAGAGGAGGTAACATGGAGGTCCTACTACTACTGAGTAGAGGAGGTAACATGGAGGTCCTACTACTACTGAGTAGAGGAGGTAACATGGAGGTCCTACTACTACTGAGGAGGTAACATGGAGGTCCTACTACTACTGAGTAGAGGAGGTAACATGGAGGTCCTACTACTACTGAGGAGGTAACATGGAGGTCCTACTACTACTGAGGAGGTAACATGGAGGTCCTACTACTACTGAGGAGAGGAGGTAACATGGAGGTCCTACTACTACTGAGTAGAGGAGGTAACATGGAGGTCCTACTACTACTGAGGAGAGGAGGTGACATGGAGGTCCTACTACTACTGAGGAGAGGAGGTAACATGGAGGTCCTACTACTACTGAGGAGGTAACATGGAGGTCCTACTACAGATGAGAGGAGGTAACATGGAGGTCCTACTACTACTGAGTAGAGGAGGTAACATGGAGGTCCTACTACTACAGAGGAGAGGAGGTAACATGGAGGTCCTACTACTACAGAGGAGGTAACATGGAGGTCCTACTACTACTGAGGAGGTAACATGGAGGTCCTACTACTACTGAGTAGAGGAGGTAACATGGAGGTCCTACTACTGAGGAGAGGAGGTAACATGGAGGTCCTACTACTACTGAGGAGGTAACATGGAGGTCCTACTACTACTGAGGAGGTAACATGGAGGTCCTACTACTACTGAGGAGAGGAGGTAACATGGAGGTCCTACTACTACTGAGGAGAGGAGGTGACATGGAGGTCCTACTACTACTGAGGAGAGGAGGTAACATGGAGGTCCTACTACTACTGAGGAGGTAACATGGAGGTCCTACTACAGAGGAGAGGAGGTAACATGGAGGTCCTACTACTACTGAGTAGAGGAGGTAACATGGAGGTCCTACTACTACAGAGGAGAGGAGGTAACATGGAGGTCCTACTACTACAGAGGAGGTAACATGGAGGTCCTACTACTACTGAGGAGGTAACATGGAGGTCCTACTACTACTGAGTAGAGGAGGTAACATGGAGGTCCTACTACTACTGAGGAGGTAACATGGAGGTCCTACTACTACAGAGGAGAGGAGGTAACATGGAGGTCCTACTACTACTGAGTAGAGGAGGTAACATGGAGGTCCTACTACTACTGAGGAGGTGACATGGAGGTCCTACTACTACTGAGGAGGTAACATGGAGGTCCTACTACTACAGAGGAGAGGAGGTAACATGGAGGTCCTACTACTACTGAGGAGAGGAGGTAACATGGAGGTCCTACTACTACTGAGTAGAGGAGGTAACATGGAGGTCCTACTACTACAGAGGAGAGGAGGTAACATGGAGGTCCTACTACTACAGAGGAGAGGAGGTAACATGGAGGTCCTACTACTACTGAGGAGAGGAGGTAACATGGAGGTCCTACTACTACTGAGGAGAGGAGGTAACATGGAGGTCCTACTACTACTGAGGAGGTAACATGGAGGTCCTACTACTACTGAGTAGAGGAGGTAACATGGAGGTCCTACTACTACTGAGGAGGTAACATGGAGGTCCTACTACTACTGAGTAGAGGAGGTAACATGGAGGTCCTACTACTACTGAGGAGGTAACATGGAGGTCCTACTACTACTGAGGAGAGGAGGTAACATGGAGGTCCTACTACTACTGAGGAGAGGAGGTAACATGGAGGTTCTACTACTGAGTAGAGGAGGTAACATGGAGGTCCTACTACTACTGAGGAGGTAACATGGAGGTCCTACTACTACTGAGGAGGTAACATGGAGGTCCTACTACTACAGAGGAGAGGAGGTAACATGGAGGTCCTACTACTACTGAGTAGAGGAGGTAACATGGAGGTCCTACTACTACTGAGGAGAGGAGGTAACATGGAGGTCCTACTACTACTGAGTAGAGGAGGTAACATGGAGGTCCTACTACTACTGAGGAGAGGAGGTAACATGGAGGTCCTACTACTACTGAGGAGGTAACATGGAGGTCCTACTACTACTGAGGAGGTAACATGGAGGTACTACTACTACTGAGTAGAGGAGGTGACATGGAGGTCCTACTACTACTGAGGAGGTAACATTGAGGTCCTACTACTACAGAGGAGAGGAGGTGACATGGAGGTCCTACTACTACAGAGGAGAGGAGGTAACATGGAGGTCCTACTACTACTGAGGAGAGGAGGTAACATGGAGGTCCTACTACTACTGAGTAGAGGAGGTAACATGGAGGTCCTACTACTACTGAGGAGAGGAGGTAACATGGAGATCCTACTACTACTGAGTAGAGGAGGTAACATGGAGGTCCTACTACTACTGAGTAGAGGAGGTAACATGGAGGTCCTACTACTACTGAGGAGGTAACATGGAGGTCCTACTACTACTGAGGAGGTAACATGGAGGTCCTACTACTACTGAGGAGGTAACATGGAGGTCCTACTACTACTGAGGAGGTAACATGGAGGTCCTACTACTACTGAGTAGAGGAGGTAACATGGAGGTCCTACTACTACTGAGGAGGTAACATGGAGGTCTTACTACTACTGAGGAGAGGAGGTAACATGGAGGTCCTACTACTACTGAGGAGAGGAGGTAACATGGAGGTCCTACTACTACTGAGGAGGTAACATGGAGGTCCTACTACTACTGAGGAGGTAACATGGAGGTCCTACTACTACTGAGGAGGTAACATGGAGTTCCTACTACTACTGAGGAGGTAACATGGAGGTCCTACTACTACAGAGGAGGTAACATGGAGGTCCTACTACTACTGAGTAGAGGAGGTAACATGGAGGTCCTACTACTACTGAGGAGGTAACATGGAGGTCCTACTACTACTGAGGAGGTAACATGGAGGTCCTACTACTACAGAGGAGAGGAGGTAACATGGAGGTCCTACTACTACTGAGGAGAGGAGGTAACATGGAGGTCCTACTACTACAGAGGAGAGGAGGTAACATGGAGGTCCTACTACTACTGAGTAGAGGAGGTAACATGGAGGTCCTACTACTACAGAGGAGAGGAGGTAACATGGAGGTCCTACTACTACTGAGTAGAGGAGGTAACATGGAGGTCCTACTACTACTGAGGAGAGGAGGTAACATGGAGGTCCTACTACTACAGAGGAGAGGAGGTAACATGGAGGTCCTACTACTACTGAGTAGAGGAGGTAACATGGAGGTCCTACTACTACTGAGGAGAGGAGGTAACATGGAGGTCCTACTACTACAGAGGAGAGGAGGTAACATGGAGGTCCTACTACTACTGAGTAGAGGAGGTAACATGGAGGTCCTACTACTACTGAGGAGGTAACATGGAGGTCCTACTACTACTGAGTAGAGGAGGTAACATGGAGGTCCTACTACTACTGAGTAGAGGAGGTAACATGGAGATCCTACTACTACTGAGGAGGTAACATGGAGGTCCTACTACTACAGAGGAGAGGAGGTAACATGGAGGTCCTACTACTACTGAGGAGAGGAGGTAACATGGAGGTCCTACTACTGAGGAGAGGAGGTAACATGGAGGTCCTACTACTGCTGAGGAGAGGAGGTAACATGGAGGTCCTACTACTACTGAGTAGAGGAGGTAACATGGAGGTCCTACTACTACTGAGGAGGTAACATGGAGGTCCTACTACTACTGAGGAGAGGAGGTAACATGGAGGTTCTACTACTACTGAGTAGAGGAGGTAACATGGAGGTCCTACTACTACAGAGGAGGTAACATGGAGGTCCTACTACTACAGAGGAGGTAACATGGAGGTCCTACTACTACAGAGGAGGTAACATGGAGGCCCTACTACTACTGAGGAGGTAACATGGAGGTCCTACTACTACAGAGGAGAGGAGGTAACATGGAGGTCCTACTACTACAGAGGAGGTAACATGGAGGTCCTACTACTACTGAGGAGAGGAGGTAACATGGAGGTCCTACTACTACTGAGGAGAGGAGGTAACATGGAGGTCCTACTACTACAGAGGAGAGGAGGTAACATGGAGGTCCTACTACTACAGAGGAGGTAACATGGAGGTCCTACTACTACTGAGGAGAGGAGGTAACATGGAGGTCCTACTACTACAGAGGAGGTAACATGGAGGTCCTACTACTACTGAGGAGGTAACATGGAGGTCCTACTACTACAGAGGAGGTAACATGGAGGTCCTACTACTACTGAGGAGGTAACATGGAGGTCCTACTACTACTGAGGAGAGGAGGTAACATGGAGGTCCTACTACTACAGAGGAGGTAACATGGAGGTCCTACTACTACTGAGGAGGTAACATGGAGGTCCTACTACTACAGAGGAGGTAACATGGAGGTCCTACTACTACTGAGGAGGTAACATGGAGGTCCTACTACTACAGAGGAGAGGAGGTAACATGGAGATCCTACTACTGAGGAGGTAACATGGAGGTCCTACTACTACTGAGGAGAGGAGGTAACATGGAGGTCCTACTACTACTGAGTAGAGGAGGTAACATGGAGGTCCTACTACTACTGAGTAGAGGAGGTAACATGGAGATCCTACTACTACAGAGGAGGTAACATGGAGGTCCTACTACTACTGAGGAGGTAACATGGAGGTCCTACTACTACTGAGGAGAGGAGTTAACATGGAGGTCCTACTACTACTGAGTAGAGGAGGTAACATGGAGGTCCTACTACTACTGAGGAGAGGAGGTAACATGGAGGTCCTACTACTACAGAGTAGAGGAGGTAACATGGAGGTCCTACTACTACTGAGGAGAGGAGGTAACATGGAGGTCCTACTACTACTGAGTAGAGGAGGTAACATGGAGGTCCTACTACTACTGAGGAGAGGAGGTAACATGGAGGTCCTACTACTACAGAGTAGAGGAGGTAACATGGAGGTCCTACTACTACTGAGGAGAGGAGGTAACATGGAGGTCCTACTACTGAGGAGAGGAGGTAACATGGAAGTCCTACTACTACAGAGGAGGTAACATGGAGATCCTACTACAGAGTAGAGGAGGTAACATGGAGATCCTACTACTACTGAGTAGAGGAGGTAACATGGACGTCCTACTACTACAGAGGAGGTAACATGGAGATCCTACTACTACTGAGTAGAGGAGGTAACATGGAAGTCCTACTACTACTGAGGAGGTAACATGGAGGTCCTACTACTACTGAGGAGAGGAGGTAACATGGAGGTCCTACTACTACTGAGTAGAGGAGGTAACATGGAGGTCCTACTACAGAGGAGAGGAGGTAACATGGAGGTCCTACTACTACTGAGTAGAGGAGGTAACATGGAGGTCCTACTACTACTGAGGAGAGGAGGTAACATGGAGGTCCTACTACTACTGAGGAGAGGAGGTAACATGGAGGTCCTACTACTACAGAGGAGAGGAGGTAACATGGAGATCCTACTACTACTGAGGAGAGGAGGTAACATGGAGGTCCTACTACTACTGAGGAGAGGAGGTAACATGGAGGTCCTACTACTACTGAGGAGGTAACATGGAGGTCCTACTACTACTGAGGAGAGGAGGTAACATGGAGGTCCTACTACTACTGAGGAGAGGAGGTAACATGGAGGTCCTACTACTACTGAGTAGAGGAGGTAACATGGAGGTCCTACTACTACTGAGTAGAGGAGGTAACATGGAGGTCCTACTACTACTGAGTAGAGGAGGTAACATGGAGGTCCTACTACTACTGAGTAGAGGAGGTAACATGGAGGTCCTACTACTACTGAGTAGAGGAGGTAACATGGAGATCCTACTACTACTGAGGAGAGGAGGTAACATGGAGATCCTACTACTACTGAGTAGAGGAGGTAACATGGAGGTCCTACTACTACAGAGGAGGTAACATGGAGGTCCTACTACTACAGAGGAGGTAACATGGAGGTCCTACTACTACAGAGGAGGTAACATGGAGGTCCTACTACTACTGAGGAGGTAACATGGAGGTCCTACTACTACTGAGGAGAGGAGGTAACATGGAGGTCCTACTACTACTGAGAAGAGGAGGTAACATGGAGGTCCTACTACTACAGAGGAGGTAACATGGTGTTCCTACTACTACTGAGGAGAGGAGGTAACATGGAGGTCCTACTACTACTGAGGAGGTAACATGGAGGTCCTACTACTACTGAGGAGAGGAGGTAACATGGAGGTCCTACAACTACTGAGGAGGTAACATGGAGGTCCTACTACTACTGAGGAGAGGAGGTAACATGGAGGTCCTACTACTACAGAGGAGAGGAGGTAACATGGAGGTCCTACTACTACAGAGGAGGTAACATGGAGGTCCTACTACTACTGAGGAGGTAACATGGAGGTCCTACTACTACTGAGGAGGTAACATGGAGGTCCTACTACTACTGAGGAGAGGAGGTAACATGGAGGTCCTACTACTACTGAGTAGAGGAGGTAACATGGAGGTCCTACTACTACTGAGTAGAGGAGGTAACATGGAGGTCCTACTACTACTGAGGAGGTAACATGGAGGTCCTACTACTACTGAGTAGAGGAGGTAACATGGAGGTCCTACTACTGAGGAGAGGAGGTAACATGGAGGTCCTACTACTACTGAGGAGAGGAGGTAACATGGAGGTCCTACTACTACTGAGGAGAGGAGGTAACATGGAGGTCCTACTACTACTGAGGAGAGGAGGTAACATGGAGGTCCTACTACTACTGAGTAGAGGAGGTAACATGGAGGTCCTACTACTACTGAGGAGAGGAGGTAACATGGAGGTCCTACTACTACTGAGGAGGTAACATGGAGGTCCTACTACTACAGAGGAGAGGAGGTAACATGGAGGTCCTACTACTACTGAGGAGGTAACATGGAGGTCCTACTACTGAGGAGAGGAGGTAACATGGAGGTCCTACTACTACTGAGGAGAGGAGGTAACATGGAGGTCCTACTACTACAGAGGAGAGGAGGTAACATGGAGGTCCTACTACTACTGAGGAGGTAACATGGAGGTCCTACTACTACAGAGGAGGTAACATGGAGGTCCTACTACTACAGAGGAGAGGAGGTAACATGGAGATCCTACTACTACTGAGGAGAGGAGGTAACATGGAGGTCCTACTACTACAGAGGAGGTAACATGGAGGTCCTACTACTACAGAGGAGGTAACATGGAGGTCCTACTACTACAGAGGAGAGGAGGTAACATGGAGGTCCTACTACTACTGAGGAGGTAACATGGAGGTCCTACTACTACTGAGGAGAGGAGGTAACATGGAGGTCCTACTACTACTGAGGAGAGGAGGTAACATGGAGGTCCTACTACTACTGAGGATAGGAGGTAACATGGAGGTCCTACTACTACTGAGGAGGTAACATGGAGGTCCTACTACTACTGAGTAGAGGAGGTAACATGGAGGTCCTACTACTACAGAGGAGGTAACATGGAGGTCCTACTACTACAGAGGAGAGGAGGTAACATGGAGGTCCTACTACTACTGAGGAGAGGAGGTAACATGGAGGTCCTACTACTACTGAGGAGAGGAGGTAACATGGAGGTCCTACTACTACTGAGTAGAGGAGGTAACATGGAGGTCCTACTACTACTGAGGAGAGGAGGTAACATGGAGGTCCTACTACTACTGAGGAGAGGAGGTAACATGGAGGTCCTACTACTACTGAGGAGGTAACATGGAGGTCCTACTACTACTGAGTAGAGGAGGTAACATGGAGGTCCTACTACTACAGAGGGAGGCCTACTGGATATCCTGTCTAAAAACATTGACCCCTAGTGGTCTGAATTATTGACTTAGATCTCAGACACTTCTTATGAACAAGTATTTAAAAAATCAGTATATTCTTTCTACAGGTTATCAGCGTACACCCAATATGTTACCCATGTTGATAATGCTTATTATGCATTAGGGTTGAACCAAAAGATTATTGGTAACAATTATATATATACATGTGTGTATATGTATGTGGAATTACATTAAACAATGTATGTTGATGCAAATATCACTGTACAACATCTTATGTTTCCATGTGATAACAGTAGCCCAATATATTCTTTATTGGGGGTGTCTTGCTAATTGCCTATAATTTCCACCTGTTGTCTATTCCAGTTGCACAACAGCATGTAAAATTTATTGTCAATCAGTGTTGCTTCCTAAGTGGACAGTTTGATTTCACAGAAGTGTGATTGACTTGGAGTTACATTGTGTTGTTTAAGTGTTCCCTTTATTTTTTTGAGCAGTGTATATATAAGTGGGCGACTATTTTTATAACCGGTAAGTCGTATGAAAATCATATATTATTGGTGTTTTGAGTCCTCTGACAATTCCAGGAAAAGCTATTGTATTCATGGGGCTGTAGTTGAGCAGATGGCTGTGTCATGTCTGTCCAGGTGAGCTCCCTCAGCACACCAGTAGCTCCAACATGTTAACTGATTGGCAGATAGTTTGACTGGAGAGTTCACTTCCTAGCTTTATAATAAGTGAGTAGTGGTCACATCCCAAGTGGCACCCTATTCCCTATATAGTGCACTATTTTTAACCAGAGTTTGCACCCTATTCCCTATATAGTGCGCTACTTTTGACCAGAGTTTGCACCCTATTCCCTATATAGTGCACTACTTTTGACCAGAGTTTGCACCTTATTCCCTATATAGTGCACTACTTTTGACCAGTGTTTGCACTCTATTCCCTATATAGTGCGCTACTTTTGACCAGAGTTTGCACTCTATTCCCTATATAGTGCGCTACTTTTGATCAGAGTTTGCACCCTATTCCCTATATAGTGCACTACTTTTGATCAGAGTTTGCACCCTATTCCCTATATAGTGCACTACTTTTGACCAGTGTTTGCACCCTGTTCTCTATATAGTGCCATTTCAGAAGCAGACAGTGACTAAGACACCTGTATATACCACATGTATGGTTGATAGGAAGTGTGACTTCAGACTCAGAGAAGCTAAGCCGGTCCTTATCTCTCCCCTCCAGACCGATGAGGGGGTCGTCAGCAGGTAGCCAGGAAGGGAACAGTGCACTGAGCTGGGGTATTAGGCTCTGCATCTCCCCCCCTGGGAGCAACAGACCATGGGCAGTCTGAGACAGATGCTCCAGTGAGAAGGCACTGAGGCTGGGTTTAATGGTAACTACCGTCCAATTTCCAAGGTAACTTTCCTTTCCAAACTTTTAGAATCGCTGGCCAACTCTCAGCTTTTAAATTGTCATTCTCTTCTAAATGTGCACCAGTCTGGTTTTATGACCTGGGCCCGTATGTACAGTGCATTCGGAAAGTATTCAGACCCCTTAACTTTTTCCACATTTTGTAATGTTACAGCCTTATTCTGAAATGGATTAAATCGTTTTTCCCCCCTCATCAATCAACACACAATACCTCATAATGAAAGTCCCAAAATGGGTTTTTATATATTTTTGCTAATTTATAAAAAACATCCCGTTTGCGTCAGTATTCACACACTTTACTCAGTACTTTGTTGAAGCACCTTTGGCAGCGATTACTGCCTCGAGTCTTCTTGAGTATGACGCTACAAGCTTAGCACACCTGTATTTGGGGAGTTTCTCCCATTCTTCTCTGAAGATCCTCAAGATCTGTCAGGTTGGATGGGGAGCGTTGCTGCACAGCTATTATCACGTCTCTCCAGAGATGTTTGATTGGGTTCAAGTCCAGGCTCTGGCTGGGCCACTAAAGGACATTCAGAGACTTGTCCCAAAGCCACTCCTCCATTGTCTTGACTGTGGGCTTAGGTTCGTTGTACTTTTGTGAGGTGAACCTTCACCCCAGTCTGAGGTTTTCATCATGGATCTCTCTGTACATTGCTCTGTTCATCTTTGCCTTGATCCTGACTAGTCTCCCAGTCCCTGCCACTGAAAAACATCCCCACAGCATGATGCTGCCACCACCATGCTTCACCGTAGGGATGGTGTGAGGTTTCCTCCAGACGTGATGACTAGCATTCAGGCCAAAGAGTTCAATCTTGGTTTCATCTGACCATAGAATCTTGTTTCTACTGGTTTGAGTCCTTTAGGTGCCTTTTGGCAAACTCCAATCGGGCTGTCAAACTCCAATCGAGCTTTTGCTGAGGAGTGCTTTCCGTCTGGCCACTCTACCATAAAGGCCTGATTGGTGGAGTGCTGCAGAGATGGGAGTACCTTTCAGAAGGACAACCATCTCCACAGAGGAACTCTGGAGTTCTGTCAGAGTGACCATTGGGTTCTTGGTGACCTCCCTGACCAAGGCCCTTCTACTCCGATTGCTCAGTTTGGCCAGGCGGCCAGCTCTAGGAAGAGTCTTGGTGGTTCCAAACTTCTTCCATTTAAGAATGATTGAAGCCATTGTGTCCTTGGGAACCTTCAATACTGCAGACATTTTGGTATCCTTCCCCAGATCTGTGCCTCGACATATTCCTGTCTCATAGCTCTTCGGACAATTCCTTCGACCTCATGGCTTGGTTTTTGCTCTGACATGCATTGTCAACTGGGACCTTATATAGACAGGTGTGTGCCTTTCCAAATTATGTCCAATTCATAAAATTTACCACAGGTGGACTCCAACCAAGTTGTAGAAACGTATCAAGAATGATCAATGTAAACAGGATACACCTGCTCAATTTCGAGGTTCATAGCGAAGGGTCTGAATACTAAATGTAAATAAGGTATTTCAGTTCATTTGTAATACATTTACAAAAATGTGTAAAAACCTGTTTTTGCTTTGTAATAACATAAATTGTGTGTAGACTGATGAGGAAAAAACGATTTACTCCATTTTAGAATAAGGCTGTAACAATGTGGAATGTGGAAAAAGTCAAGGGTTGTGAATATTTTCCAAATGCACTGGATCAAGTGTTTTAGAGAAGGAGTGCTGATCTAGGATCTGGTTTTCCCTGTCCATGTGTAACGGATGTGAAATGGCTAGCTAGTTAGCAGTGGGGCGCGCTAATAGCCTTTCAATCAGTGACGTCAATTGCTCTGAGACCTTGAAGTAGTAGTTCCACTTGCTCTGCAAGGGCCGGATCTGGCCTTTGTGGAGCGAGGGGTAACGATGCTTTGTGGGTGACTGTTGTTGATGTGTGCAGAGGGTCCCTGGTTTGAGCCCGGGTGTGGGCGAGGGGAAGGACGTAAAGTTAAACTGTTACACATGTAATCTTATTCATTATGATCAAACCTGATTCCAAATCAGTACTTCTGCTCTGATCTGCTTGATACACACAGTACCTACAGAAAGTATTCACACAGCCTGAATTTAAAATGGATTCAATTGAGATGTCACTGTCCTAAACACAATACCCCATAATGTCAAAGTGGAATTATGTTTTTAGACATTTTTACAAATTAATTAAAAATGAAAAGTTGAAATGTCTTGAGTCAATAACTATTCAACCCCTTTGTTATGGCAAGCCCAACTAAGTTCACTCACTCTGTGCGCAATAATAGTGTTTAATATGATTTTTGAATGACTACCTAATCTCTGTACCCCCCACACAATTATCTATCTGTAAGGTCTTTCAGTCAAGCAGTTAATTTCAACCACAACGACCAGGGAGGTTTTTCAGTGCCTCGCAAAGAACGCCACCTATTTATTTTATTTTTTAAATCAGATTTGAAATATCCCTTTGAGCAAGGTGAAGTTATTAATTACACTTTGGATGGTGTGTCAATGCACCCAGTCACTACAAAGATACAGGCGCCCTTCCTAACTTAGTTGCCAGAGAGGAAGGAAACAGCACAGGGATTTCACCATGAAAACAGTTAGAGTTTAATGGCTGTGATAGGAGGAAACTGACATTGTAGTTACTCCACGATACTAACCTAAATGACAGAGGGAAAAGAACAAAGCCTGTACAAAACATGCATCCTGTTTACAACATGGCACTAAAGTAATACTGCAAAAAATGTGGCAAAGCAAATAGCTTTGTCTTGAATACAAAGTGCAATGTTTGGGGCAGATCCATTACAGCACATCCAGTACATTACTGAGTACCACTCTCCATATTTACAGCATAGTGGTGGCCGTGTCATTTTATGGGTATTCTTGTAATCGTTAAGGACTTGGGAATTTTTCAGGATAAAAAAAAGAAACGGAATGGAGCTAAGCTCAGACAAAATCCTGGAGGAAAACCTGGTTGTCGGCTCTCTGATTCAGAGGGTTAAATGCGGAAGACACATTTCAGTTGAAGGCAGTCAGTTGTACAACTGACTTCCCCCTTTCCCTTGCACATCAGACACTGGAAGACGAATTCATCTTTCAGCAGGACAATAACCTAAACCGCAAGGCCAAATCTACACTGGACTTGCTTACCAAGAGGACAGTGAATGTTCCTGCGTGGCTGAGTTACACGTTTGACTTGAATGTACTTGAAAATCTATGTTAAGACCTGAAAATGGTTGTCTAGCAATGATCAACAACCAATTTGACGAATTTTCTTGAAGAATAATGGGTCAAATATTGCAAAATTCAAGTGTGGAAAGCTCTCAGAGACTTACCCAGAAAGACTTACAGCTGTAATCACTGCCAAAGGTGCTTCTACAAAGTATTGACTCAGGGGTCTGAATACTTACAGTACCAGTCAAAAGTTTGGACACCCATACTCATTCAAGGGTTTTTCTTTATTTTTTACTCTTTTCTACATGTAGAATAATAGTGAAGACATCAACACTCTGAAATATTACACATGAAATCATGTAGTAACCAAAAAAGTGTTTAACAAATCAAAATATATTTTAGATTTTAGATTATTCAAAGTAGCCACCCATTGCCTTGATGACAGCTTTGCACACTCTTGGCATTCTCTCAATGTTGTGTCTCATAGCAAAGGGTCTGAATACTTATGTAAATAAGGTATTTCGGTTTTTCATTTTCAATACATTTGCAAAAAAAATCTAAGCATGTTTTCGCTTTGTCATTATGAGGTATTGCGTGTAGATGGATGCGGAAAAAAACTATTTAATTAATTTTGAATTCAGACTGTAACAACACTGTGGAATAAGTCAAGGGGTTATGAATGCTTTCTGAAGGCCCTGTAGCAACGATTCAGCTGCGACGCTCGTTCTAGATGATGTGCTAAGTTGTTTTTATGGTACAAACCATTGTGCTGCATTATTTATAGACTTTTCCAAGGCCTTTGACACTTGACTATTACTCATTCAACGGCTGACTGAAATAGGCCTGGATGAAATAGGCCTGGATGAAATAGGCCTGGATGAAATAGGCCTGGATGAAATAGGTCTGACAAATAGGCCTGGATGAAATAGGCCTGGATGAAATAGGTGTGACAAATAGGCCTGGATGAAATAGGTCTGACAAATAGGCCTGGATGAAATAGGCCTGGATGAAATAGGTCTGACAAATAGGCCTGGATGAAATAGGCCTGGATGAAATAGGTCTGACAAATAGGCCTGGATGAAATAGGCCTGGATGAAATAGGCCTGGATGAAATAGGTCTGGATGAAATAGGCCAGGATGAAATAGGTCTGGATGAAATAGGCCTGGATGAAATAGGCCTGGATGAAATAGACCTGGATGAAATAGGTCTGGATGAAATGGGTCTGGATGAAATAGGCCTGGATGAATTAGGTCTGGATGAATTAGGTCTGGATGAAATAGGTCTGGATGAAATAGGTCTGGATGATATAGGTCTGGATGATATAGGTCTGGATGAAATAGGTCTGGATGAAATAGGTCTGGATGAAATAGACCTGGATGAATTAGGCCTGGATGAAATAGGTCTGGATGAAATAGGCCTGGATGAAATAGGTCTGGATGATATAGGTCTGGATGAAATAGACCTGGATGAAATAGGCCTGGATGAAATAGGTCTGGATGAAATAGGACTGGATGAAATAGGTCTGGATCAGGATTCTTGCAAGGGGTTCGAGAATTATTTCAGACAAGACACAATGTGTGATTTTTGTTGGTGTCAAGTCTAGTTTCCTGGATATTACAAAATGTGTACTGCAGGGGTCAGTATTGGGACCTGTTCTCTTAGACCACTATTATTTATATAAATAGTCAATCTGTTAACGTGTAATATGTATCTGTATGCAGACTAGACTGTTACTTATGCCGTTGCTCCAACTGTTGAACAGGCTATGTTAGATCTTCAATCTGACCTTGTTACCTAACAGAACGCCCTGGTTGGTATAAAACTACTCAATGCGGGCAAGACTAAATCTATGTTCTGTAGTTCTCGCAAAAATGTTTGATGGACTACATATTTATTCATTGGACGGTTCGCCCATCGATCGGGTTCGCCTCTATAAATATCTGGGCGTCTGTATTGACAAAAATCTAATGTTTTAAAAAACATACGGATCTAGTTAAAAAGCAAACATTTAATATGGGCTTATTTTTTTTATTATCGATCTCATCTCTTCCTAAATAGCAGAAAGCAGAATGTACAGTCGACTTTCCAGCCAGTTCTGGTCTATGGTGACACCATTTACCAGGTTGCAGCAGCCACTACTCTTAAACCATTGGATGCCGTCTACCACAGCACCATTTACCAGGTTGCAGCAGCCACTACTCTTAAACCATTGGATGTTGTCTACCACAGCACCATTTACCAGGTTGCAGCAGCCACTACTCTTAAACCATTGGATGTTGTCTACCACAGCACCATTTACCAGGTTGCAGCAGCCACTACTCTTAAACCATTGGGATGCCATCTACCACAGCACCATTTACCAGGTTGCAGCAGCCACTACTCTTAAACCATTGGGATGCCATCTACCACAGCACCATTTACCAGGTTGCAGCAGCCACTACTCTTAAACCATTGGGATGCCATCTACCACAGCACCATTTACCAGGTTGCAGCAGCCACTACTCTTAAACCATTGGGATGCCATCTACCACAACACCATTTACCAGGTTGCAGCAGCCACTACTCTTAAACCATTGGATGCCATCTACCACAGCACCATTTACCAGGTTGCAGCAGCCACTACTCTTAAACCATTGGGATGCCATCTACCACAGCACCATTTACCAGGTTGCAGCAGCCACTACTCTTAAACCATTGGATGTCATCTACCACAGCACCATTTACCAGGTTGCAGCAGCCACTACTCTTAAACCATTGGGATGCCGTCTACCACAGCACCATTTACCAGGTTGCAGCAGCCACTACTCTTAAACCATTGGATGTCATCTACCACAGCACCATTTACCAGGTTGCAGCAGCCACTACTCTTAAACCATTGGGATGCCGTCTACCACAGCACCATTTACCAGGTTGCAGCAGCCACTACTCTTAAACCATTGGATGCCATCTACCACAGCACCATTTACCAGGTTGCAGCAGCCACTACTCTTAAACCATTGGGATGCCATCTACCACAGCACCATTTACCAGGTTGCAGCAGCCACTACTCTTAAACCATTGGGATGCCATCTACCACAGCACCATTTACCAGGTTGCAGCAGCCACTACTCTTAAACCATTGGGATGCCATCTACCACAGCACCAGTTACCAGGTTGCAGCAGCCACTACTCTTAAACCATTGGGATGTCATCTACCACAGCACCATTTACCAGGTTGCAGCAGCCACTACTCTTAAACCATTGGGATGCCGTCTACCACAGCACCATTTACCAGGTTGCAGCAGCCACTACTCTTAAACCATTGGATGCCATCTACCACAGCACCATTTGTTTTACCACAGATGACCGTTTTTAAAACTCATCACTGCATCCTGTATCAAAAGGTTTGGTTTGTCCTCCTTAAAGTCCCGTTGGTCACTTCATTATTCCCCTTTTGTCAACAAAACTCTACCATACAAGCTTCTGAGTTACCGTCTGCATTGCTTGCTGTGTTTGGGGTTTTCGGCTGTGTTTCTGTACAGCACGTTGTGACATCGGCTGATGTAAAAAGGACTTTAGAAATACATTTGATTAACTTACCTAACTTTGCTGTTAAAATATAAAATCTTGAGATACCAAACCCCTTCACTAACTCTTGAAGTGCCTCGGGTACTGAACTAGGTAAAAATGCTTTTAGATTAAAAGCACCTCATTACTGGAACAAACTACAAAATAGATTACAACTGGATTTCTGGTGCTGCTCGGGCAATTTAGATTATTGATTGGGGAGCTACTTATTGAGGAATGTAATTGTTTTTCTTGAATATTTGTGTTGTGCTGTGTTTTTACTGGTTTTACATTCGATTTGATTTTGTCTTTTAAAAAGGGAGAGGAACAGAGGATGGCCAATAGGGAACTTCTGATGGGACAGAGGACTGGCTAACTGCTAAGACCAATAGGGAACTTCTGAAGGGACAGAGGACTGGCTAACTGCTAAGGCCAATAGGGATCTTCTGAAGGGACAAAGGACTGGTTAACTGCTAAGGCCAATAGAGAACTTCTGAAGGGATAAAGGACTGGTTAACTGCTAAGGCCGAAGCCAGAAGAGAGCAGGAACTAAAGCTTATCTCCGTAAAGCTGCAGTCTAGACCAGGTTGAGCTCCTCAATAGATTCCTTTTCTCTAGAGGCTGCCAACTACACTCTGTCCCTACTGATCATGTCCCAGGACTATTGTTCCCACCTCTTCAAGGACCATGACAAATATCTGTTCCCGAAGGACCATGAAAAATATCTGTTCCTGAAGAACCATGAAAAATATCTGTCCCGAAGGACCATGACAAATATCTGTCCAGAAGGACCATGACAAATATCTGTCCCGAAGGACCGTGACAAATATCTGTCCCGAAGGACCGTGACAAATATCTGTCCCGAAGGACCATGACAAATATCTGTCCAGAAGGACCGTGACAAAGAGCACCACCTTACAGTCAGTGGTCTCAGAAATGAGATGCATCTTTAGTTTGGAACAGAAGCACCTACTTGATCAGTAAGGGTTTAGTTTCATCCAGTAGCATACATTCAGAAAATGGAGGACTAGAAAGCTGTCTCAAACATTTACAGGAGGAGTTGTGCGTTTTCCCCTAGCACTCCTCTCACAACCTGTTAGTGGGTGAGAATATTTATAGAGCCCATGTCTGATAGTATTGCCTTAAAGTGCCTGTACTTGGCTATACTTGTCTGTTAAAATGGCTGTAAAGTGGATGTAGTTGTCTGTTAAAAATGGAGAGCGGCCAGTGTTCTAGTGTTCCGGAATCCTCCATCACTTTCAAAGCATCCTCTGGAGGTTTCTCAAGCTTTTACAAGATGGCTGACAGTAGCCTACAGGGTGTTAAAGCTGATCTAGCCTGCAGTGTTGTCAGCCTTATCACAGACACGGTTCTGTGGCTGTTCTCTCTCTATTTCTTTCTTTCTTTCTGCTCTCTCAGAGAACAGTACCTAAGACGAGTGTCTCTCTGAGCTCTGCTCTGGGCAGTTATCCTGACCTCATTCCAGTTGTCTGGCAGCACAAAGAAACAGACAGCAGGGACTCATAATAGTCATATTGAAGTAACTAATGACCTGGTGTATTGGACCCTTTGTCCAGCATCAAGCCAGAGCACACAGACATCCTGAGTTAAATCTGCTGTAGCATTATGAAACCATAGTCTAATGGTCTGTTACTGTTATCATTACAGGTTGGCACGTATGATGTGTATTGTTGCCCTCGTCTTACTCCTCCTGTTACCCCTCCTGTTACCCCTCTTACCCCTCCTGTTACCCCTCCTCTTACCCCTCCTGTTACCCCTCCTCTTACTCCTCCTGTTACCCCTCCTCTTACTCCTCCTGTTACCCCTCTTGTTACTCCTCCTGTTACCCCTCCTGTTACACCTCTTCTTACTCCTCCTGTTACCCCTCTTCTTACTCCTCCTGTTACCCCTCCTGTTACCCCTCTTACCCCTCCTCTTACCCCTCCTCTTACCCCTCCTGTTACCCCTCCTCTTACTCCTCCTGTTACCCCTCCTCTTACTCCTCCTGTTACCCCTCTTACTCCTCCTGTTACCCCTCTTACCCATCCTTTTACCCCTCCTTTTACCCCTCCTGGTACTCCTCCTGTTACCCCTCCTCTTACGTCTCCTGTTACCCCTCCTCTTACGTCTCCTCTTACTCCTCCTGTTACCCATCCTGTTAATCCTCTTACTCCTCCTGTTTCTCCTCCTGTTAATCCTCTTACTCCTCCTGTTACTCCTCCTGTTACTCCTCTTACTCTTCTTTACCCCTCCTGTTACCCCTCCTGTTACACCTCCTGTTACTCCTCTTACTCCTCCTGTTACCCCTCCTGTTACCCCTCCTGTTACTCCTGTTACCCCTCCTGTTACCCCTGTTACTCCTCCTGTTACCCCTCCTGTTACCCCTCTTACCCCTCCTGTTACCCCTCCTGTTACCCCTCCTGTTACTCCCCCTGTTACCCCTCCTGTTACTCCCCCTGTTACCCCTCCTGTTACCCCTCCTGTTACTCTCCTGTTACCCCTCCTGTTACCCCTCCTGTTACCCCTCCTGTTACTCCTCCTGTTACTCCTCCTGTTACTCCTCATGTTACCCCTCCTGTTACCCCTCCTGTTACCCCTCATGTTACTCCTCCTGTTACCCCTCCTGTTACCCCTCCTGTTACTCCTCCTGTTACTCCTCCTGTTACACCTGTTACCCCTCCTGGTACCCCTCCTCTTACTCCTCCTGGTACCCCTCTTACTCCTCCTGGTACCCCTCCTGTTACTCCTCCTGTTACTCCTCCTGTTACTCCTCCTGTTACTCCTCCTGTTACTCCTCCTGTTACCCCTCATGTTACTCCTGTTACTCATCCTGTTACCCCTCCTGTTACCCCTCCTGTTACTCCTCCTGTTACTCCTCCTGTTACCCCTCCTGTTACCCCTCATGTTACTCCTCCTGTTACCCCTCCTGTTACTCCTCCTGTTACTCCTCCTGTTACACCTGTTACCCCTCCTGGTACCCCTCCTCTTACTCCTCCCGTTACCCTTTTCTGTTACCCCTCCTCTTACTCCTTCTGTTACCCCTCCTCTTACTCCTCCTGTTACTCCTCCTGGTACCCCTCCTGTTACTCCTCCTGTTACCCCTCCTGTTACCCCTCGTGTTACTCCTCCTGGTACCCCTCCTGTTACTCCTCCTGTTACTCCTCCTGGTACCCCTTCTGTTACTCCTCCTGTTACTCCTCCTGTTACCCCTCCTGTTACCCCTCCTTTTACCCCTCCTGGTACTCCTCCTGTTACCCCTCCTCTTACGTCTCCTCTTACTCCTCCTGTTACCCATCCTGTTAATCCTCTTACTCCTCCTGTTACTCCTGCTGTTACTCCTCCTCTTACCCCTCCTGTTACTCCTCTTACTCTTCTTTACCCCTCCTGTTACCCCTCCTGTTAAACCTCCTGTTACTCCTCTTACTCCTCCTGTTACCCCTCCTGTTACCCCTCCTGTTACTCCTGTTACCCCTCCTGTTACCCCTCCTGTTACCCCTCTTACCCCTCCTGTTAACCCTCCTGTTACTCCCCCTGTTACCCCTCCTGTTACCCCTCCTGTTACTCCTCCTGTTGCCCCTCCTGTTACCCCTCCTGTTACCCCTCCTGTTACCCCTCCTGTTACTCCTCCTGTTACCCCTCCTGTTACTCCTCCTGTTACCCCTCATGTTACTCCTCCTGTTACCCCTCCTGTTACTCCTCCTGTTACTCCTCCTGTTACCCCTCCTGTTACCCCTCCTGTTACTCCTGTTACCCCTCCTGTTACTCCTGTTACCCCTCCTGTTACCCCTCCTGTTACCCCTCTTACCCCTCCTGTTAACCCTCCTGTTACTCCCCCTGTTACCCCTCCTGTTACCCCTCCTGTTACCCCTCCTGTTACCCCTCCTGTTACTCCTCCTGTTACTCCTCCTGTTACTCCTCCTGTTACCCCTCCTGTTACTCCTCCTGTTACCCCTCATGTTACTCCTCCTGTTACCCCTCATGTTACTCCTCCTGTTACCCCTCCTGTTACCCCTCCTGTTACTCCTCCTCTTACTCCTCCTGGTACCCCTCCTCTTACTCCTCCTGGTACCCCTCCTCTTACTCCTCCTGGTACCCCTCCTCTTACTCCTCCTGTTGCTCCTCCTGTTACCCCTCCTGTTACCCCTCCTGTTACCCCTTCTGTTACTCCTCCTGTTACTCCTCCTGTTACCCCTCCTGTTACCCCTCCTGTTACTCATCCTGTTACCCCTCCTGTTACCCCTCCTGTTACTCCTCCTGTTACCCCTCCTGTTACCCCTCCTGTTACCCCTCCTGTTACCCCTCCTGTTACTCCTCCTGTTACACCTGTTACCCCGCCTGGTACCCCTCCTCTTACTCCTCCTGTTACCCTTTTCTGTTACCCCTCCTCTTACTCCTTCTGTTACCCCTCCTCTTACTCCTCCTGTTACTCCTCCTCTTACTCCTCCTGGTACCCCTCGTGTTACTCCTCCTGGTACCCCTCCTGTTACTCCTCCTGTTACTCCTCCTGGTACCCCTTCTGTTACTCCTCCTGTTACTCCTCCTGGTACCCCTTCTGTTACTCCTCCTGTTACTCCTCCTGGTACCCCTCCTGTTACTCCTCCTGGTACCCCTCCTGTTACCCCTCCTCTTACTCCTCCTTTTACTCCTCCTTTTACTCCTCCTGTTACTCCTCCTGTTACCCCTCCTGTTACCCCTCCTGTTACCCCTCTTACTCCTCCTGTTACCCCTCCTGTTACTCCTCCTGTTACCCCTCCTGTTACCCCTCCTTGTACCCCTCCTGGTACCCCTCCTGTTAACCCTCCTGTTACCCCTCCTGTTACCCCTCCTGTTACCCCTCCTGTTACCCCTCCTGTTACCCCTCCTGTTACCCCTCCTGTTATCCCTCATGTTACTCCTCCTGTTACCCCTCCTGTTACCCCTCCTCTTACCCCTCCTGTTACCCCTTTCTGTTACCCCTCTTACCCCTCCTGTTAACCCCTCCTGTTACTCCTCCTGTTACCCCTCCTGTTACTCCTCCTGTTACCCCTCCTCTTACCCCTCCTGTTACCCCTCTTACCCCTGTTACTCCTCCTCTTACCCTTCTTGTTACCCCTACTCTTACCCCTGTTACTCCTCCTCTTACCCTTCTTGTTACACCTCCTCTTACCCCTGTTACTCCTCCACCTACCCCTCCTGTTACTCCTCATGTTACCCCTATAACTCCTCCTGTTACTCCTCCTGTTACACCCTTCCTGTTACCTCTCCTCTTACTCCTCCTGTTACTCCTCCTGTTACTCCTCCTGTTACCCCTCCTGTTACTCCTCCTGTTACCCCTCCTGTTACTCCTCCTGTTACCCCTCCTGTTACTCCTCCTCTTACCCCTCCTCTTACTCCTCCTTTTACTCCTCCTTTTACTCCTCCTTTTACTCCTCCTGTTACCCCTCCTGTTACCCCTCCTGTTACCCCTCCTGTTACCCCTCCTTTTACCCCTCCTTTTACCCCTCCTGTTACCCCTCCTGTTACCCCTCTTACTCCTCCTGTTACTCCTCCTGTTACTCCTCCTGTTACTCCTCCTGTTACTCCTCCTGTTACTCCTCCTGTTACCCCTCCTGTTACCCCTCCTGTTACCCCTCCTGTTACCCCTCCTGTTACCCCTCCTGTTACTCCTCCTGTTACCCCAACTGTTACCCCTCCTGTTACGTCTTCTGTTACCCATCCTGTTAATCCTCTTACTCCTCCTGTTACCCCTCCTGTTACCCCTCCTGTTACCCCTCCTGTTACTCCTCCTGTTACCCCTCCTGTTACGTCTTCTGTTACCCATCCTGTTAATCCTGTTACCCCTCCTGTTACCCCTCCTGTTACCCCTCCTGTTACCCCTCCTGTTACCCCTCCTGTTACCCCTCCTGTTACTCCTCCTGTTACCCCTCCTGTTACCCCTCCTGTTACGTCTTCTGTTACCCATCCTGTTACTCCTCCTGTTACTCCTCCTGTTACCCCTCCTGTTTCTCCTCTTACTATTCCTGTTACCCCTCCTGTTACCCCTCCTGTTACACCTCCTGTTACTCCTCTTACTCCTCCTGTTACCCCTCCTGTTACCCCTCCTGTTACTCCTGTTACCCCTCCTGTTACCCCTGTTACTCCTCCTGTTACCCCTCCTGTTACCCCTCTTACCCCTCCTGTTACTCCCCCTGTTACCCCTCCTGTTACCCCTCCTGTTACTCCTCCTGTTCCCCCTCCTGTTACCCCTCCTGTTACCCCTCCTGTTACTCCTCCTGTTACCCCTCCTGTTACCCCTCCTGTTACCCCTCCTGTTACTCCTCCTGTTACTCCTCCTGTTACCCCTCCTGTTACCCCTCCTGTTACCCCTCCTGTTACCCCTCATGTTACTCCTCCTTTTACCCCTCCTTTTACCCCTCCTGTTACTCCTCCTGTTACACCTGTTACCCCTCCTGGTACCCCTCCTCTTACTCCTCCTGGTACCCCTCCTGTTACTCCTCCTGTTACTCCTCCTGTTACCCCTCCTGTTACCCCTCCTGTTACTCCTCCTGTTACCCCTCCTGTTACTCCTGTTACCCCTTCCTGTTACCCCTCCTGTTACCCCTCCTGTTACCACTCCTGTTATCCCTCATGTTACTCCTCCTGTTACCCCTCCTCTTACCCCTCCTGTTACCCCTTTCTGTTACCCCTCTTACCCCTCCTGTTACCCCTCCTCTTACCCCTCCTGTTACCCCTCTTACCCCTGTTACTCCTCCTCTTACCCTTCTTGTTACCCCTCCTCTTACCCCTGTTACTCCTCCTCTTACCCTTCTTGTTACTCCTCCTCTTACCCCTGTTACTCCTCCTCTTACCCTTCTTGTTACCCCTCCTCTTACCCCTGTTACTCCTCCTCCTACCCCTCCTGTTACTCCTCATGTTACCCATATTACTCCTCCTGTTACTCCTCCTGTTACACCCTTCCTGTTACCCCTCTTACTCATCCTGTTACTCCTCCTGTTACCCCTCCTGTTACCCCTCCTGTTACCCCTCCTCTTACTCCTCCTCTTACTCCTCCTGTTACCCCTCCTGTTACCCCTCCTTTTACCCCTCCTTTTACCCCTCCTGTTACCCCTCCTGTTACCCCTCCTGTTACCCCTCCTGTTACCCCTCCTGTTACCCCTCCTGTTACCCCTCTTACTCCTCCTGTTACCCCTCCTGTTACCCCTCCTGTTACCCCTCCTGTTACCCCTCCTGTTACTCCTCCTGTTACTCCTCCTGTTACTCCTCCTCTTACTCCTCCTCTTACTCCTCCTGTTACCCCTCCTGTTACCCTTCCTGTTACTCCTCCTGTTACCCCTCTTACTCCTCCTGTTACCCCTCCTGTTACCCCTCCTGTTACCCCTCCTGTTACTCCTCTTACTCTTCCTGTTACCCCTCCTGTTACCCCTCCTGTTACCCCTCCTGTTACCCCTCCTGTTACCCCTCCTGTTACTCCTCCTGTTACTCCTCCTGTTACCCCTCCTGTTACTCCTCCTGTTACTCCTCCTGTTACTCCTCCTGTTACCCCTCCTGTTACCCCTCCTGTGACCCCTCCTCTTACTCCTCCTCTTACTCCTCCTCTTACTCCTCCTCTTACTCCTCCTGTTACCCCTCCTGTTACCACTCCTGTTACTCCTCTTACTCTTCCTGTTACCCCTCCTGTTACTCCTCCTGTTACTCCTCCTGTTACCCCTCCTGTTACCCCTCCTGTTACTCCTCCTGTTACTCCTCCTGTTACCCCTCCTGTTACCCCTCCTGTTACCCCTCCTGTTACCCCTCCTGTTACTCCTCCTGTTACCCCTCCTGTTACTCCTCCTGTTACCCCTCCTGTTACCCCTCCTGTTACCCCTCCTGTTACTCCTCCTGTTACTCCTCCTGTTACTCCTCCTGTTACTCCTCCTGATACCCCTCCTCTTACTCCTCCTGTTACCCCTTTCTGTTACCCCTCCTCTTACTCCTTCTGTTACCCCTCCTCTTACTCCTCCTGTTACTCCTCCTGGTACCCCTCCTGTTGCTCCTCCTGTTACCCCTCCTGTTACTCCTCCTGGTACCCCTCCTGTTACTCCTCCTGGTACCCCTTCTGTTACTCCTCCTGGTACCCCTCCTGGTACCCCTCCTGTTACTCCTCCTCCTACCCCTCCTGTTACTCCTCATGTTACCCATATTACTCCTCCTGTTACTCCTCCTGTTACACCCTTCCTGTTACCCCTCCTCTTACTCATCCTGTTACTCCTCCTGTTACCCCTCCTGTTACCCCTCCTGTTACCCCTCCTGTTACCCCTCCTGTTACCCCTCCTGTTACCCCTCCTGTTACCCCTCCTGTTACTCCTCCTGTTACCCCTCCTTTTACCCCTCCTGTTACCCCTCCTGTTACCCCTCCTGTTACCCCTCCTGTTACCCCTCCTGTTACCCCTCCTGTTACCCCTCCTGTTACCCCTCTTACTCCTCCTGTTACCCCTCCTGTTACCCCTCCTGTTACCCCTCCTGTTACCCCTCCTGTTACTCCTCCTGGTACCCCTCCTGTTACTCCTCCTGGTACCCCTTCTGTTACTCCTCCTGTTACTCCTCCTGGTACCCCTCCTGGTACCCCTCCTGTTACCACTCCTGTTATCCCTCATGTTACCCCTCCTGTTACCCCTCCTGTTACCACTCATGTTATCCCTCATGTTATCCCTCATGTTACCCCTCCTGTTACCCCTCCTGTTACCCCTCCTGTTACCCCTCCTCTAACCCCTCCTGTTACCCCTTTCTGTTACCCCTCTTACCCCTCCTGTTAACCCCTCCTGTTACCCCTCCTGTTACCCCTCCTCTTACTCCTCCTGTTACCCCTCCTCTTACCCCTCCTGTTACCCCTCTTACCCCTGTTACTCCTCCTCTTACCCTTCTTGTTACCCCTCCTCTTACCCCTGTTACTCCTCCTCTTACCCTTCTTGTTACCCCTCCTCTTACCCCTGTTACTCCTCCTCCTACCCCTCCTGTTACTCCTCATGTTACCCATATTGCTCCTCCTGTTACTCCTCCTGTTACACCCTTCCTGTTACCCCACCTCTTACTCCTCCTGTTACTCCTCCTGTTACCCCTCCTGTTACCCCTCCTGTTACCACTCCTGTTATCCCTCATGTTACTCCTCCTGTTACCCCTCCTGTTACCACTCATGTTATCCCTCATGTTATCCCTCATGTTACCCCTCCTGTTACCCCTCCTGTTACTCCTCCTGTTACCCCTCCTGTTACCCCTTTCTGTTACCCCTCTTACCCCTCCTGTTAACCCCTCCTGTTAACCCCTCCTGTTACCCCTCCTCTTACTCCTCCTGTTACCCCTCCTCTTACTCCTCCTCTTACCCCTCCTCTTACCCCTCCTCTTACCCCTCCTGTTACCCCTCTTACCCCTGTTACTCCTCCTCTTACCCTTCTTGTTACCCCTCTTACCCCTGTTACTCCTCCTCTTACCCTTCTTGTTACCCCTCCTCTTACCCCTGTTACTCCTCCTCCTACCCCTCCTGTTACTCCTCATGTTACCCATATTACTCCTCCTGTTACTCCTCCTGTTACACCCTTCCTGTTACCCCTCCTCTTACTCCTCCTGTTACTCCTCCTGTTACTCCTCCTGTTACCCCTCCTCTTACTCCTCCTGTTACCCCTCCTGTTACCCCTCCTGTTACCCCTCCTGTTACCCCTCCTGTTACCCCTCCTGTTACCCCTCCTGTTACCCCTCCTGTTACCCCTCCTGTTACCCCTCCTGTTACCCCTCCTGTTACCCCTCTTACTCCTCCTGTTACCCCTCCTGTTACTCCTCCTGTTACTCCTCCTGTTACCCCTCCTGTTACTCCTCCTGTTACTCCTCCTGTTACCCCTCCTGTTACCCCTCCTGTTACGTCTTCTGTTACCCATCCTGTTACCCCTCCTGTTACGTCTTCTGTTACCCATCCTGTTACTCCTCCTGTTACTCCTCCTGTTACCCCTCCTGTTTCTCCTCTTACTATTCCTGTTACCCCTCCTGTTACACCTCCTGTTACTCCTCTTACTCCTCCTGTTACCCCTCCTGTTACCCCTCCTGTTACTCCTGTTACCCCTCCTGTTACCCCTGTTACTCCTCCTGTTACCCCTCCTGTTACCCCTCTTACCCCTCCTGTTACTCCCCCTGTTACCCCTCCTGTTACCCCTCCTGTTACTCCTCCTGTTCCCCCTCCTGTTACCCCTCCTGTTACCCCTCCTGTTACTCCTCCTGTTACCCCTCCTGTTACCCCTCCTGTTACCCCTCCTGTTACTCCTCCTGTTACTCCTCCTGTTACCCCTCCTGTTACCCCTCCTGTTACCCCTCCTGTTACCCCTCATGTTACTCCTCCTTTTACCCCTCCTTTTACCCCTCCTGTTACTCCTCCTGTTACACCTGTTACCCCTCCTGGTACCCCTCCTCTTACTCCTCCTGGTACCCCTCCTGTTACTCCTCCTGTTACTCCTCCTGTTACCCCTCCTGTTACCCCTCCTGTTACTCCTCCTGTTACCCCTCCTGTTACTCCTGTTACCCCTTCCTGTTACCCCTCCTGTTACCCCTCCTGTTACCACTCCTGTTATCCCTCATGTTACTCCTCCTGTTACCCCTCCTCTTACCCCTCCTGTTACCCCTTTCTGTTACCCCTCTTACCCCTCCTGTTACCCCTCCTCTTACCCCTCCTGTTACCCCTCTTACCCCTGTTACTCCTCCTCTTACCCTTCTTGTTACCCCTCCTCTTACCCCTGTTACTCCTCCTCTTACCCTTCTTGTTACTCCTCCTCTTACCCCTGTTACTCCTCCTCTTACCCTTCTTGTTACCCCTCCTCTTACCCCTGTTACTCCTCCTCCTACCCCTCCTGTTACTCCTCATGTTACCCATATTACTCCTCCTGTTACTCCTCCTGTTACACCCTTCCTGTTACCCCTCCTCTTACTCATCCTGTTACTCCTCCTGTTACCCCTCCTGTTACCCCTCCTGTTACCCCTCCTCTTACTCCTCCTCTTACTCCTCCTGTTACCCCTCCTGTTACCCCTCCTTTTACCCCTCCTTTTACCCCTCCTGTTACCCCTCCTGTTACCCCTCCTGTTACCCCTCCTGTTACCCCTCCTGTTACCCCTCCTGTTACCCCTCCTGTTACCCCTCTTACTCCTCCTGTTACCCCTCCTGTTACCCCTCCTGTTACTCCTCCTGTTACCCCTCCTGTTACTCCTCCTGTTACTCCTCCTGTTACTCCTCCTCTTACTCCTCCTCTTACTCCTCCTGTTACCCCTCCTGTTACCCTTCCTGTTACTCCTCCTGTTACCCCTCTTACTCCTCCTGTTACCCCTCCTGTTACCCCTCCTGTTACCCCTCCTGTTACTCCTCTTACTCTTCCTGTTACCCCTCCTGTTACCCCTCCTGTTACCCCTCCTGTTACCCCTCCTGTTACCCCTCCTGTTACTCCTCCTGTTACTCCTCCTGTTACTCCTCCTGATACCCCTCCTCTTACTCCTCCTGTTACCCCTTTCTGTTACCCCTCCTCTTACTCCTCCTCTTACTCCTCCTCTTACTCCTCCTCTTACTCCTCCTGTTACCCCTCCTGTTACCACTCCTGTTACTCCTCTTACTCTTCCTGTTACCCCTCCTGTTACTCCTCCTGTTACTCCTCCTGTTACCCCTCCTGTTACCCCTCCTGTTACTCCTCCTGTTACTCCTCCTGTTACCCCTCCTGTTACCCCTCCTGTTACCCCTCCTGTTACCCCTCCTGTTACTCCTCCTGTTACCCCTCCTGTTACCCCTCCTGTTACCCCTCCTGTTACCCCTCCTGTTACCCCTCCTGTTACTCCTCCTGTTACTCCTCCTGTTACTCCTCCTGATACCCCTCCTCTTACTCCTCCTGTTACCCCTTTCTGTTACCCCTCCTCTTACTCCTTCTGTTACCCCTCCTCTTACTCCTCCTGTTACTCCTCCTGGTACCCCTCCTGTTGCTCCTCCTGTTACCCCTCCTGTTACTCCTCCTGGTACCCCTCCTGTTACTCCTCCTGGTACCCCTTCTGTTACTCCTCCTGGTACCCCTCCTGGTACCCCTCCTGTTACTCCTCCTCCTACCCCTCCTGTTACTCCTCATGTTACCCATATTACTCCTCCTGTTACTCCTCCTGTTACACCCTTCCTGTTACCCCTCCTCTTACTCATCCTGTTACTCCTCCTGTTACCCCTCCTGTTACCCCTCCTGTTACCCCTCCTGTTACCCCTCCTGTTACCCCTCCTGTTACTCCTCCTGTTACCCCTCCTTTTACCCCTCCTGTTACCCCTCCTGTTACCCCTCCTGTTACCCCTCCTGTTACCCCTCCTGTTACCCCTCCTGTTACCCCTCTTACTCCTCCTGTTACCCCTCCTGTTACCCCTCCTGTTACCCCTCCTGTTACCCCTCCTGTTACTCCTCCTGGTACCCCTCCTGTTACTCCTCCTGGTACCCCTTCTGTTACTCCTCCTGTTACTCCTCCTGGTACCCCTCCTGGTACCCCTCCTGTTACCACTCCTGTTATCCCTCATGTTACCCCTCCTGTTACCCCTCCTGTTACCACTCATGTTATCCCTCATGTTATCCCTCATGTTACCCCTCCTGTTACCCCTCCTGTTACCCCTCCTGTTACCCCTCCTCTAACCCCTCCTGTTACCCCTTTCTGTTACCCCTCTTACCCCTCCTGTTAACCCCTCCTGTTACCCCTCCTGTTACCCCTCCTCTTACTCCTCCTGTTACCCCTCCTCTTACCCCTCCTGTTACCCCTCTTACCCCTGTTACTCCTCCTCTTACCCTTCTTGTTACCCCTCCTCTTACCCCTGTTACTCCTCCTCTTACCCTTCTTGTTACCCCTCCTCTTACCCCTGTTACTCCTCCTCCTACCCCTCCTGTTACTCCTCATGTTACCCATATTGCTCCTCCTGTTACTCCTCCTGTTACACCCTTCCTGTTACCCCACCTCTTACTCCTCCTGTTACTCCTCCTGTTACCCCTCCTGTTACCCCTCCTGTTACCACTCCTGTTATCCCTCATGTTACTCCTCCTGTTACCCCTCCTGTTACCACTCATGTTATCCCTCATGTTATCCCTCATGTTACCCCTCCTGTTACCCCTCCTGTTACTCCTCCTGTTACCCCTCCTGTTACCCCTTTCTGTTACCCCTCTTACCCCTCCTGTTAACCCCTCCTGTTAACCCCTCCTGTTACCCCTCCTCTTACTCCTCCTGTTACCCCTCCTCTTACTCCTCCTCTTACCCCTCCTCTTACCCCTCCTCTTACCCCTCCTGTTACCCCTCTTACCCCTGTTACTCCTCCTCTTACCCTTCTTGTTACCCCTCTTACCCCTGTTACTCCTCCTCTTACCCTTCTTGTTACCCCTCCTCTTACCCCTGTTACTCCTCCTCCTACCCCTCCTGTTACTCCTCATGTTACCCATATTACTCCTCCTGTTACTCCTCCTGTTACACCCTTCCTGTTACCCCTCCTCTTACTCCTCCTGTTACTCCTCCTGTTACTCCTCCTGTTACCCCTCCTCTTACTCCTCCTGTTACCCCTCCTGTTACCCCTCCTGTTACCCCTCCTTTTACCCCTCCTGTTACCCCTCCTTTTACCCCTCCTGTTACCCCTCCTGTTACCCCTCCTGTTACCCCTCCTGTTACCCCTCTTACTCCTCCTGTTACCCCTCCTGTTACTCCTCCTGTTACTCCTCCTGTTACCCCTCCTGTTACTCCTCCTGTTACTCCTCCTGTTACCCCTCCTGTTACAACTCCTGTTACGTCTTCTGTTACCCATCCTGTTACCCCTCCTGTTACCCCTCCTGTTACCCCTCCTGTTACCCCTCCTGTTACCCCTCCTGTTACCCCTCCTGTTACCCCTCCTGTTACCCCTCCTGTTACCCCTCCTGTTACCCCTCCTGTTACCCCTCTTACTCCTCTTACTCCTCCTCTTACCCCTCCTGTTACCCCTCCTGTTACCCCTCCTCTTACTCTTCCTGTTACCCCTCCTGTTACCCCTCCTGTTACTCCTCCTGGTACCCCTCCTCTTACTCCTCCTGTTACCCCTCCTCTTACTCCTCCTGTTACCCCTTTCTGTTACCCCTCCTCTTACTCCTCCTGTTACTCCTCCTGTTACTCCTCCTGTTACCCCTCCTGTTACCCCTCCTCTTACCCCTCCTCTTACCCCTCCTGTTACCCCTCCTGTTACACCTCCTGTTACTCCTCCTGTTACTCCTCTTACTCCTCCTGTTACCCCTCCTGTTACCCCTTCTGTTAACCCTCCTGTTACCCCTCCTGTTAACCCTCCTGTTACTCCTCCTGTTACCCCTGTTACTCCTCCTGTTTCTCCTCCTGTTACTCCTCCTGTTACCCCTGTTACTCCTCATGTTACACCTCCTATTACACCTCCTATTACACCTCCTGTTACACCTCCTGTTACTCATCCTGTTACCCCTCTTACCCCTCCTGTTACCCCTCCTCTTACCCCTCCTCCTACCCCTCCTGTTACCCCTCCTGTTACCCCTCCTGTTACCCCTCCTGGTACTCCTACTGTTACCCCTCCTCTTACTTCCCTGTTACCCCTCCTGGTACTCTTCCCGTTACCCCTCCTCTTACCCCTCCTGTTACCCCTCCTGTTACTCCTCCTGTTACCCCTCCTGTTACTCCTCCTGTTACCCCTCCTGTTACCCCTCCTGTTACCCCTCCTGTTACCCCTCCTGTTACCCCTCCTGTTACCCCTCCTGTTACTCCTCCTGGTACTCTTCCTGTTACCCCTCCTCTTACCCCTCCTGTTACCCCTCCTGTTACTCCTCCTGTTACCCCTCCTGTTACCCCTCCTGTTACCCCTCCTGTTACCCCTCCTGTTACCCCTCCTGTTACCCCTCCTGTTACCCCTCCTGTTACCCCTCCTGTTACCCCTCCTGTTACCCCTCATGTTATTCCTCATGTTACTCCTCATGTTACTCCTCCTGTTACCCCTCCTGTTACCCCTCCTGTTACTCCTCCTGTTACTCCTCCTGTTACTCCTCCTGTTAAACCTGTTACCCCTCCTGGTACCTCTCCTCTTACTCCTCCTGTTACCCCTTTCTGTTACCCCTCCTCTTACTCCTCCTGTTACTCCTCCTGTTACTCCTCCTGGTAACCCTCCTGTTGCTCCTCCTGTTACCCCTCCTGGTACTCCTCTTGTTACTCCTCCTGTTACTCCTCTTGTTACTCCTCCTGTTACCCCTCCTGTTACCCCTCCTGTTACTCCTCCTGTTACTCCTCCTGTTACTCCTCCTGTTAAACCTGTTACCCCTCCTGGTACCTCTCCTCTTACTCCTCCTGTTACCCCTTTCTGTTACCCCTCCTCTTACTCCTCCTGTTACTCCTCCTGTTACTCCTCCTGGTAACCCTCCTGTTGCTCCTCCTGTTACCCCTCCTGGTACTCCTCTTGTTACTCCTCCTGTTACTCCTCTTGTTACTCCTCCTGTTACTCCTCCTGTTACTCCTCCTGGTACCCCTCCTGTTACTCCTCCTGTTACTCCTCCTGGTACCCCTCCTGTTACTCCTCCTGTTACTCCTCCTGTTACTCCTCCTGTTACCCCTCCTGTTACCACTCCTGTTATCCCTCTTACCCCTCCTCTTACCCCTTTCTGTTACCCCTCTTACCCCTCCTGTTAACCCCTCCTGTTACCCCTCCTGTTACCCCTCCTCTTACTCCTCCTGTTACCCCTCCTCTTACCCCTCCTGTTACCCCTCTTACCCCTGTTACTCCTCCTCTTACCCTTCTTGTTACCCCTCCTCTTACCCCTGTTACTCCTCCTCTTACCCTTCTTGTTACCCCTCCTCTTACCCCTGTTACTCCTCCTACCCCTCCTGTTACTCCTCATGTTACCCATATTACTCCTCCTGTTACTCCTCCTGTTACACCCTTCCTGTTACCCCTCTTACTCCTCCTGTTACTCCTCCTGTTACTCCTCCTGTTACCCCTCCTGTTACCCCTCCTGTTACCCCTCCTGTTACTCCTCCTGTTACTCCTCCTGTTACCCCTCCTTTTACCCCTCCTTTTACCTCTCCTTTTACCCCTCCTGTTACCCCTCCTGTTACCCCTCTTACTCCTCCTGTTACCCCTCCTGTTACTCCTCCTGTTACTCCTCCTGTTACCCCTCCTGTTACCCCTCCTGTTACTCCTCCTGTTACCCCTCCTGTTACGTCTTCTGTTACCCATCCTGTTAATCCTCTTACTCCTCCTGTTACCCCTCCTCTTACCCCTCTTACTCCTCCTCTTACTCCTCCTGTTACCCCTCCTGTTACCCCTCCTGTTACCCCTCCTGTTACTCCTCTTACTCTTCCTGTTACCCCTCCTGTTACCCCTCCTGTTACCCCTCCTGTTACCCCTCCTGTTACCCCTCCTGTTACCCCTCCTGTTACCCCTCCTGTTACCCCTCCTGTTACCCCTCCTCTTACTCCTCCTCTTACTCCTCCTGTTACCCCTCCTGTTACTCCTCTTACTCTTCCTGTTACCCCTCCTGTTACCCCCCCTGTTACTCCTCCTGTTACCCCTCCTGTTACTCCTCCTGTTACCCCTCCTGTTACCCCTCCTGTTACCCCTCCTGTTACCCCTCCTGTTACCCCTCCTGTTACTCCTCCTGTTTCTCCTCCTGTTACCCCTGTTACTCCTCCTGTTACTCCTCCTGTTACACCTCCTGTTACACCTCCTGTTACACCTCCTGTTACTCCTCCTGTTACCCCTCTTAACACTCCTGTTACCCCTCCTGGTACTCATCCTGTTACCCCTCCTGTTACCCCTCCTGTTACCCCTCCTGTTACTACTCCTGTTACCCCTCCTTTTACTCCTCCTGTTACCCCTCCTCTTACTCCTCCGGTTACCCCTCCTGTGACCCTTCTTAAACCTACTGTTACTCATCATGTTACTCTTCCTGTTACTCCTCCTGTTCTCCTCCTGTTACCCCTCCTGGTACCCCTCCTGTTACCCTTATTACTCCTCCTGTTACCTCTATTACTCCTCCTGTTACCCCTCCTGTTACCCCTATTACTCCTCCTGTTACCCCTATTACTCCTCCTGTTACTTCTCCTGTTACTCCTCCTGTTACCCCTCCTGTTACTCCTCCTGTTACTCCTCCTTGTGCCCCTCCTTGTACCCCTCCTGTTACCCCTCCTCTTACCCCTCCTCTTACCCCTCCTGTTACCCCTCCTGTTACCCCTCCTGTTACTCCTCCTGTTACCCCTCCTGGTACCCCTCCTCTTACTCCTCCTGTTACCCCTCCTCTTACTCCTCCTGTTACCCCTTTCTGTTACCCCTCCTCTTACCCCTCCTCTTACCCCTCCTCTTACCCCTCCTCTTACCCCTCCTCTTACCCCTCCTGTTACACCTCCTGTTACTCCTCTTACTCTTCCTGTTACCCCTCCTGTTACCCCTCCTGTTACCCCTCCTGTTACCCCTCCTGTTAACCCTCCTGTTACTCCTCCTGTTACCCCTGTTACTCCTCCTGTTTCTCCTCCTGTTACTCCTCCTGTTACCCCTGTTACTCCTCATGTTACACCTCCTGTTACACCTCCTGTTACACCTCCTGTTACACCTCCTGTTACTCATCCTGTTACCCCTCTTACCCCTCCTGTTACCCCTCCTGTTACCCCTCCTCTTACCCCTCCTCTTACCCCTCCTCCTACCCCTCCTGTTACCCCTCCTGGTACTCCTCCTGGTACTCCTCCTGTTACCCCTCCTCTTACTTCCCCTGTTACCCCTCCTGTTACCCCTCCTGTTACCCCTCCTGGTACCCCTCCTGGTACCCCTCCTGTTACCCCTCCTGTTACCCCTCCTGTTACCCCTCCTGGTACCCCTCCTGTTACCCCTCCTCTTACCCCTCCTCTTACCCCTCCTCTTACCCCTCCTCTTACCCCTCCTGTTAGTCCTCCTGTTAGTCCTCCTGTTACCCCTCCTGTTACCCCTCCTCTTACTCCTCTTGTTACCCCTCCTGTGACCCTTCTTACCCCTACTGTTACTCATCATGTTACTCCTCCTGTTACTCCTCCTGTTACCCCTCCTTTTACTCCTCCTGTTCTCCTCCTGTTACACCTCCTGGTACCCCTCCTGTTACCCTTATTACTCCTCCTGTTACCCCTATTACTCCTCCTGTTACCCCTCCTGTTACCCCTCCTGTTACTCCTCCTGTCACCCCTCCTCTTACTCCTCCTGTTACCCCTCTTACTCCTCCTGTTACCCCTCCTGTGACCCTTCTTACCCCTACTGTTACTCATCATGTTACTCCTCCTGTTACTCCTCCTGTTACCCCTCCTTTTACTCCTCCTGTTCTCCTCCTGTTACCCCTCCTGGTACCCCTCCTGTTACCCTTATTACTCCTCCTGTTACCCCTCCTGGTACCCCTCCTGTTACCCTTATTACTCCTCCTGTTACCCTTATTACTCCTCCTGTTACCCCTATCACTCCTCCTGTTACTCCTCCTATTACTCCTCCTGTTACTCCTCCTATTACTCCTCCGGTTACCCCTCCTGGTACCCCTCCTGTTACTCCTCCTGTTACCCCTCCTGTTACTCCTCCTGTAACTCCTCCTGTTACTCCTCCTCTTACTCCTCCTGTTACCCCTCCTGGTACCCCTCCTCTTACTCCTCCTGTTACCCCTCTTACTCCTCCTGTTACCCCTTTCTGTTACCCCTCCTCTTACCCTTCCTCTTACTCCTCCTGTTACCCCTTTCTGTTACCCCTCCTGTTACCCCTCCTGTTACCCCTCCTGGTACCCCTCCTGGTACCCCTCCTCTTACTACTCCTGTTACCCCTCCTCTTACTCCTCCTGTTACCCCTTTCTGTTACCCCTCCTCTTAACCCTCCTGTTACTCCTCCTGTTACCCCTCCTCTTACCCCTCCTCTTACCCCTCCTCTTACCCCTCCTGTTACACCTCCTGTTACTCCTCTTACTCTTCCTGTTACCCCTCCTGTTACCCCTCCTGTTACCCCTCCTGTTAACCCTCCTGTTACTCCTCCTGTTACCCCTGTTACTCCTCCTGTTTCTCCTCCTGTTACTCCTCCTGTTTCTCCTCCTGTTACTCCTCCTGTTACCTCTGTTACTCCTCATGTTACACCTCCTGTTACTCATCCTGTTACCCCTCTTACCTCTCCTGTTACCCCTCCTCTTACCCCTCCTGGTACTCCTCCTGTTACCCCTCCTCTTACTTCCCCTGTTACCCCTCCTGTTACCCCTCCTGGTACTCTTCCTGTTACCCCTCCTGTTACACCTCCTGTTACCCCTCCTGTTACTCCTCCTGGTACTCTTCCTCTTACCCCTCCTCTTACCCCTCCTGGTACTCTTCCTGTTACCCCTCCTCTTACCCCTCCTCTTACCCCTCCTCTTACCCCTCCTCTTACCCCTCCTCTTACCCCTCCTGTTACTCCTCCTGGTACTCGTCCTGTTACCCCTCCTGTTACCCCTCCTTTTACCCCTCCTGGTACTCCTCCTGTTACCCCTCCTCTTACCCCTCCTCTTACCCCTCCTCTTACCCCTCCTGTTACTCCTCCTGGTACTCGTCCTGTTACCCCTCCTGTTACCCCTCCTTTTACCCCTCCTGGTACTCCTCCTGTTACCCCTCCTCTTACTCCTCCTGTTACCCCTCCTGTGACCCTTCTTACCCCTACTGTTACTCATCATGTTACTCCTCCTGTTACTCCTCCTGTTACCCCTCCTTTTACTCCTCCTGTTCTCCTCCTGTTACCCCTCCTGGTACCCCTCCTGTTACCCTTATTACTCCTCCTGTTACCCTTATTACTCCTCCTGTTACCCCTATCACTCCTCCTGTTACTCCTCCTGTTACTCCTCCTGTTACTCCTCCGGTTACCCCTCCTGGTACCCCTCCTGTTACTCCTCCTGTTACCCCTCCTGTTACTGCTCCTGTAACTCCTCCTGTTACCCCTCTTACTCCTCCTGTTACCCCTCCCGGTACCCCTCCTCTTACTCCTCCTGTTACCCCTCTTACTCATCCTGTTACCCCTTTCTGTTACCCCTCCTCTTACCCTTCCTCTTACTCCTCCTGTTACCCCTTTCTGTTACCCCTCTTACTCCTCCTGTTACTCCTCCTGTTACCCCTCCTCTTACTCCTCCTGTTACCCCTTTCTGTTACCCCTCCTGTTACCCCTCCTGTTACCCCTCCTGTTACCCCTCCTGTTACCCCTCCTGTTACTCCTCCTGTTACTCCTCCTCTTACTCCTCCTGTTACCCCTCCTGTTACCCCTCCTGTTACCCCTCCTGTTACTCCTCCTGTTACCCCTCCTCTTACTCCTCCTGTTACCCCTCCTGTTACTCCTCCTGTTACCCCCCCTGTTACTCCTCCTGTTACCCCTCCTGTTGCTCCTCCTGTTACTCCTCCTGTTACTCCTCCTGTTACTCCTCCTGTTACCCCTCCTGTTACCCCTCCTGTTACCCCCCCTGTTACCCCTCCTCTTACTCCTCCTGTTACCCCTCCTGTTACCCCTCCTGTTACTCCTCCTGTTACTCTTCCTGTTACCCCTCCTCTTACTCATCCTGTTACCCCTCTTACCCCTCCTGTTACCCCTCCTGGTACTCCTCCTGGTACTCCTCCTGTTACCCCTCCTCTTACCCCTCCTGTTACCCCTCCTGTTACTCCTCCTGGTACTCTTCCTCTTACCCCTCCTCTTACCCCTCCTGGTACTCTTCCTGTTACCCCTCCTCTTACCCCTCCTCTTACCCCTCCTCTTACCCCTCCTGTTACTCCTCCTGGTACTCGTCCTGTTACCCCTCCTGTTACCCCTCCTTTTACCCCTCCTGGTACTCCTCCTGTTACCCCTCCTCTTACCCCTCCTCTTACCCCTCCTCTTACTCCTCCTGTTACCCCTCCTGTTACCCCTCCTCTTACTCCTCCTGTTACCCCTCCTGTGACCCTTCTTACCCCTACTGTTACTCATCATGTTACTCCTCCTGTTACTCCTCCTGTTACCCCTCCTGTTACCCCTCCTGTTACTCCTCCTGTTACCCCTCCTCTTACTCCTCCTGTTACTCCTCCTGTTACCCCTCCTGTTACCCCTCCTCTTACTCCTCCTGTTACCCCTCCTGTGACCCTTCTTACCCCTACTGTTAATCATCATGTTACTCCTCCTGTTACTCCTCCTGTTACCCCTCCTTTTACTCCTCCTGTTCTCCTCCTGTTACCCCTCCTGGTACCCCTCCTGTTACCCTTATTACTCCTCCTGTTACCCCTATTACTCCTCCTGTTACCCCTCCTGTTACCCCTCCTGTTACTCCTCCTGTTACCCCTCCTCTTACTCCTCCTGTTACTCCTCCTGTTACCCCTCCTGTTACCCCTCCTCTTACTCCTCCTGTTACCCCTCCTGTGACCCTTCTTACCCCTACTGTTAATCATCATGTTACTCCTCCTGTTACTCCTCCTGTTACCCCTCCTTTTACTCCTCCTGTTCTCCTCCTGTTACCCCTCCTGGTACCCCTCCTGTTACCCTTATTACTCCTCCTGTTACTCTTATTACTCCTCCTGTTACCCCTATCACTCCTCCTGTTACTCCTCCTATTACTCCTCCTGTTACTCCTCCTATTACTCCTCCGGTTACCCCTCCTGGTACCCCTCCTGTTACCCCTCCTGTTACCCCTCCTGTTACTGCTCCTGTAACTCCTCCTGTTACCCCTCCTCTTACTCCTCCTGTTACCCCTCCCGGTACCCCTCCTCTTACTCCTCCTGTTACCCCTCTTACTCCTCCTGTTACCCCTTTCTGTTACCCCTCCTCTTACCCTTCCTCTTACTCCTCCTGTTACCCCTTTCTGTTACCCCTCCTCTTACTCCTCCTGTTACTCCTCCTGTTACCCCTCCTCTTACTCCTCCTGTTACCCCTTTCTGTTACCCCTCCTGTTACCCCTCCTGTTACCCCTCCTGTTACTCCTCCTTTTACCCCTCCTCTTACTCCTCCTGTTACCCCTCCTGTTACCCCTCCTGTTACTCCTCCTGTTACCCCTCCTCTTACTCCTCCTGTTACCCCTCCTGTTATTCCTCCTGTTACCCCCCCCGTTACCCCTCCTGTTACTCCTCCTGTTACCCCTCCTGTTACTCCTCCTGTTACTCCTCCTGTTACCCCTCCTGTTACCCCACCTGTTACCCCTCCTGTTACTCCTCCTGTTACCCCTCCTGTTACTCCTCCTGTTACTCCTCCTGTTACTCCTCCTGTTACCCCTCCTGTTACCCCTCCTGTTACCCCCCCTGTTACCCCTCCTCTTACCCCTCCTGTTACCCCTCCTGTTACCCCTCCTGTTACTCCTCCTGTTACTCCTCCTGTTACCCCTCCTCTTACTCCTCCTGTTACCCCTCCTCTTACTCCTCCTGTTACCCCCCCTATTACCCCTCCTGTTACTCCTCCTGTTACCCCTCCTGTTACTCCTCCTGTTACTCCTCCTGTTACTCCTCCTGTTACCCCTCCTGTTACCCCTCCTGTTACTCCTCCTGTTACCCCTCCTGTTACTCCTCCTGTTACTCCTCCTGTTACCCCTCCTGTTACCCCTCCTGTTACCCCTCCTGTTACCCCTCCTCTTACCCCTCCTTTTACCCCTCCTGTTACCCCTCCTGTTATCCCTCTTACTCCTCCTGTTACCCCTCCTGTTACTCCTCCTGTTACCCCTCCTGTTACCCCTCCTGTTACCCCTCCTGTTACCCCTCCTGTTACCCCTCCTGTTACCCCTCCTGTTACTCCTCCTGTTACTCCTCCTGTTACTCCTCCTGTTACCCCTCCTGTTACCCCTCCTGTTACTCCTCCTGTTACCCCTCCTCTTACTCCTCCTGTTACCCCTTTCTGTTACCCCTCTTACCCCTTTCTGTTACCCCTTTCTGTTACCCCTCCTGTTACCCCTCCTGTTACCCCTCCTGTTACCCCTCCTGTTACCCCTCCTGTTACCCCTCCTGTTACCCCTCCTGTTACCCCTCCTCTTACTCCTCCTGTTACCCCTCCTGTTACTCCTCCTGTTACCCCTCCTCTTACTCCTCCTGTTACCCCTCCTGTTACTCCTCCTGTTACCCCCCCGTTACCCCTCCTGTTACCCCTCCTGTTACCCCTCCTGTTACTCCTCCTGTTACCCCTCCTGTTACCCCTCCTGTTACCCCTCCTGTTACCCCTCCTCTTACTCCTCCTGTTACCCCCCCTATTACCCCTCCTGTTACTCCTCCTGTTACCCCTCCTGTTACTCCTCCTGTTACTCCTCCTGTTACTCCTCCTGTTACCCCTCCTGTTACCCCTCCTGTTACTCCTCCTGTTACCCCTCCTGTTACTCCTCCTGTTACTCCTCCTGTTACCCCTCCTGTTACCCCTCCTGTTACCCCTCCTGTTACCCCTCCTCTTACCCCTCCTTTTACCCCTCCTGTTACCCCTCCTGTTATCCCTCTTACTCCTCCTGTTACCCCTCCTGTTACTCCTCCTTTTACCCCTCCTGTTACCCCTCCTGTTACCCCTCCTGTTACCCCTCCTGTTACCCCTCCTGTTACCCCTCCTGTTACTCCTCCTGTTACTCCTCCTGTTACTCCTCCTGTTACCCCTCCTGTTACCCCTCCTGTTACTCCTCCTGTTACCCCTCCTCTTACTCCTCCTGTTACCCCTTTCTGTTACCCCTCTTACCCCTTTCTGTTACCCCTTTCTGTTACCCCTCCTGTTACCCCTCCTGTTACCCCTCCTGTTACCCCTCCTGTTACCCCTCCTGTTACCCCTCCTGTTACCCCTCCTGTTACCCCTCCTCTTACTCCTCCTGTTACCCCTCCTGTTACTCCTCCTGTTACCCCTCCTCTTACTCCTCCTGTTACCCCTCCTGTTACTCCTCCTGTTACCCCCCCGTTACCCCTCCTGTTACCCCTCCTGTTACCCCTCCTGTTACCCCTCCTGTTACCCCTCCTGTTACCCCTCCTGTTACCCCTCCTGTTACTCCTCCTGTTACTCCTCCTGTTACCCCTCCTGTTACTCCTCCTGTTACCCCTCCTGTTACTCCTCCTCTTACCCCTCCTGTTACCCCTCCTGTTACCCCCCCTCTTACTCCTCCTGTTACCCCTCCTGTTACCCCTCCTGTTACTCCTCCTGTTACCCCTCCTCTTACTCCTCCTGTTACCCCTCCTCTTACTCCTCCTGTTACCCCCCCTATTACCCCTCCTGTTACCCCTCCTGTTACTCCTCCTGTTACTCCTCCTGTTACTCCTCCTGTTACCCCTCCTGTTACCCCTCCTGTTACCCCTCCTGTTACCCCTCCTGTTACTCCTCCTGTTACCCCTCCTGTTACCCCTCCTGTTACTCCTCCTGTTACTCCTCCTGTTACTCCTCCTGTTACTCCTCCTGTTACTCCTCCTGTTACCCCTCCTGTTACCCCTCCTGTTACCCCTCTTACTCCTCCTGTTACTCCTCCTGTTACTCCTCCTGTTACCCCTCCTGTTACCCCTCCTGTTACCCCTCCTGTTACCCCTCCTGTTACTCCTCCTGTTTCTCCTCCTGTTACCCCTCCTGTTACTCCTCCTGTTACTCCTCCTGTTACTCCTCCTGTTACTCCTCCTGTTACTCCTCCTGTTACTCCTCCTGTTACCCCTCCTGTTACTCCTCCTGTTACCCCTCCTCTTACTCCTCCTGTTACCCCTTTCTGTTACCCCTCTTACCCCTTTCTGTTACCCCTTTCTGTTACCCCTCCTGTTACCCCTCCTGTTACCCCTCTTACCCCTCCTGTTAACCCTCCTGTTACCCCTCCTGTTACCCCTCCTGTTACCGCTCTTACCCCTGTTACTCCTCCTCTTACCCTTCTTGTTACCCCTCCTCTTAACCCTCCTGTTACCCCTCTTACCCCAGTTACTCCTCCTCTTACCCTTCTTGTTACTCCTCCCCCTACCCCTCCTGTTACTCCTCCTCCTACCCTTCCTGTTACCCCTCCTGTTACTCCTCCTGTTACCCCCCCCTATTACCCCTCCTGTTACTCCTCCTGTTACTCCTCCTGTTACTCCTCCTGTTGCTCCTCCTGTTGCTCCTCCTGTTACTCCTCCTGTTACCCCTCCTGTTACCCCTCCTGTTACCCCTCCTGTTACTCCTCCTGTTACCCCTCCTGTTACCCCTCCTGTTACCCCTCCTGTTACTCCTCCTGTTACTCCTCCTGTTACCCCTTTCTGTTACCCCTCCTCTTACCCCTCCTGTTCTTCTCCTGTTACTCCTCCTCTTACTCCTCCTGTTACCCCTCCTGGTACCCCTGTTACTCCTCCTGTTACTCCTCTTACTTCTCCTGTTACCCCTCCTGTTACCCCTCCTCTTACTCCTCCTGTTACCCCTTTCTGTTACCCCTCCTGTTACTCCTCCTGTTACCCCTCCTGTTACCCCTCCTGTTACTCCTCCTGTTACCCCTATTACTCCTCCTCTTACCCCTCCTGTTACCCCTCCTGTTACCCCTCCTGTTACCCCTCCTGTTACCCCTCCTGTTACCCCTCCTGTTACTCCTCCTGTTACCACTCCTCTTACTCCTCCTCTTACCCCTCCTCTTACCCCTCCTCTTACCCCTCCTCTTACCCCTCCTCTTACCCCTCCTCTTACCCCTCCTTTTACTCCTCCTCTTACTCTTCCTGTTACCACTCCTGTTACCCCTCCTCTTACTCCTCCTGTTACCCCTCCTGTTACCCCTATTACTCCTCCTGTTACCCCTCCTCTTACCCCTCCTGTTACCCCTCTTACTCCTCCTGCTACTCCTCCTGTTACCCCTGTTACTCCTCCTCTTACCCCTCTTGTTACTCCTCCCCCTACCCCTCCTGTTACTCCTCCTCCTACCCCTCCTGTTACTCCTCCTGTTACCCCCCCTATTACCCCTCCTGTTACCTCTCCTGTTACTCCTCCTGTTACTCCTCCTGTTACTCCTCCTGTTACCCCTATTACTCCTCCTGTTACCCCTCCTCTTACCCTTCTTGTTACCCCTCCTCTTAACCCTCCTGTTACCCCTCTTACCCCTGTTACTCCTCCTCTTACCCTTCTTGTTACTCCTCCCCCTACCCCTCCTGTTACTCCTCCTCCTACCCCTCCTGTTACCCCTCCTGTTACTCCTCCTGTTACCCCCCCTATTACCCCTCCTGTTACCCCCCCTATTACCCCTCCTGTTACTCCTCCTGTTACCCCTCCTGTTACTCCTCCTGTTACTCCTCCTGTTACTCCTCCTGTTGCTCCTCCTGTTACTCCTCCTGTTACTCCTCCTGTTACCCCTCCTGTTACCCCTCCTGTTACCCCTCCTGTTACCCCTCCTGTTACTCCTCCTGTTACTCCTCCTGTTACCCCTCCTGTTACCCCTCCTGTTACTCCTCCTGTTACTCCTCCTGTTACCCCTTTCTGTTACCCCTCCTCTTACCCCTCCTGTTCTTCTCCTGTTACTCCTCCTCTTACTCCTCCTGTTACCCCTCCTGGTACCCCTGTTACTCCTCCTGTTACTCCTCTTACTTCTCCTGTTACCCCTCCTGTTACCCCTCCTCTTACTCCTCCTGTTACCCCTTTCTGTTACCCCTCCTGTTACTCCTCCTGTTACCCCTCCTGTTACCCCTCCTGTTACTCCTCCTGTTACCCCTATTACTCCTCCTCTTACCCCTCCTGTTACCCCTCCTGTTACCCCTCCTGTTACCCCTCCTGTTACCCCTCCTGTTACCCCTCCTGTTACCCCTCCTGTTACCACTCCTCTTACTCCTCCTCTTACCCCTCCTCTTACCCCTCCTCTTACCCCTCCTGTTACCCCTCCTCTTACCCCTCCTCTTACCCCTCCTTTTACTCCTCCTCTTACTCTTCCTGTTACCACTCCTGTTACCCCTCCTCTTACTCCTCCTGTTACCCCTCCTGTTACCCCTATTACTCCTCCTGTTACCCCTCCTCTTACCCCTCCTGTTACCCCTCTTACTCCTCCTGCTACTCCTCCTGTTACCCCTGTTACTCCTCCTCTTACCCCTCTTGTTACCCCTCCTGTTACTCCTCCTGTTACCCCCCCTATTACTCCTCCTGTTACCACTCCTGTTACCCCTCCTCTTACTCCTCCTGTTACCCCTATTACTCCTCCTGTTACTCCTCCTGTTACCCCTGTTACTCCTCCTCTTACCCTTCTTGTTACCCCTCCTGTTACCCCTCCTGTTACCCCTCCTCTTACCCCTCCTGGCTAAAAAGCAAAGACCAGTTCTCTCTCTCTCCGTCGCTCTCTCTCTCTCTCTCTCTCTCCGTCGCTCTCCCTCTCCCTCTCTCTCTGTCTCTGTCTCTGTCTCTGTCTCTGTCTCTCTCTCTCTGAGATGCCTTCACTCTCTCTATCAATTCAAGGGGCTTTATTAGCATGGGAAACATAAGTTTACATATCCAAAGCAAGTGAAACAGCTAATAAACAATAAAAATGAAAATGTTTCAGAGGAATAGACTTTTCAAATGTCATATTATGGCGATGTACAGTGTTGCAGAACTCTGCATGCAGGGTTTCAATGGGGTGTTTGTCCCATTTGATGAAATCTTGTTTTGCAAGTGGACCCCACACCTCGCTGCCGTAGAGCGCAATTGGTTCAATGACATATTCAATTAGTTTTAGCCAAATTTTAATAGCTATTTCAATTTGAATTAGCTTTTTAATGGCGTAGAATGCCCTGCGTGCTTTCTCTCTCAGTTCATTCACTGCCTCATTAAGGTGTCCAGTTGAGCTTATTTTTAAACCTAATCTCTCTCTCTCTCTGAGATGCCATGTCTCTCTCTCTCTCTCTCTCTGAGATGCCATGTCTCTCTCTCTCTCTGAGATGCCATGTCTCTCTCTCTCTCTGAGATGCCATGTCTCTCTCTCTCTCTCTGAGATGCCATGTCTCTCTCTCTCTGACTTCATCCATTCTTCATTCTCTCCACTAAAACATAGTGATGTGTGGACCTTGGAGAAAGAGAGAGGTGATGAGGAACTGTAACTCTGTGTTAAACCCTACAGGTGATGAGGGACTGTAACCCTACAGGTGATGAGGGACTGTAACTCTGTGTTAAACCCTACAGGTGATGAGGAACTGTAACCCTACAGGTGATGAGGAACTGTAACACTACAGGTGATGAGGAACTGTAACCCTGTGTTAAACCCTACAGGTGATGAGGAACTGTAACCCTACAGGTGATGAGGAACTATAACTCTGTGTTAAACCCTACAGGTGATGAGGAACTGTAACTCTGTGTTAAACCCTACAGGTGATGAGGAACTGTAACTCTGTGTTAAACCCTACAGGTGATGAGGAACTATAACTCTGTGTTAAACCCTACAGGTGATGAGGGACTGTAACCCTACAGGTGATGAGGAACTGTAACTCTGTGTTAAACACTACAGGTGATGAGGAACTATAACTCTGTGTTAAACCCTACAGGTGATGAGGAACTATAACCCTGTGTTAAACCCTACAGGTGATGAGGAACTGTAACTCTGTGTTAAACCCTACAGGTGATGAGGAACTATAACTCTGTGTTAAACCCTACAGGTGATGAGGAACTGTAACTCTGTGTTAAACCCTACAGGTGAGGAGGAACTGTAACTCTGTGTTAAACCCTACAGGTGATGAGGAACTGTAACTCTGTGTTAAACATTACAGGTGATGAGGAACTGTAACTCTGTGTTAAACCCTACAGGTGATGAGGAACTGTAACCCTACAGGTGATGAGGAACTGTAACCCTACAGGTGATGAGGAACTGTAACCCTGTGTTAAACCCTACAGGTGATGAGGAACTGTAACCCTACAGGTGATGAGGGACTGTAACCCTGAGAGGTGATGAGGAGTTGTGGCCCTGTGTTAGTGTTAAACTCTCAGGTGATAAGGAACTGTAACCCTACAGGTGATGAGGAACTGTAACCCTACAGGTGATGAGGGACTGTAACCCTGAGAGGTGATGAGGAACTGTAACCCTGAGAGGTGATGAGGAGTTGTGGCCCTGTGTTCGTGTGTTAAACTCTCAGGTGATAAGGAACTGTAACCCTACAGGTGATAAGGAACTGTAATCCTACAGGTGATGAGGAACTGTAACCCTGAGAGGTGATGAGGAGGTGTGGCCCTGTGTTAGTGTGTTAAACTCTCAGGTGATGAGGAGTTGTGGCCCTGTGTTCGTGTGTTAAACTCTCAGGTGATGAGGAACTGTAACCCTACAGGTGATGAGGGACTGTAACCCTGAGAGGTGATGAGGAGTTGTGGCCCTGTGTTCGTGTGTTAAACTCTCAGGTGATAAGGAACTGTAACCCTACAGGTGATAAGGAACTGTAATCCTACAGGTGATTAGGAACTGTAACCCTGAGAGGTGATGAGGAGGTGTGGCCCTGTGTTAGTGTGTTAAACTCTCAGGTGATGAGGAGTTGTGGCCCTGTGTTCGTGTGTTAAACTCTCAGGTGATGAGGAACTGTAACCCTACAGGTGATGAGGAGTTGTGGCCCTGTGTTAAACCCTACAGGTGGTGAGGAACTGTAACCCTGAGAGGCGATGAGGAGTTGTGGCCCTGTGTTAGTGTGTTAAACTCTCAGAAAGCTGACACCAATCTGTCAGTGTTACTGGTAAGATCAACGCCTCACAATACAACGCCTCCCTGCAACTCCACAGCATTGTCATAGTGAGGTTATCAAAAGCCAGAGTGTTGCTTCTAATGGAAGTTGAGATGAGATGGGTACTACTGACGAACAGACAGGCGTTCACGTTTGATGTGACTGAGTTTGATTGGCTGTTGAAATGGAGGGCTCGTCTCCTGTTTTACTGGTATGGAGGAAGAAAGCACAGCGGTGCAGACAGCCATGTTTAGGTGCTTGGTTCTGGGTGTGTACTGTAGCCATTATGATAATGATACACTCTATACAAGACTAGAGAGGCTCATCAACGGTCTTCTATGGTGGATGGGAGCACGTTCTCACCCCAGCAGAGAACTAGGACTATCATCCAGACAGGCACACTGGTGGAGATAACCATGGTTACATTACTGTATGGAGCCATAACCATTACACACTGATGGTGACACTATACAATACTAGACCTGATGGTAGACACTATACAATACTAGACCTGATGGTAGACACTATACAATACTAGACCTGATGGTAGACACTATACAATACTAGACCTGATGGTATTCACTATACAATACTAGACCTGATGGTAGTCACTATACAATACTAGACACTATACAATACTAGACACTATACAATACTAGACCTGATGGTAGTCACTATACAATACTAGACACTATACAATACTAGACACTATACAATACTAGACACTATACAATACTAGACCTGATGGTAGACACTATACAATACTAGACACTATACAATACTAGACACTATACAATACTAGACACTATACAATACTAGACACTATACAATACTAGACCTGATGGTAGACACTATACAATACTAGACACTATACAATACTAGACACTATACAATACTAGACACTATACAATACTAGACACTATACAATACTAGACACTATACAATACTAGACACTATACAATACTAGACACTATACAATACTAGACACTATACAATACTAGACCTGATGGTAGACACTATACAATACTAGACCTGATGGTATTCACTATACAATACTAGACCTGATGGTAGTCACTATACAATACTAGACACTATACAATACTAGACACTATACAATACTAGACCTGATGGTAGTCACTATACAATACTAGACACTATACAATACTAGACACTATACAATACTAGACACTATACAATACTAGACCTGATGGTAGACACTATACAATACTAGACACTATACAATACTAGACACTATACAATACTAGACACTATACAATACTAGACACTATACAATACTAGACCTGATGGTAGACACTATACAATACTAGACACTATACAATACTAGACACTATACAATACTAGACACTATACAATACTAGACACTATACAATACTAGACACTATACAATACTAGACCTGATGGTAGACACTATACAATACTAGACACTGTCATGTCTTTGGCTATGCCGGATTAAGTGATAAGACATGCTGTTCTATAAAATCCTTTCTCCGTAATTAATATTACCTGATTGAGCTAATCATGTAAATGTAATTAACTAGAAAGTCGGGGCACCACAAAATAATATTTATAGAGCAGTTATCTTCCGAATAAACTCTGAAAGACCTAGTAATATTTTACATCAATAGCAGTCAATGTTAATCGTCACCTTATTTCAGTCTCATCTGAAAGTTGTAAATTCTTGGTTATCTTCACGAACCCTGGATAACAAGTTGAATCAGCAATACAAAGTTGGGTTTAATTATTTATTTACTAAATACCTAACTAATCACACAGAATTACATATACACAGAATGAATCATACCTTGATTACAAATTACGTCATAAAGGAAAACGTCCCTAGTGGACGGAACAGATATGACATTTGGTTACACAAAGAAAAGGGGGCTGGGTTTGAGTGAAAGAGCGGGAAGACTGGAGAACAAAGAGAGAAGCGATATCTCTATCGGGCCGTAGGCAGCTACTCTATCGTAAATACAGTATCTTATGCATTCTAAATTACCGCCCATTTGGAAAAGGAAAATGCAATGAATATTTACTCTGAGCTGCGCTTCAGTAGGTTGGTGGTAGATGGAAGGCCGTGTTGCCCAACCGAGTCCTTTGTCCTTTGAAGAATGTCTCTGGTGGTAAGTTGAATACATTGTAGTAACGTCATTGTGTGGTAGACGGGACACTCTGTCTGTTCTTTCCTAGCCCACGTTTGCAGCTGCTGTTGCTAACTCAACGGCTAGGAGGTATCACTTCTGTAGTGAATAAGAGTTCAAAGTTCATACCATTCGCAACCAAAGCTCACGCTGAGGTTGGCTTTGTTCTTTAGTTGACATGTTAGTCCTTTTAACGCAAAAGGCTGCAGACCTCACGTACTTGGAACAGGAGGTTACATTTTCATCAAGGGCTTATATAGTGGAGGGAGAAAAGGGGTGTGTTTCATAATGTCTCTTCACGTGGGCGGGCCACTGAGTCGGGCCTAATTCACTCATGAAAACCCAATTCTCACATTGTAGAAGCTAAAATCACATTTCATCCCATCACGAATAATTTCATATTCAAACATTTAAATTGGACAACAATTCCATGTGAATCCGATAACTCTGATGTGTAGACTTTCCACTGTAGAGTTTATGTCATCCTATCATTGATGAGAATGTCTCAGATGACAACCGAACTGACATCATATTCATTAAGTACCACCGCATATGTTCAATTGGTCGGATTACCAGAATATAGTTAATTTCCCCCCACCTTCTGATGTTCCCAGAATCTCTATGTTAACCAAGGGGTTTTCTAATGTCACATCAGTAGGATAGAGAGAGGAAAAAAGTCATGCCAACACTATACTATACTAGACACTATACTATACTAGACACTATACAAGACTACACACTATACAATACTAGACCTGATGGTAGACACTATACAATACTAGACCTGATGGTAGTCACTATACAATACTAGACACTATACAATACTAGACACTATACAATACTAGACCTGATGGTAGTCACTATACAATACTAGACACTATACAATACTAGACACTATACAATACTAGACACTATACAATACTAGACCTGATGGTAGACACTATACAATACTAGACACTATACAATACTAGACACTATACAATACTAGACACTATACAATACTAGACCTGATGGTAGACACTATACAATACTAGACACTATACAATACTAGACACTATACAATACTAGACACTATACAATACTAGACACTATACAATACTAGACCTGATGGTAGACACTATACAATACTAGACACTGTCATGTCTTTGGCTATGCCGGATTAAGTGATAAGACATGCTGTTCTATAAAATCCTTTCTCCGTAATTAATATTACCTGATTGAGCTAATCATGTAAATGTAATTAACTAGAAAGTCGGGGCACCACAAAATAATATTTATAGAGCAGTTATCTTCCGAATAAACTCTGAAAGACCTAGTAATATTTTACATCAATAGCAGTCAATGTTAATCGTCACCTTATTTCAGTCTCATCTGAAAGTTGTAAATTCTTGGTTATCTTCACGAACCCTGGCTAACAAGTTGAATCAGCAATACAAAGTTGGGTTTAATTATTTATTTACTAAATACCTAACTAATCACACAGAATTACATATACACAGAATGAATCATACCTTGATTACAAATTACGTCATAAAGGAAAACGTCCCTAGTGGACGGAACAGATATGACATTTGGTTACACAAAGAAAAGGGGGCTGGGTTTGAGTGAAAGAGCGGGAAGACTGGAGAACAAAGAGAGAAGCGATATCTCTATCGGGCCGTAGGCAGCTACTCTATCGTAAATACAGTATCTTATGCATTCTAAATTACCGCCCATTTGGAAAAGGAAAATGCAATAAATATTTACTCTGAGCTGCGCTTCAGTAGGTTGGTGGTAGATGGAAGGCCGTGTTGCCCAACCGAGTCCTTTGTCCTTTGAAGAATGTCTCTGGTGGTAAGTTGAATACATTGTAGTAACGTCATTGTGTGGTAGACGGGACACTCTGTCTGTTCTTTCCTAGCCCACGTTTGCAGCTGCTGTTGCTAACTCAACGGCTAGGAGGTATCACTTCTGTAGTGAATAAGAGTTCAAAGTTCATACCATTCGCAACCAAAGCTCACGCTGAGGTTGGCTTTGTTCTTTAGTTGACATGTTAGTCCTTTTAACGCAAAAGGCTGCAGACCTCACGTACTTGGAACAGGAGGTTACATTTTCATCAAGGGCTTATATAGTGGAGGGAGAAAAGGGGTGTGTTTCATAATGTCTCTTCACGTGGGCGGGCCACTGAGTCGGGCCTAATTCACTCATGAAAACCCAATTCTCACATTGTAGAAGCTAAAATCACATTTCATCCCATCACGAATAATTTCATATTCAAACATTTAAATTGGACAACAATTCCATGTGAATCCGATAACTCTGATGTGTAGACTTTCCACTGTAGAGTTTATGTCATCCTATCATTGATGAGAATGTCTCAGATGACAACCGAACTGACATCATATTCATTAAGTACCACCGCATATGTTCAATTGGTCGGATTACCAGAATATAGTTAATTTCCCCCCACCTTCTGATGTTCCCAGAATCTCTATGTTAACCAAGGGGTTTTCTAATGTCACATCAGTAGGATAGAGAGAGGAAAAAAGTCATGCCAACACTATACTATACTAGACACTATACTATACTAGACACTATACAAGACTACACACTATACAATACTAGACCTGATGGTAGACACTATACAATACTAGACCTGATGGTATTCACTATACAATACTAGACCTGATGGTAGTCACTATACAATACTAGACACTATACAATACTAGACACTATACAATACTAGACCTGATGGTAGTCACTATACAATACTAGACACTATACAATACTAGACACTATACAATACTAGACACTATACTATACTACAAACTATACAAGACTACACACTATACCATACTATACACTATACAATACTAGACACTATACAATACTAGACCTGATGGTAGACAGTATACAATACTAGACACTATACAATACTAGACCTGATGGTAGACACTATACAATACTAGACCTGATAGTAATACAATACTAGACACTATACAATACTAGACACTATACAATACTAGACACTATACAATACTAGACACAATACAATACTAGACACTATACAATACTAGACACTATACAATACTAGACATTATACAATACTATACACTATACCATACTAGACACTATACAATACTAGATACTATACAATACTAGACCTGATAGTGACACTATACAATACTATATACTATACAATACCAGACACTATACAATACTAGACACTATACAACACTAGACCTGATGGTAGACACTATACAATACTAGACACTATACAATACAAGACACTATACAATACTAGACCTGATGGTGACACAATACAATACTAGACCTGATGGTGACACTATACAATACTAGACACTATACAATACTAGACACTATACAATACTAGACACTATACAATACTAGACACTATACAATACTAGACACTATACAATACTAGACACTATACAATACTAGACACTATACAATACTAGACACTATACAATACTAGACACTATACAATACTAGACACTATACAATACTAGACATGATTGTAGACACTATACAATATTAGACCTGATGGTCGACACTATACAATACTAGACACTATACAATACTAGACCTGATTGTAGACACTATACAATACTAGACCTGATGGTAGACACTATACAATACTAGACCTGATGGTAGTCACTATACAATACTAGACACTATACAATACTAGATCTGATGGTAGACACTATATAATACTTGACACTATACAATAATATACCTGATGGTGACACAATACAATACTAGACACTATACAATACTATACCTGATAGTAGACACTATACAATACTTTACCTGATGGTAGACAGTATACATTACAAGACCTGATGGTGACACAGTACAATAGTAGACAATATACAATACTAGACACTATACAATACTAGACACTATAGAATACTAGACCTGATGGTAGACACTATACAATACTATACAATACTAGACACTATACAATACTAGACACTATACAATACTAGACCTGATGGTGACACTATACAATACTAGTCACTATACAATACTAGACACTATACAATACTAGACACTATACAATACTAGACCTGATGGTGACACTATACAATACTAGACACTATACAATACTTTACCTGATGGTATACACTATACAATACTATGCCCGCTGGTAGACAGTATACAATACTAGAAACTATACAATACTAGTCACTATACAATACTAGACACTATACAATACTAGACACTATACAATACTAGACCTGATGGTAGACACTATACAATACTAGACACTATACAATACTAGACACCATACAATACTAGACACCATACAATACTAGACCTGATGGTTGACACTATACAATACTAGACCTGATGGTAGTCACTATACAATACTAGGCCTGATGGTAGACAGTATACAATACTAGACACTATACAATACTAGACACTATAAAATACTAGACACTATACAATACTAGACATGATGGTAGACACTATACAATACTAGACACCATACAATACTAGACACTATACAATACTAGACACTATACTATACTAGACCTGATGGTTGACACTATACAATACTAGACACCATACAATACTAGACACTATACAATACTAGACACTATACAATACTAGACCTGATGGTAGACACTATACAATACTAGACCTGATGGTTGACACTATACAATACTAGACACTATACAATACTAGACACTATACAATACTAGACATGATGGTAGACACTATACAATACTAGACACTATACAATACTAGACCTGATGGTAGACACTATACAATACTAGACATGATGGTAGACACTATACAATACTAGACACTATACAATACTAGGCCTGATGGTAGACAGTATACAATACTAGACACTATACAATACTAGACACTATACAATACTAGACACTATACAATACTAGACACTATACAATACTAGACACTATACAATACTGGACACTATACAATACTGGACACTATACAATACTAGACACTATACAATACTAGACACTATACAATACTAGACACTATACAATACTATACCTGATAGTAGACACTATACAATACTTTACCTGATGGTAGACAGTATACATTACAAGACCTGATGGTGACACAGTACAATAGTAGACAATATACAATACTAGACACTATACAATACTAGACACTATAGAATACTAGACCTGATGGTAGACACTATACAATACTATACAATACTAGACACTATACAATACTAGACACTATACAATACCAGACACTATACAATACTAGACCTGATGGTGACACTATACAATACTAGTCACTATACAATACTAGACACTATACAATACTAGACACTATACAATACTAGACCTGATGGTGACACTATACAATACTAGACACTATACAATACAAGACACTATACAATACTATACCTGATAGTAGACACTATACAATACTTTACCTGATGGTAGACAGTATACATTACAAGACCTGATGGTGACACAGTACAATAGTAGACAATATACAATACTAGACACTATACAATACTAGACACTATAGAATACTAGACCTGATGGTAGACACTATACAATACTATACAATACTAGACACTATACAATACTAGACACTATACAATACCAGACACTATACAATACTAGACCTGATGGTGACACTATACAATACTAGTCACTATACAATACTAGACACTATACAATACTAGACACTATACAATACTAGACCTGATGGTGACACTATACAATACTAGACACTATACAATACTTTACCTGATGGTATACACTATACAATACTATGCCCGCTGGTAGACAGTATACAATACTAGAAACTATACAATACTAGACACTATACAATACTAGAAATGATGGTAGACACTATACAATACTAGACACTATACAATACTAGTCACTATACAATACTAGACATGGTGGTAGACACTATACAATACTAGACACTATACAATACAAGACACTATACAATACTAGACACTATACAATACTAGACCTGATGATGACACTATACAATACTAGACCTGGTGGTGACACTATACAATACTAGACACTATACAATACTAGACACTATACAATACTAGACACTATACAATACTAGACACTATACAATACTAGACACTATACAATACTAGACACTATACAATACTAGACACTATACAATACTAGACACTATACAATACTAGACATTATACAATACTAGACACGATGGTAGACACTATACAATACTAGACACGATGGTAGACACTATACAATACTAGACACTATACAATACTAGACACTATACAATACTAGACACTATACAATACTAGACACAATACAATACTAGACACTATACAATACTAGACCTGATGGTGACACTATACAATACTAGACCTGATGGTGACACTATACAATACTAGACACTATACAATACTAGACCTGATGGTGACACTATACAATACTAGACACTATACAATACTAGACACTATACAATACTAGACACTATACAATACTAGACCTGATGGTAGTCACTATACAATACTAGTCACTATACAATACTAGTCACTAAACATTACTAGACACTATACAATACTAGACCTGATGGTTGACACTATACATTACTAGACACCATACAATACTATACACTATACAATACTAGACATGATGGTGACACTATACAATACTAGTCACTAAACAATACTAGACACTATACAATACTAGACCTGATGGTAGTCACTATACAATACTAGACCTGATGGTAGTCACTATACAATACTAGACCTGATGGTAGTCACTATACAATACTAGTCACTAAACAATACTAGACACTATACAATACTAGACCTGATGGTTGACACTATACATTACTAGACACCATACAATACTATACACTATACAATACTAGACATGATGGTGACACTATACAATACTAGTCACTAAACAATACTAGACACTATACAATACTAGACCTGATGGTTGATACTATACATTACTAGACACCATACAATACTATACACTATACAATACTAGACATGATGGTGACACTATACAATACTAGTCACTAAACAATACTAGACACTATACAATACTAGACCTGATGGTAGACACTATACAATACTAGACCTGATGGTTGACACTATACAATACTAGACACTATACAATACTAGACACTATACAATACTAGACATGATGGTAGACACTATACAATACTAGACACTATACAATACTAGACCTGATGGTAGACACTATACAATACTAGGCCTGATGGTAGACAGTATACAATACTAGACACTATACAATACTAGACACTATACAATACTAGACACTATACAATACTAGACACTATACAATACTAGACACTATACAATACTAGACACTATACAATACTAGACCTGATGGTAGTCACTATACAATACTAGTCACTATACAATACTAGACACTATACAATACTAGACACTATACAATACTAGACACTATACAATACTAGACACTATACAATACTAGACACTATACAATACTAGACACTATACAATACTAGACACTATACAATACTAGACACTATACAATTCTAGACACTATACAATACTAGACACTATACAATACTAGGCACTATAAAATACTAGACATTATACAATACTAGACCTGATGGTAGACACTATACAATACTAGACACTATACAATACTAGACACTATACAATACTAGTCACTATACAATACTAGACCTGATGGTAGTCACTATACACTACTAGACCTGATGGTAGACACTATACAATACTAGACGCCATACAATACGAGACACCATACAATACTCTACACTGTACAATACTATACACCATACAATACTCTGCTCTGTACAATACGATACAATACTATGCACTATACAATACTATACACTATACGATACTAGACACCATACAATACTCTATACTCTACAATACTACACAATACTATACATCATACAATACTATGCACAATACAATACTAGATACTATACAATACATTATACAATACTAGACACTATACAATACTCTACACTATACAATACTATGCGCTTAATAATACTAGACACTATACAATACTATACGCTATACAATACTATGCACTCGACAATACTAGACACTATACAATACTAGTGTGTCCAGTCCTCATTTAACCAACTGTTAGTTGTTTTCCATTTTATCTCTGAATTCTCATCTTTTGTGGCGGATCAACTTCGTACCAAGCCGTATCACTTATTCTGTTGCTTTCTGCATGTGTCTGTCTTTAAGGCTTGAACAAAACCTTTCACTGTCTTTTGAGATATCAAACCAGCTTGTTATTTCACTTGTTTTAGCCTCGCTACGTTCCGCCTGATTTAATTTTAGAAGCTTTTTCGTGTGACTTTTGAAAAGCGGCAGAAATAATTTTGAAGGAAGCCGTGGATTGAAAGATAAAGCGTGGGCGTCGAGCCAGTCCTGGTCGCTCCTCACCGCTCCATCTCGACAACAACCTGACACGTTTCATCTGGACCCAGTATATCAGCTGACAACACATTAGAGTTGTCTATTGTTATTTCTGTCAACTTCTTCTCTTCGCTTCTTTTATCCCTGTAGGAGTCTGCTGTTTATTAGTGCTGTATAATCTGACCTGTATGAAATAGATTATTAGTGCTGTATAATCTGACCTGTATAGAATAGATTATTAATGCTGTATAATCTGACCTGTATAGAATAGATTATTAATGCTGTATAATCTGACCTGTATAGAATAGATTATTAATGCTGTATAATCTGACCTGTATAAAATAGATTGCTACTGCTGTATAATCTGACCTGTATAGAATAGATTATTAATGCTGTATAATCTGACCTGTATAGAATAGATTATTAATGCTGTATAATCTGACCTGTATGGAATAGATTATTAATGCTGTATAATCTGACCTGTATAAAATAGATTGTTAATGCTGTATAATCTGACCTGTATAGAATAGATTATTAATGCTGTATAATCTGACCTGTATGAAATAGATTATTAGTGCTGTATAATCTGACCTGTATAGAATAGATTATTAATGCTGTATAATCTGACCTGTATAAAATAGATTGTTAGTGCTGTATAATCTGACCTGTATAGAATAGATTATTAATGCTGTATAATCTGACCTGTATAGATGCTTTTGAATGTGATGACACATATTTAGCATATTTTGCTTTGGGACTATAGCTGTTAATTAGGGTCTAATTATACACATTGTACTTGTTGAAGGCAGTTACTGTGCAAAGATATCTTCCTCACAATGTGATATAAAAAAACATTTTGCTTCTCCTCTGGGTTATACAATAGGACTAGGCAGAACAATTCATTCTGGGTTATACAGTAGGACTAGGCAGAACAATTCATTCTGGGTTATACAGTAGGACTAGGCAGAACAATTCATTCTGGGTTATACAGTAGGACTAGGCAGAACAATTCATTCTGGGTTATACAGTAGGACTAGGCAGAACAATTCATTCTGGGTTATACAGTAGGACTAGGCAGAACAATTCATTGTGGGTTATACAGTAGGACTAGGCAGAACAATTCAACCTGGGTTATACAGTAGGACTAGGCAGACCAATTCATTATGGGTTATACAGTAGGACTAGGCAGAACAATTCATTATGGGTTATACAGTAGGACTAGGCAGAACAATTCATTATGGGTTATACAGTAGGACTAGGCAGAACAATTCAACCTGGGTTATACAGTAGGACTAGGCAGACCAATTCATTATGGGTTATGCAGTAGGACTAGGCAGAACAATTCATTATGGGTTATACAGTAGGACTAGGCAGAACAATTCATTATGGGTTATACTGTAGGACTAGGCAGAACAATTCATTCTGGGTTATACAGTAGGACTAGGCAGAACAATTCATTCTGGGATAGACAGTAGGACTAGGCAGAACAATTCATTCTGGGTTATACAGTAGGACTAGGCAGAACAATTCATTCTGGGATAGACAGTAGGACTAGGCAGAACAATTCATTATGGGTTATACAGTAGGACTAGGCAGAACAATTCATTCTGGGATAGACAGTAGGACTAGGCAGAACAATTCATTCTGGGATATACAGTAGGACTAGGCAGAACAATTCATTCTGGGATAGACAGTAGGACTAGGCAGAACAATTCATTCTGGGATAGACAGTAGGACTAGGCAGAACAATTCATTCTGGGATAGACAGTAGGACTAGGCAGAACAATTCATTCTGGGTTATACAGTAGGACTAGGCAGAACAATTCATTCTGGGTTATACAGTAGGACTAGGCAGAACAATTCATTCTGGGATAGACAGTAGGACTAGGCAGAACAATTCATTCTGGGTTATACAGTAGGACTGGGCAGAACAATTCATTCTGGGTTATACAGTAGGACTAGGCAGAACAATTCATTCTGGGATAGACAGTAGGACTAGGCAGAACAATTCATTCTGGGATAGACAGTAGGACTAGGCAGAACAATTCATTCTGGGATAGACAGTAGGACTAGGCAGAACAATTCATTCTGGGTTATACAGTAGGACTAGGCAGAACAATTCATTCTGGGTTATACAGTAGGACTAGGCAGAACAATTCATTCTGGGTTATACAGAAGGACTAGGCAGAACAATTCATTATGGGTTATACTGTAGGACTAGGCAGAACAATTCATTCTGGGTTATACAGTAGGACTAGGCAGAACAATTCATTCTGGGATAGACAGTAGGACTAGGCAGAACAATTCATTCTGGGTTATACAGTAGGACTAGGCAGAACAATTCATTCTGGGTTATACAGTAGGACTAGGCAGAACAATTCATTCTGGGATAGACAGTAGGACTAGGCAGAACAATTCATTCTGGGTTATACAGTAGGACTAGGCAGAACAATTCATTCTGGGTTATACAGTAGGACTAGGCAGACCAATTCATTATGGGTTATACAGTAGGACTAGGCAGAACAATTCATTCTGGGTTATACAGTAGGACTAGGCAGAACAATTCATTCTGGGTTATACAGTAGGACTAGGCAGAACAATTCATTCTGGGATAGACAGTAGGACTAGGCAGAACAATTCATTCTGGGTTATACAGTAGGACTAGGCAGAACAATTCATTCTGGGTTATACAGTAGGACTAGGCAGAACAATTCATTCTGGGATAGACAGTAGGACTAGGCAGAACAATTCATTCTGGGTTATACAGTAGGACTAGGCAGAACAATTCATTCTGGGATAGACAGTAGGACTAGGCAGAACAATTCATTCTGGGATAGACAGTAGGACTAGGCAGAACAATTCATTCTGGGATAGACAGTAGGACTAGGCAGAACAATTCATTCTGGGTTATACAGTAGGACTAGGCAGAACAATTCATTATGGGTTATACAGTAGGACTAGGCAGAACAATTCATTATGGGTTATACAGTAGGACTAGGCAGAACAATTCATTCTGGGATAGACAGTAGGACTAGGCAGAACAATTCATTCTGGGATAGACAGTAGGACTAGGCAGAACAATTCATTCTGGGTTATACAGTAGGACTAGGCAGAACAATTCATTCTGGGATATACAGTAGGACTGGGCAGAACAATTCATTCTGGGTTATACAGTAGGACTAGGCAGACCAATTCATTATGGGTTATACAGTAGGACTAGGCAGAACAATTCATTCTGGGTTATACAGTAGGACTAGGCAGAACAATTCATTATGGGTTATACAGTAGGACTAGGCAGAACAATTCATTCTGGGTTATACAGTAGGACTAGGCAGAACAATTCATTCTGGGTTATACAGTAGGACTAGGCAGAACAATTCAACCTGGGATAGACAGTAGGACTAGGCAGAACAATTCATTCTGGGTTATACAGTAGGACTAGGCAGAACAATTCATTCTGGGATAGACAGTAGGACTAGGCAGAACAATTCATTCTGGGTTATACAGTAGGACTAGGCAGAACAATTCATTCTGGGTTATACAGTAGGACTAGGCAGAACAATTCATTCTGGGTTATACAGTAGGACTAGGCAGAACAATTCAACCTGGGATAGACAGTAGGACTAGGCAGAACAATTCATTCTGGGATAGACAGTAGGACTAGGCAGAACAATTCATTCTGGGATAGACAGTAGGACTAGGCAGAACAATTCATTCTGGGTTATACAGTAGGACTAGGCAGAACAATTCATTCTGGGTTATACAGTAGGACTAGGCAGAACAATTCATTCTGGGTTATACAGTAGGACTAGGCAGAACAATTCATTATGGGTTATACTGTAGGACTAGGCAGAACAATTCATTCTGGGTTATACAGTAGGACTAGGCAGAACAATTCATTCTGGGATAGACAGTAGGACTAGGCAGAACAATTCATTCTGGGTTATACAGTAGGACTAGGCAGAACAATTCATTCTGGGTTATACAGTAGGACTAGGCAGAACAATTCATTCTGGGATAGACAGTAGGACTAGGCAGAACAATTCATTCTGGGATAGACAGTAGGACTAGGCAGAACAATTCATTCTGGGATAGACAGTAGGACTAGGCAGAACAATTCATTCTGGGTTATACAGTAGGACTAGGCAGAACAATTCAACCTGGGTTATACAGTAGGACTAGGCAGAACAATTCAACCTGGGTTATACAGTAGGACTAGGCAGAACAATTCATTCTGGGATAGACAGTAGGACTAGGCAGAACAATTCATTCTGGGTTATACAGTAGGACTAGGCAGAACAATTCATTCTGGGTTATACAGTAGGACTAGGCAGACCAATTCATTATGGGTTATACAGTAGGACTAGGCAGAACAATTCATTCTGGGTTATACAGTAGGACTAGGCAGAACAATTCATTCTGGGATAGACAGTAGGACTAGGCAGAACAATTCATTCTGGGTTATACAGTAGGACTAGGCAGAACAATTCATTCTGGGTTATACAGTAGGACTAGGCAGAACAATTCATTCTGGGTTATACAGTAGGACTAGGCAGAACAATTCATTCTGGGTTATACAGTAGGACTAGGCAGAACAATTCATTCTGGGATAGACAGTAGGACTAGGCAGAACAATTCATTCTGGGTTATACAGTAGGACTAGGCAGAACAATTCATTCTGGGTTATACAGTAGGACTAGGCAGAACAATTCATTCTGGGTTATACAGTAGGACTAGGCAGAACAATTCATTCTGGGATAGACAGTAGGACTAGGCAGAACAATTCATTCTGGGATAGACAGTAGGACTAGGCAGAACAATTCATTCTGGGATAGACAGTAGGACTAGGCAGAACAATTCATTCTGGGTTATACAGTAGGACTAGGCAGAACAATTCATTATGGGTTATACAGTAGGACTAGGCAGAACAATTCAACCTGGGTTATACAGTAGGACTAGGCAGAACAATTCATTCTGGGATAGACAGTAGGACTAGGCAGAACAATTCATTCTGGGTTATACAGTAGGACTAGGCAGAACAATTCATTCTGGGTTATACAGTAGGACTAGGCAGACCAATTCATTATGGGTTATACAGTAGGACTAGGCAGAACAATTCATTCTGGGTTATACAGTAGGACTAGGCAGAACAATTCATTCTGGGATAGACAGTAGGACTAGGCAGAACAATTCATTCTGGGTTATACAGTAGGACTAGGCAGAACAATTCATTCTGGGTTATACAGTAGGACTAGGCAGAACAATTCATTCTGGGTTATACAGTAGGACTAGGCAGAACAATTCATTCTGGGTTATACAGTAGGACTAGGCAGAACAATTCATTCTGGGATAGACAGTAGGACTAGGCAGAACAATTCATTCTGGGTTATACAGTAGGACTAGGCAGAACAATTCATTCTGGGTTATACAGTAGGACTAGGCAGAACAATTCATTCTGTGTTATACAGTAGGACTAGGCAGAACAATTCATTCTGGGATAGACAGTAGGACTAGGCAGAACAATTCATTCTGGGTTATACAGTAGGACTAGGCAGAACAATTCATTCTGGGATAGACAGTAGGACTAGGCAGAACAATTCATTCTGGGATAGACAGTAGGACTAGGCAGAACAATTCATTCTGGGATAGACAGTAGGACTAGTTAGAACAATTCATTCTGGGATAGACAGTAGGACTAGGCAGAACAATTCATTCTGGGTTATACAGTAGGACTAGGCAGAACAATTCATTCTGGGTTATACAGTAGGACTAGGCAGAACAATTCATTCTGGGATAGACAGTAGGACTAGGCAGAACAATTCATTCTGGGTTATACAGTAGGACTAGGCAGAACAATTCATTCTGGGATAGACAGTAGGACTAGGCAGAACAATTCATTCTGGGATAGACAGTAGGACTAGGCAGAACAATTCATTCTGGGATAGACAGTAGGACTAGGCAGAACAATTCATTCTGGGATAGACAGTAGGACTAGGCAGAACAATTCAAGCTGAACATGTGAGTGCTCTGTATGTGTATACTGTTGGTGGGGATGGTTTATTTAATTAATCGTAACGAGTCTGCCTTTGGTGAATAGGGCTTCTCTTTTCACTCCCCCTTTGGTGAATAGGGCTTCTCTTTTCACTCCCCCTTTAGTGAAAAGGGCTTCTCTTTTCACTCCCCCTTTGGTGAATAGGGCTTCTCTTTTCACTCCCCCTTTGGTGAATATGGCTTCTCTTTTCACTCCCCCTTTGGTGAATAGGGCTTCTCTTTTCACTCCCCCTTTGGTTAAAAGGGCTTCTCTTTTCACTCCCCCTTTGGTTAAAAGGGCTTCTCTTTTCGCTCCCCCTTTGGTTAAAAGGGCTTGTCTCTGAGGTCATTCAGTTTCAATGAAGTACATCGACCTCTGTGACATTGTTCCCTCCAAGGTTATTTGATGCCCATCAAAAACACAAATCAAACATGATGTAATGGATAGGCAATAGAGAGTAGACTTGGGTTCCTTACTATTCAAAATCATTTCAAATCCTATATCTGTGCTCGATTGAGTTTGCCTGTTGCGACGGGACCAATAGAACAAGTTCCAAAAGTGCCTGGCACTTTTAAAATGCAAATTAATTACTTAAAAATCATACAATGGGATTTTGGATTTTTGTTTTAGATTCCATCTCTCACAGTTGAAGTGTACCTATGATAAAAATGACAGACCTCTACATGCTTTGTAAGTAGGAAAACCTGCAAAATCGGCAGTGTATCAAATACTTGTTCTCCCCACTGTAGATACTTTTGTACCTGTTTCCTCCAGCATCTTCACAAGGTCCTTTGCTGTTGTTCTGGGATTGATTTGCACTTTTTGCACCAAAGTACGTTCATCTCTAGGAGACAGAACGCGTCTCCTTCCTGAGCGGTATGACGGCTGCGTGGTCCCGTGGTGTTTATACTTGCGTACTATTGTTTGTACAGATGAACGTGGTACCTTCAGGCGTTTAGAAATTGCTCCCAAGGATGAACCAGACTTGTGGAGGCCTACAATTTTTTTTCTAAGGTCTTGGCTGATTTCTTTAGATTATCCCATGATGTCAAGCAAAGATGCACTGAGTTTGAAGGTAGGCCTTGAAATACATCCACAGGTACACCTCCAATGGACTCAAATTATGTTAATTAGCCTATCAGAAGCTTCTAAAGCCATGACATCATTTTCTGGAATTTTCCAAGCTGTTTAAAAGGCATAGTTAACTTAGTATGTAAACTTCTGACCAAGTGGAATTGTGATACAGTGAATTATAAGTTAAATAATCTGTCTGTAAACAATTGTTGGAAAAATGACTTGTCATGCACAAAGTAGATGTCCTAACCGACTTGTCAAAACCATAGTTTGTTAAAACCTCTACAGAGTACCTAACCCGGATCCGGGAGCACCCCCCACACCCCCCACACTGATTAGCATCGCTAGCATAGCGTCACAATTAAATAGTAGCATCTAAATATCATTAAATCACAAGTCCAAGACACCCAATGAAAGACACAGATCTTGTGAATAAAACCACCATTTCAGATTTTTTAAATGTTTTACAGGGAAGACACAATATGTAAATCTATTAGCTAAACACGTTAGCAAAATGACACCATTTTCTTACTCCAACAGTTTCTTACTCCATCAGGTGCTATCACCAATTCGGCTAAACTAAGATATTGATAGCCACTAACCAACAAAAAAATTCTTAAGATGACAGTCTGATAACATATTTATGGTATAGCATAGTTTTTTTTTTTTAAATGTGCATTTTTCAGGTATAAATCACAGTTCTACATTGCAGCTGCAATCTGATATAGTGCTGATGCAGCTAGAACAATTACAGAGACCAACGTTATATAACTAATTACTTGTCTTAAAACATTTCAGAAAAAATACACAGCGTACAGACATTGAAAGCCCAACATCTGGTGAATCCAAACAATATTTCAGATTTTTTAAATGTTTTATAGCGAAATTAGCATAACTAGCTAATTAGCATAACCAGGCCAGCCAAAACCAGCTGGACGCGCGCGACCAGTTCACATGCACGACAGATATATGAAATAACATCGTAAATTGGGTCTTACTATTGCTGGTCTTTCATCAGAATGTTGATCAAGGTGTCCTTAGTCCTGATGAGTCGTTCAATCCATTCACAATGGCAACTTCCCCTCTTCATTTAGCCTGGGTACTGGTCGACTGGCACGGTCCATGTCCAAAGTTAAAAAACTCAAAGAACGGAACACGGCAAAACTCCCGAAAAAATTCTAATAATCTGATTAAACTATATTGAAAAAACATACATTACGGTGATATGGTCACATGTATCAAACAAACTTCGACACGGAGATAGTTTTCATCCGTAACGTCAGCATAACAAAAGACAATGCCACCTCTGAAAACGCGCATCTCAGAAACCGGAAGTTGTCGGTCACGCTAAAGAAATAGATCTTATTTCACGTCAGTACAAGATAAACAAAAAATTTCTCCTCTGACGTCTTCCAGACACCCAGAGGAAGAAGAAGGAAGTGTCATTCGGGTCATAGGTCGCGTGACCATATATAGGCAGAGCTTTGAAGTGAGCATACACATCTTGCAATCTTTTTCTGGCTCAGGGAAAGTGCTGTGAAATGATCTGTGTTTGACTCAGAGACTCAATTGGAACGGTTTTAGAAACCATAGCTTGTTTTCTATCCAATGCTATATGGTTATATGCATATAGTAACAGCAATAATTGAATAAGAGGCAGTTTAGTCTGTAGAGGCAATTATGCTAATGCGAAACAGCACCCCCTGTATTCTCAAGAAGTTAACAATAATTGTGTGGAGTGGTTGAAAAACGGGTTTTAATGACTCCAACCTAAGTGTATGTAAACTTTCGACTTCAACTGTAACTAATCCATCACATAATGTCTCCATCACATCCCACATAACATATCCATCACATAATGCATCCATCACATCCCACATAACGTATCCATCACATAACATATCCATCACATCCCACATAACATATCCATAACATATCCATCACATCCCACATAACATATCCATCACATCCCACATAACATATCCATCACATAATTCATCCATCACATCCCACATAACGTATCCATCACATAATTCATCCATCACATCCCACATAACGTATCCATCACATAATGCATCCATCACATCCCACATAACGTATCAATCACATCCCACATAACATATCCATCACATCCCACATAACGTATCCATCACATAACATATCCGTCACATCCCACATAACATATCCATCACATAACGCATCCGTCACATCCCACATAACGTATCCATCACATCCCACATAACGCATCCATCACATCCCACATAACATATCCATCACATCCTATATAACGTATCCATCACATAACGCATCAATCACATCCCACATAACATATCCATCACATCCTACATAACGCATCCATCACATACCACATAACATATCCATCACATCCTATATAACGTATCCATCACATAACGCATCCATCACATCCCACATAACGTATCCATCACATAACGCATCAATCACATCCCACATAACATATCCATCACATCCCACATAACAAATCCATCACATAACGTATCCATCACATCCCACATAACGTATCCATCACATCCCACATAACATATCCATCACATAACATATCCATCACATCCCACATAACGTATCCATCACATAATGCATCCATCACATCCCACATAACATATCCATCACATCCCACATAACAAATCCATCACATAACATATCCATCACATCCCACATAACGTATCCATCACATCCCACATAACATATCCATCACATAACATATCCATCACATCCCACATAACATATCCATCACATCCCACATAACCATCACATCCCACATAACATATCCATCACAACCCACATAACGCATCCATCACATAACGTATCCATCACATAACGTATCCATCACATAACACATCCATCACATCCCACATAACATATCCATCACATCCCACATAACATATCCATGACATCCCACATAACGTATCCATCACATCCCACATAACGTATCCATCACATCCTACATAACGTATCCATCACATCCTACATAACGTATCCATCACATCCTACATAACGCATCCATCACATCCTACATAACATATCCATCACATCCTACATAACGTATCCATCACATAACATATCCATCACGTCCTACATAACGTATCCATCACGTCCTACATAACGTATCCATCACATCCTACATAACGTATCCATCACATCCCACATAACGTATCCATCACATCCCACATAACGCATCCATCACATCCTACATAACATATCCATCACATCCCACATAACATATCCATCACATAACGTATCCATCACATCCCACATAACGCATCCATCACATCCTACATAACATATCCATCACATCCTACATAACATATCCATCACATCCTATATAACGTATCCATCACATCCTACATAACATATCCATCACATCACACAAAACGTATCCATCACATCCTACATAACATATCCATCTCATAACATATCCATCACATCCCACATAACGTATCCATCACATAACTTATCCATCACATCCTACAAAACGTATCCATCACATCCTACATAACATATCCATCACATAACATATCCATCACATCCTACATAGCGTATCCATCACATAACAAAGCCGTCACTTAACTTATCCATCACATCCTACATAACATATCCATCACATAACATATCCATCACATCCTACATAGCGTATCCATCACATCCCACATAACATATCCATTATCCTACATAACTATCCATCACATAACGTTTCAATCATTCCATAACATAGCGTATCCATCACATCCTACATAACGTATCCATCACATAACCTATCCATCACGTCCTTTAGATATTCTGAAAGAGGAGACACAAGCCCTGCTCAAATGATTCAGGATCTGCATCCTAAATGGTTCCCTGTTCACTACATAGTGCTCTACTTTTTAACGGAACCCTATGGGCCCTGTTCAAAAGAAGTGCACTGCATAGGGCATACAGTAGGGTGCCATTAGAGATGCAAACCACTGAAACCCTCACAGTGAGTCAGTCTGCCTAAGGCTGTTCCAGTCTGCTACAAAGCCTTTTCTCCGGGCTGTTCTAACACACAGGCCCCAGTGGTAACTGAGATACACAGACACCTAATCTTACTCCTCTCTATCTCACTCCTGATGGAAGATACAGTAAGAAACCATTTGACAATCCGCGGGATTGATTCGTCTTAAAGCCACAATTTTTTCAGACTAAATTTCAGAACTTGTAGATGTCTCAATGGAATACGTCCAACCACTAATCTTTATGGACAGAAAATGTGGAGCAATTTCTTCCGGGGAATCTCCCCAAGTCTTTATCCCTAAAGAGACTATTTTCAGTCCGATAGGGTGAACGATCTAGGACTGTGTTCCAAATCGCATCATATTCTCTATACGGTGCACTACTTTTGATCAGATCCCTATAGTCCCTGCCATCTGAAACACAGCCTAGGGTTCCCTTCAGAGATGATGCTGTGGACTACAGTACATGTGAGGCGTATCGATCAGGACTACACTGTGTGACTCTGAGCCGTCAGGTATTGAGCTGTTCTCTGGCATGTCCATCTGTCAGCAGTATGAACTGGAAAGGCCTTTCAACAGCAGAGGGTTGCTTGCTGTCTCTAGCACGTGCTGGCTTCTTACTTGCTTCTCACACACACACACACATACACACACACACACACACACACACACACACACATACGCACACACCTTGACACACACACTCCTTTAAACACACACACACCTTGACACACACACACCATGACACATCTCCACACACACACACCTACACACACACACACACACACACACACACACACACACACACACACACACACACACACACACACACACACACACACACACACACACACACACACACACACACACACACACACACACACACACCGCTGAGCAGGGCCTCATTATAACCTGAGTTCTGTCAGTAGTAGAGACCTGTCCATGGTTTTCCCCTCTGTAATTGGCCAGGTAGGACTGTGGAGGTGGTGCAACCCTGGTGTGTACTGGATGGATGGATGGGGGGGGGGGGGGTTCTGTAAATGATAATGAATACTATCCAATTAGGCCTGGGCCACACACACTGCCTAAACATACTGTAATGAACTCATCAGAGCCTTTAAAGGGGCCACCCATAGTGACAGATCTCCTGTCGCTGCCTACATCAGACTCCCTGGTGTGTGTGTGTCCACCAACCTGACAGGCTGAGTATCATTCAGTTCCTCTCATTACCTTCCCAGGAACTATGTAGAGCGGGACCGTCTTCCCTCTTTCCCTGTTTCCGAGGGCGGAAGAGAGGAACAGAACATGGCTGCTGTGCCAAACGAATAAAAAATGTTTCTACAGTTGGGGGATTTTTAGTGATTAATGACGAAATGTCTGGGCTTTCGTGGCTCTCTCCTCTTTTAAAGTTCCAGTTGGTGAACCTTTACAGAAGTCTGGTTTCGTGGCCCGTTCCTTCAAAATGTCCCTAGTTAGTTGTGTGTGTGGTTGAGACCTTGCCGTGGCTGAAGAGGACACACAGGAATGTTGTTTCATAGCAGCGTCTTCCCAAGACGCCTCAGTCTCCCTCTGAGATAAACACAGACTGGCCCAGCGTTCTGACGCCTCACTGTCTCCCTCTGAGATAAACACAGACTGGCCCAGCGTTCTGACGCCTCACTGTCTCCCTCTGAGATAAACACAGACTGGCCCAGCGTTCTGACGCCTCACTGTCTCCCTCTGAGATAAACACAGACTGGCCCAGCGTTCTGACGCCTCACTGTCTCCCTCTGAGATAAACACAGACTGGCCCAGCGTTCTGACGCCTCACTGTCTCCCTCTGAGATAAACACAGACTGGCCCAGCGTTCTGACGCCTCACTGTCTCCCTCTGAGATAAACACAGACTGGCCCAGCGTTCTGACGCCTCACTGTCTCCCTCTGAGATAAACACAGACTGGCCCAGCGTTCTGACGCCTCACTGTCTCCCTCTGAGATAAACACAGACTGGCCCAGCGTTCTGACGCCTCACTGTCTCCCTCTGAGATAAACACAGACTGGCCCAGCGTTCTGACGCTTCACTGTCTCCCTCTGAGATAAACACAGACTGGCCCAGCGTTCTGACGCCTCACTGTCTCCCTCTGAGATAAACACAGACTGGCCCAGCGTTCTGACGCCTCACTGTCTCCCTCTGAGAGAAACACAGACTGGCCCAGCGTTCTGACGCCTCACTGTCTCCCTCTGAGAGAAACACAGACTGGCCCAGCGTTCTGACGCCTCACTGTCTCCCTCTGAGATAAACACAGACTGGCCCAGCGTTCTGACGCCTCACTGTCTCCCTCTGAGAGAAACACAGACTGGCCCAGCGTTCTGACGCCTCACTGTCTCCCTCTGAGATAAACACAGACTGGCCCAGCGTTCTGACGCCTCACTGTCTCCCTCTGAGAGAAACACAGACTGGCCCAGCGTTCTGACGCCTCACTGTCTCCCTCTGAGATAAACACAGACTGGCCCAGCGTTCTGACGCCTCACTGTCTCCCTCTGAGAGAAACACAGACTGGCCCAGCGTTCTGACGCCTCACTGTCTCCCTCTGAGAGAAACACAGGCGGGCCCAGCGTTCTGAATGGAATCCTATTCCCTACATTGTGCTCTATGGGCACCAGTCTAAAGTAGTGAACACTATGTAGGGAATAGGGTTCCGTTTATCTCAGAGAAGAGGTAGACGGTGATTTAGATAACGACAGTCTGTTGAAGAAAGAAACAACATCTGCTAGTTGAGTGTCACTGGGGAGAATTAAACCATAACCTACTGTTGTCTTTCTCTGTTCACTCCCAGTGGGAGGGTTTGGTGGGGGGCCATGGGGGTGTTTGGTGGGGGGCCATGGGGGTGTTTGGTGGGGGGCCATGGGGGTGTTTGGTGGGGGGCTATGGGGGTGTTTGGTGGGGGGCCATGGGGGTGTTTGGTGGGGGGCCATGGGGGTGTTTGGTGGGGGGCTATGGGGGGGTTTGGTGGGGGGCTATGGGGGGGTTGGTGGGGGGCTATGGTCAGGGGTGGGGGTATTTTTGTTCCCTTCGCTGTGAGAGAGAGAGAGTATGACTTGTAAGGAATAAAGAGAAAGAAATCTCACACACAGAGCAGTGCATCATGGTTAGTAGTTAGGAGTGGACCCTGCTGAGTCTCCATCGTGCACTGCTCTGCTCACATGAACTGGAGTAACTCAGTTTAACAGATGGGTGGTACAGCTCTGTCACAAGGCCTGTGTGTAACTCAGTTCAACAGATGGGTGGTACATCTCTGTCACAAGGCCTGGGTGTAACTCAGTTCAACAGATGGGTGGTACATCTCTGTCACAAGGCCTGGAGTATCTCAGTTTAACAGATGGGTGGTACATCTCTGTCACAAGGCCTGGAGTAACTCAGTTCAACAGATGGGTGGTACATCTCTGTCACAAGGCCTGGAGTAACTCCGTTCAACAGATGGGTGATACATCTCTGTCACAAGGCCTGGAGTAACTCCGTTCAACAGATGGGTGATACATCTCTGTCACAAGGTCTGGAGTAACTCCGTTCAACAGATGGGTGGTACATCTCTGTCACAAGGCCTGGAGTAACTCAGTTCAACAGATGGGTGGTACATCTCTGTCACAAGGCCTGGAGTAACTCAGTTCAACAGATGGGTGGTACAGCTCTGTCACAAGGCCTGGAGTAACTCAGTTCAACAGATGGGTGGTACAGCTCTGTCACAAGGCCTTAAGTAACTCAGTTCAACAGATGGGTGATACATCTCTGTCACAAGGCCTTAAGTAACTCAGTTCAACAGATGGGTGGTACATCTCTGTCACAAGGCCTGGAGTAACTCAGTTCAACAGATGGGTGGTACATCTCTGTCACAAGGCCTGGGTGTAACTCAGTTCAACAGATGGGTGGTACATCTCTGTCACAAGGCCTGGAGTAACTCAGTTCAACAGATGGGTGGTACATCTCTGTCACAAGGCCTGGAGTAACTCAGTTGAACAGATGGGTGGTACAGCTCTGTCACAAGGCCTGGAGTAACTCAGTTCAACAGATGGGTGGTACAGCTCTGTCACAAGGCCTGGAGTAACTCAGTTCAACAGATGGGTGGTACAGCTCTGTCACAAGGCCTGGAGTAACTCAGTTGAACAGATGGGTGGTACATCTCTGTCACAAGGCCTGGAGTAACTCAGTTGAACAGATGGGTGGTACAGCTCTGTCACAAGGCCTGGAGTAACTCATTTCAACAGATGGGTGGTACAGCTCTGTCACAAGGCCTGGAGTAACTCAGTTGAACAGATGGGTGGTACAGCTCTGTCACAAGGCCTGGAGTAACTCAGTTCAACAGATGGGTGGTACATCTCTGTCACAAGGCCTGGAGTAACTCAGTTGAACAGATGGGTGGTACAGCTCTGTCACAAGGCCTGGAGTAACTCAGTTCAACAGATGGGTGGTACAGCTCTGTCACAAGGCCTGGAGTAACTCAGTTCAACAGATGGGTGGTACAGCTCTGTCACAAGGCCTGGAGTAACTCAGTTGAACAGATGGGTGGTACATCTCTGTCACAAGGCCTGGAGTAACTCAGTTGAACAGATGGGTGGTACAGCTCTGTCACAAGGCCTGGAGTAACTCAGTTCAACAGATGGGTGGTACAGCTCTGTCACAAGGCCTGGAGTAACTCAGTTGAACAGATGGGTGGTACAGCTCTGTCACAAGGCCTGGAGTAACTCAGTTTAACAGATGGGTGGTACAGCTCTGTCACAAGGCCTGGAGTAACTCAGTTCAACAGATGGGTGGTACATCTCTGTGGGTGAGTGTGTTTATCTCCTGACTGCTGCTTCAGTAAACTGCCCACGTTGTACAGCTTATTCATGTTACCATCGCTGCTTTAAACAGAGAGCTTACTGTTTCTACACAACCGTCCATCGGGTAACTACTGTTGAATTGCTGAGGACTGAAGCCCAGTTTGAGATGCATGCACATAACACATTTGTGCAAATCTTCAAATCTGAGTTCATTGGTCACATACACATGGTTAGCAGATGTTAATGCGAGTGCAGTGATATCTAACAAGTAATCTAATAATTCCCAACCACTACCTAGTACACACAAGTATAAAGGTGTGAATGAGAATATGTACATATAAATATATGGATGAGTGATGGCTGAACGGCATTGGCAAGGTGCAGTAGATGGTATAAAATACAATATATACATATGAGTAATGTAAGATATGTAAACATTATTAAAGTGGCATTGTTTAAAGTGACTAGTGATCCATTTATTAAAGTGGCCAGTGATCCATTTATTAAAGTGGCCAGTGATTGGGTCTCCATGTGGGCAGCAGCCTCCCTGAGTTAGTGATGGCTGTTTAACAATCTGATGGCCTTGAGATAGAAGCTGTTTTTCAGTCTCTCGGTCTCAGCTTTAATGCACCTGTACTGACCTCGCCTTCTGGATGATAGCGTGGTGAACAGGCAGTGGCTCAGGTGGTTCTTGTCCTTGATGATCTTTATGGCCTTCCTGTGACATCGGGTGTTGTAGGTGTCCTGGAGGGCAGGTAGTTTGCCCCCGGTGATGCGTTGTGCAGACCTCACTACCCTCTGGAGAGCCTTACGTTTGAGGGCGGTGCAGTTGTCGTACCAGGCGGTGATACAGCCCGACAGGATGCTCTCGATTGTGCATCTGTAGAAGTTTGTCAGGGTTTTGGGAGACAAGACAAATTTCTTCAGCCTCCTGAGGTTGAAGAGGCGCTGTTCCCCATTCTTCACCACGCTGTCTGTGTGGGTGGACCTACACTGAGTACACCAAACATTAAGAACACCTTCCTAATATTGTGTTGCACCAACCCCCGTTTGCCCTCTGAACAGCCTCAATTCGTCTGGGCATGGACTCTACAAGGTGTCGAAAGCTTTCCACATGAATGCTGGCTCCAATGCTTCCCACATTTTTCTCAAGTTGGCTGGATGTCCTTTGGGTGGTAGACTATTCTTCATACACACAGGACAATGTTGAGCGTGAAAAACCCAGCAGCGTTGCAGTTCTTGAAACAAACCGGTGCGCCTGGCACATACTACCATACCCCGTTCACTACCATACCCCGTTCACCACCATACCCCGTTCACCGCCATACCCCGTTCACCGCCATACCCCGTTCACCGCCATACCCCGTTCACCGCCATACCCCGTTCACCGCCATACCCCGTTCACCGCCATACCCCGTTCACCGCCATACCCCGTTCACCGCCATACCCCGTTCACCGCCATACCCCGTTCACCGCCATACCCCGTTCACCGCCATACCCCGTTCACCGCCATACCCCGTTCACCGCCATACCCCGTTCACCGCCATACCCCGTTCACCGCCATACCCCGTTCACCGCCATACCCCGTTCACCGCCATACCCCGTTCACCGCCATACCCCGTTCACCGCCATACCCCGTTCACCGCCATACCCCGTTCACCGCCATACCCCGTTCACCGCCATACCCCGTTCACCGCCATACCCCGTTCACCGCCATACCCCGTTCACCGCCATACCCCGTTCACCGCCATACCCCGTTCACCGCCATACCCCGTTCACCGCCATACCCCGTTCACCGCCATACCCCGTTCACCGCCATACCCCGTTCACCGCCATACCCCGTTCACCGCCATACCCCGTTCACCGCCATACCCCGTTCACCGCCATACCCCGTTCACCGCCATACCCCGTTCACCGCCATACCCCGTTCACCGCCATACCCCGTTCACCGCCATACCCCGTTCACCGCCATACCCCGTTCACCGCCATACCCCGTTCACCGCCATACCCCGTTCACCGCCATACCCCGTTCACCGCCATACCCCGTTCACCGCCATACCCCGTTCACCGCCATACCCCGTTCACCGCCATACCCCGTTCACCGCCATACCCCGTTCACCGCCATACCCCGTTTACCGCCATACCCCGTTCACCGCCATACCCCGTTCACCGCCATACCCCGTTCACCGCCATACCCCGTTCACCGCCATACCCCGTTCACCGCCATACCCCGTTCACCGCCATTCCCCGTTCACCGCCATACCCCGTTCACCGCCATACCCCGTTCACCGCCATACCCCGTTCACCGCCATACCCCGTTTACCGCCATACCCCGTTCACCGCCATACCCCGTTCACCGCCATACCCCGTTCACCGCCATACCCCGTTCACCGCCATACCCCGTTTACCGCCATACCCCGTTCACCGCCATACCCCGTTCACCGCCATACCCCGTTCACCGCCATACCCCGTTTACCGCCATACCCCGTTCACCGCCATACCCCGTTCACCGCCATACCCCGTTCACCGCCATACCCCGTTCACCGCCATACCCCGTTCACCGCCATACCCCGTTCACCGCCATACCCCGTTCACAGCCATACCCCGTTCACCGCCATACCCCGTTCACCGCCATACCCCGTTCATTACCATACCCCGTTCACTACCATACCCCGTTCACTACCATACCCCGTTCACTACCATACTCCGTTCACTACCATACCCCGTTCACTACCATACCCCGTTCAAAGGCACTTAAATACACAATCCATGTCTCAAGGCTTTTAACCCTTCTTTAACACGTCTCCTCTCCTTCATCTACGCTGATTGAAGTGGATTTAACAAGTGACATCAATAAGGGATCATAGCTTTCACCTGGATTCACCTGGTCACTCCACGTCATGGAAAGAGCAGGTGTTCTTAATGTTTTGTCCAGTCAGTGTATATATTATAGATGCAGTGAATGGTAACTGGACTTTTTCCTCTTCTTTTCTCCGTCAACACCACGTTAGGATTTGGTACGTAAGGAGACAGTAAACCAGTTAAGACTCTGTAGAGAAATGTCTCTTTTGAAACGATGAGAACACATTGCGCGTACAGAGACAGAGTAATGTGAGAGGAAGCTGTAAACTGTAGAGGTAGAGTAGCGTTAAATGAATTCACCAAACACACCATCATGTGTTTTTATACTAGAGAACAGGCATCAGATATTACAATTTCAATTGTTTGAAAACAGCAGAGAATGTGAATAAATGGATTTCACGTTGGTGGATGATATCGCTAGGCAACGGCAGAATACTCACGCATGTACCACGTAGAAACATGACATTATCCAGAGAACTGATATATCTATGCATAATTCATCAGGGAAGGCTGTGTGTGTGTGTGTGTGTGTGTGTGTGTGTGTGTGTGTGTGTGTGTGTGTGTGTGTGTGTGTGTGTGTGTGTGTGTGTGTGTGTGTGTGTGTGTGTGTGTGTGTGTGTGTGTGTGTGTGTGTGTGTGTGTGTGTGTGTGTGTGTGTGCGTGCGTGCGTGCGTGCGTGCGTGCGTGCGTGCGTGCGTGCGTGCGTGCGTGCGTGCGTGCGTGCGTGCGTGCGTGCGTGCGTGCGTGCGCGCATATGCCTATGTGTTCTCTTTTATGTGTGTGTAACGTGTGTGTGTAACGTGTGTGTGCATATGCCTATGTGTTCTCTTATGTGTGTGTGTGTGTGTATGCCTATGTGTTCCCTTACGTGCGTGTGTGTGTGTGTGTGTGTGCGCATGTGCATATGCCCATGTGTTCTCTTACGCGTGTATAACGTGTGTGTGTGCTCAAACTTGCCAAAGTAGTCCAATCAGTGAGTCTAATTCAATTATTTTCAAATTTAACATCTCATCAAAATGTGAATAGAATCAAGCAGAAATAATGAATTGGTCTTTACCAACACTGGGTCTTATTGGAGCTCTGTGTAAATGAGTTCTGCTCTAGAGGCTGCATGCGCCTGTCTGCAGGCGGGATTCATGTGGCCTAATTCAACCTGCTATCGTGTGTGTGTGTGTGTGTGTGTGTGTGTGTGTGTGTGTGTGTGTGTGTGTGTGTGTGTGTGTGTGTGTGTGTGTGTGTGTGTGTGTGTGTGTGTGTGTGTGTGTGTGTGTGTGTGTGCGTGCGTGCGTGCGTGCGTGCGTGTGTAATTTAGCCTGCTATCGACGTTCAAGATGGCTTCATGCTATCGACTCACTCATGTCTCTGACTGGCTGGTTGTCACTCACTCTCCTGTCTCTGACTGGCTGGTTGTCACTCACTCTCCTCTCTCTGACTGGTAGAATGTCACTCACTCTCCTGTCTTTGATTGGTAGGATGTCACTCACTCTCTTGTCTCTGACTGGCTGGTTGTCATTCACTCTCCTGTCTCTGACTGGCTGGTTGTCACTCACTCTCCTGTCTCTGACTGGCTGGTTGTCACTCACTCTCCTGTCTCTGACTGGCTGGTTGTCATTCACTCTCCTGTCACTGACTGGCTGGTTGTCACTCACTCTCCTGTCTCTGACTGGCTGGTTGTCACTCACTCTCCTGTCTCTGACTGGCTGGTTGTCACTCAATCTCCTGTCTCTGACTGGCTGGTTGTCACTCACTCTCCTGTCTCTGACTGGCTGGTTGTCACTCACTCCCCTGTCTCTGACTGGCTGGTTGTCACTCAATCTCCTGTCTCTGACTGGCTGGTTGTCACTCACTCCCCTGTCTCTGACTGGCTGGTTGTCACTCACTCCCCTGTCTCTGACTGGCTGGTTGTCACTCACTCTCCTGTCTCTGACTGTCTGGTTGTCACTCACTCTCTTGTCTCTGACTGTCTGGATGTCACTCACTCTCCTGTCTCTGACTGGCTGGTTGTCACTCACTCTCCTGTCTCTGACTGGCTGGTTGTCATTCACTCTCCTGTCTCTGACTGGCTGGTTGTCACTCACTCTCCTGTCTCTGACTGGCTGGTTGTCACTCACTCTCCTGTCTCTGACTGGCTGGTTGTCACTCACTCTCCTGTCTCTGACTGGCTGGTTGTCACTCACTCTCCTGTCTCTGACTGGCTGGTTGTCACTCACTCTCCTGTCTCTGACTGGCTGGTTGTCACTCACTCTCCTGTCTCTGACTGGCTGGTTGTCACTCACTCCCCTGTCTCTGACTGGCTGGTTGTCACTCACTCTCCTGTCTCTGACTGGCTGGTTGTCACTCACTCTCTTGTCTCTGACTGGCTGGATGTCACTCTCCTGTCTCTGACTGGCTGGTTGTCACTCACTCTCTTGTCTCTGACTGGCTGGTTGTCACTCACTCTCCTGTCTCTGACTGGCTGGTTGTCACTCACTCTTTTGTCTCTGACTGGCTGATTGTCACTCACTCTCTTGTCTCTGACTGGCTGGTTGTCACTCACTCTCCTGTCTCTGACTGGCTGGTTGTCACTCACTCTCCTGTCTCTGACTGGCTGAGTGGAAACAATTGCAGAAAACAACCTGGTCAAAACAGTGCAGATAACAACCTGGTCAAAACAATGTGCAGATAACAACCTGGTCAAAACAGTGCAGATAACAACCTGGTCAAAACAGTGCAGATAACAACCTGGTCAAAACAATGTGCAGATAACAACCTGGTCAAAACAGTGCAGATAACAACCTGGTCAAAACAGTGTGCAGATAACAACCTGGTCAAAACAGTGTGCAGATAACAACCTGGTCAAAACAGTGTGCAGATAACAACCTGGTCAAAACAGTGTGCAGATAACAACCTGGTCAAAACAGTGTGCAGATAACAACCTGGTCAAAACAGTGCAGATAACAACCTGGTCAAAACAGTGCAGATAACAACCTGGTCAAAACAGTGTGCAGATAACAACCTGGTCAAAACAGTGTGCAGATAACAACCTGGTCAAAACAGTGTGCAGATAACAACCTGGTCAAAACAGTGTGCAGATAACAACCTGGTCAAAACAGTGTGCAGATAACAACCTGGTCAAAACAGTGTGCAGATAACAACCTGGTCAAAACAGTGTGCAGATAACAACCTGGTCAAAACAGTGTGCAGATAACAACCTGGTCAAAACAGTGTGCAGATAACAACCTGGTCAAAACAGTGCAGATAATAACCTGGTCAAAACAGTGTGCAGGTTGGACCAAAAGGGCTGATATGACATCCACTACTATAAATACAAACAAAATAGTGTGTTCAATCAGTTAAACAAAGCATAATCATTATAATTGTACGTGATACACTCAGCATACAAGAAAAAACATGTTTGACTATGTGTGCGTGTGAGAGTTATGCTTCATGGAGGGGCTTATTGGGTCGTTTGGTTCATCAGGTTGACCCCCAGTCTTAATGGAGGGGGTTATTGGGTCGTTTGGTTCATCAGGTTGACCCCCAGCCTTCATGGAGGAGATTATTGGGTCGTTTGGTTCATCAGGCTGACCCCCAGTCTTCATGGAGGAGATTATTGGGTCGTTTGGTTCATCAGGCTGACCCCCAGTCTTCATGGGGGGGGTTATTGGGTCGTTTGGTTCATCAGGTTGACCCCCAGTCTTCATGGAGGAGGTTATTGGGTCGTTTGGTTCATCAGGTTGACCCCCAGTCTTCATGGAGGGGATTATTGGGTCGTTTAGTTCATCAGGTTGAACCCCAGTCTTCATGGGGATTATTGGGTCGTTTGGTTCATCAGGTTGACCCCCAGTCTTCATGGGGATTATTGGGTCGTTTGGTTCATCAGGTTGACCCCCAGTCTTCATGGGGATTATTGGGTCGTTTGGTTCATCAGGCTGACCCCCAGTCTTCATGGGGATTATTGGGTCGTTTGGTTCATCAGGTTGACCCCCAGTCTTCATGGAGGAGGTTATTGGGTCGTATGGTTCATCAGGCTGACCCCCAGTCTTCATGGAGGGGACTATTGGGTCGTTTAGTTCATCAGGTTGAACCCCAGTCTTCATGGGGATTATTGGGTCGTTTGGTTCATCAGGTTGAACCCCAGTCTTCATGGGGCTTATTGGGTCGTATGGTTCATCAGGTTGACCCCCAGTCTTCATGGAGGGGACTATTGGGTCGTTTAGTTCATCAGGTTGAACCCCAGTCTTCATGGGGATTATTGGGTCGTTTGGTTCATCAGGTTGAACCCCAGTCTTCATGGGGCTTATTGGGTCGTATGGTTCATCAGGTTGACCCCCAGTCTTCATGGAGGGGCTTATTGGGTCGTTTGGTTCATCAGGTTGAACCCCAGTCTTCATGGGGCTTATTGGGTCGTTTGGTTCATCAGGTTGAACCCCAGTCTTCATGGGGATTATTGGGTCGTTTGGTTCATCAGGCTGACCCCCAGTCTTCATGGAGGGGGTTATTGGGTCGTTTGGTTCATCAGGCTGACCCCCAGTCTTCATGGAGGGGGTTATTGGGTCGTTTGGTTCATCAGGTTGACCCCCAGTCTTCATGGAGGGGGTTATTGGGTCGTTTGGTTCATCAGGTTGACCCCCAGTCTTCATGGGGATTATTGGGTCGTTTGGTTCATCAGGTTGACCCCCAGTCTTCATGGAGGAGATTATTGGGTCGTTTGGTTCATCAGGTTGACCCCCAGTCTTCATGGAGGAGATTATTGGGTCGTTTGGTTCATCAGGCTGACCCCCAGTCTTCATGGGGGGGGTTATTGGGTCGTTTGGTTCATCAGGTTGACCCCCAGTCTTCATGGAGGAGGTTATTGGGTCGTTTGGTTCATCAGGTTGACCCCCAGTCTTCATGGAGGGGATTATTGGGTCGTTTAGTTCATCAGGTTGAACCCCAGTCTTCATGGGGATTATTGGGTCGTTTGGTTCATCAGGTTGACCCCCAGTCTTCATGGGGATTATTGGGTCGTTTGGTTCATCAGGTTGACCCCCAGTCTTCATGGGGATTATTGGGTCGTTTGGTTCATCAGGCTGACCCCCAGTCTTCATGGAGGGGGTTATTGGGTCGTTTGGTTCATCAGGCTGACCCCCAGTCTTCATGGAGGGGGTTATTGGGTCGTTTGGTTCATCAGGTTGACCCCCAGTCTTCATGGGGATTATTGGGTCGTTTGGTTCATCAGGTTGACCCCCAGTCTTCATGGAGGAGATTATTGGGTCGTATGGTTCATCAGGTTGACCCCCAGTCTTCATAGAGGAGATTATTGGGTCGTTTGGTTCATCAGGTTGACCCCCAGTCTTCTTGGGGATTATTGGGTCGTTTGGTTCATCAGGCTGACCCCCAGTCTTCATGGAGGGGGTTATTGGGTCGTTTGGTTCATCAGGTTGACCCCCAGTCTTCATAGAGGAGATTATTGGGTCGTTTGGTTCATCAGGTTGACCCCCAGTCTTCATGGGGATTATTGGGTCGTTTGGTTCATCAGGTTGACCCCCAGTCTTCATGGGGATTATTGGGTCGTTTGGTTCATCAGGCTGACCCCCAGTCTTCATGGAGGGGATTATTGGGTCGTTTGGTTCATCAGGTTGACCCCCAGTCTTCATGGGGGGGGGGGGGGGGGGGGGTTATTGGGTCGTTTGGTTCATCAGATTGACCCCCAGTCTTAATGGAGGGGGTTATTGGGTCGTTTGGTTCATCAGGTTGACCCCCAGTCTTCGCTCGAAGTTATTGAGGGATGATGAGGTTTTGGCAATGTGAAGATAATAATTCCAGAGTACGGTACCTCTGTATCTGATAGAGAATTGACTATATGAGGTATGGCAGTGGGGAGGGTGAAGGTTATCGCAGTGTCCTGTGTTATATAGATGGGATTTCAGAATTAAGCTGGAAGAATCCATTGAAGGGTTTATGTACACTCTCTGGGAGGTATGAGTATTTGTAGAGGAAAATGCATAATTGACGTACATTAATGCCATAAATAGACAAGATATTGAGTTTCTTAAACAGAGGTACAGATGGAGCCAGGTAACTAGAGGTGGCTAGTCTGGCAAATGTATTTTGTATGATGGGTAATTTGTGTAGGTAGGAGGCATATGTACTGGCCCAATATTACAGTAGATGAGATATGGGTAAATCAAGCTATAGAATAGAGAGAGGATATTTCTTACCATTAACACAATCGCAGGATCTCTGAAGAGCAAAAAACAAGAGCTTTTCAATCAAAGCATTTTTATTTATTCAAGTCCACTCAGCGCTTGACATCCACTCACTGTTGTTAAGGTCCCTGAAGCATCCGTGGCGAGGTGTGTTGTCAGGGCTGTGAAGGCTGTGCTGTTGTCATCCGTGGTGAGGTGTGTTGTCAGGGCTGTGAAGGCTGTGCTGCTGTCATCCGTGGTGAGGTGTGTTGTCAGGGCTGTGAAGGCTGTACTGCTGTCATCCGTGGTGAGGTGTGTTGTCAGGGCTGTGAAGGCTGTACTGTTGTCATCCGTGGCGAGGTGTGTTGTCAGGGCTGTGAAGGCTGTACTGTTGTCATCCGTGGTGAGGTGTGTTGTCAGGGCTGTGAAGGCTGTACTGTTGTCATCCGTGGCGAGGTGTGTTGTCAGGGCTGTGAAGGCTGTGCTGTTGTCATCCGTGGTGAGGTGTGTTGTCAGGGCTGTGAAGGCTGTACTGCTGTCATCCGTGGCGAGGTGTGTTGTCAGGGCTGTGAAGGCTGTGCTGCTGTCATCCGTGGTGAGGTGTGTTGTCAGGGCTGTGAAGGCTGTGCTGTTGTCATCCGTGGTGAGGTGTGTTGTCAGGGCTGTGAAGGCTGTACTGTTGTCATCCGTGGTGAGGTGTGTTGTCAGGGCTGTGAAGGCTGTGCTGTTGTCATCCGTGGTGAGGTGTGTTGTCAGGGCTGTGAAGGCTGTGCTGCTGTCATGCTTTAAAGACATGAATAGTAATAAACAAGTGAACTGAAGCCAGATAGTCTGTACGGTTTCACTCATGTTGCCAAAATCAACATGTTTGGTTCCAGATTAAATGGTACCCTATTCCCTATGTAGTGCACTAATTTAGACCAGGGCCCATAGGGAACAGGGTACTGTTTGACCAGGGCCAATAGGGAACAGGGTGCTGTTTCACCAGGGCCTATAGGGAACAGGGTGCTGTTTGACCAGGGCCAATAGGGAACAGGGTGCTGTTTGACAGGGCCTATAGGGAACAGGGTGCTGTTTGACAGGGCCTTTGGGGAACAGGGTGCTGTTTGACCAGGGCCTATAGGGAACAGGGTGCTGTTTGACCAGGGCCCATAGGGAACAGGGTGCTGTTTGAACAGGGCCTATAGGGAACAGGGTGCTGTTTGACCAGGGCCCATAGGGAACAGGGTGCTGTTTGACCAGGGCCCATAGGGAACAGGGTGCTGTTTGACCAGGGTCCATAGGGAACAGGGTGCTGTTTGACCAGGGCCCATAGGGAACAGGGTGCTGTTTGACCAGGGACCAATAGGGAGCAGGGTGCTGTTTGACCAGGGCCTATAGGGAACAGGGTGCTGTTTGACCAGGGCCAATAGGGAACAGGGTGCTGTTTGACCAGGGCCAATAGGGAACAGGGTACTGTTTGACCAGGGCCTATAGGGAACAGGGTACTGTTTGACCAGGGCCTATAGGGAACAGGGTACTGTTTGACCAGGGCCCATAGGGAACAGGGTGCTGTTTGACCAGGGCCCATAGGGAACAGGGTACTGTTTGACCAGGGCCCATAGGGAACAGGGTGCTGTTTGACCAGGGCCCATAGGGAACAGGGTACTGTTTGACCAGGGCCCATAGGGAACAGGGTGCTGTTTGACCAGGGCCCATAGGGAACAGGGTGCTGTTTGACCAGGGCCCATAGGGAACCGGGTGCTGTTTGACCAGGGCCTATAGGGAACAGGGTGCTGTTTGACCAGGGCCCATAGGGAACAGGGTGCTGTTTGACCAGGGCCTATAGGGAACAGGGTGCTGTTTGACCAGGGCCCATAGGGAACAGGGTGCTGTTTGACCAGGGCCTATAGGGAACAGGGTGCTGTTTGACCAGGGCCCATAGGGAACAGGGTGCTGTTTGACCAGGGCCCATAGGGAACAGGGTGCTGTTTGACCAGGGCCCATAGGGAACAGGGTGCTGTTTGACCAGGGCCTATAGGGAACAGGGTGCTGTTTGACCAGGGCCCATAGGGAACAGGGTGCTGTTTGACCAGGGCCTATAGGGAACAGGGTACTGTTTGACCAGGGCCCATAGGGAACAGGGTGCTGTTTGACCAGGGCCCAATAGGGAACACATACATTGTGTTAAATCCTTCAATTTACTGGAATGTTCTCTATCTCAAAAGTAATGAAAGCCGTTTCATAACTTGACCAATCTCTGTCTCGATCAATACAGAGGTGAAACTGTCGGCTTGTACAAGGCTGACAGACTAAAAGGCGTGTGGTATTTGTGGTGGCCTTGACTCGGGGGAACTCATTCAACAGCGGTGTACTGGATTTCTTAGGTACAGTATGTCTAAAATGAGTGGAGATGTCAGTTCAACTTCTAGTTTTGATTTACATTTGGTTGAGTTGTCAACTAATGTGAATTCAACGTGAATTCAATGTGAAATCAACAACAACAAAATGACCCCATGTCATTGGATAGAGTTTCAAAGTTGGGTGAAAAAACCCGAAATGCCCTGATGTTGTTGACTTGATGCAAATCCAATTAGTTTTCCACGTTGAACATCATCACATTAATGTTTGGGGTTGAAATGATGTGAAAACAACATTGATTCAACTAGTTTTTGCCCCGTGGGGAGGAAGAGTATAGTGGGGAATCAGAGAGACAGTGATATATATAGATAGATAGATAGATAGATAGATAGATAGAGAGAGAGAGAGAGAGAGAGAGAGAGAGAGAGAGAGAGAGAGAGAGAGAGAGAGAGAGAGAGAGAGAGAGAGAGAGAGAGAGAGAGAGAGAGAGAGAGAGAGAGAGAGAGAGAGAGAGAGAGAGAGAGAGAGAGAGAGAGAGAGAGAGAGAGAGAGAGAGAGAGAGAGAGAGAGAGAGAGCGCACGTAAAACACATCACTTTTCAACCACATACATATTTCTCCATCACCATGTATGAGATGAGAAAAAGAGGGAGGGAGAAAGGGAGATTGAGAGAAGAGGGAGAGACTGAGCATCCTTTTGACCGTCCTCTCCTCATCCTCTTCTTTCTCTTTTCTCTCTTTTTCTGTCTGTCTCTCCTCCTAGAACACATAAAAACATCCCTTTTGAACCACATACACATTTCTCCATCACCTAAATCTCTTACCATTTATGAGATGAGAGAAAGAGGTGGGTAGAAATAGAGATTGAGAGAAGAGGAATAGAGAGGAAGAGGGAGAGACTGAGTATTCTTCTGACAGTCCTCTCATCCTCTCCTCTCTGCCATCTGGCTCGGAGGCTCCTCTTGTCCCCTCTTGTCCATGTCTTTTCACAGGGGACAAAACACAACACCAAACCATAACTCTGAAGAAGTTATAAAGTACGCTTTTTATCTGTCAAATAGCAATCACTCTGTTTTTAGTTTTTCTCAACACCTCCTCTTCATCTGTCATTAGATGTTGGTAGAAATAATTGCGGCTCCAGTATTTCCCTTCAGGGGAAACCACTGTGGTAGGCGTTTGTGCTTCACAGAAGTGGAAAACATATCGTCCTGGAGGAATTTAAACTCAGGCTGAGTCTGGCCCCAGACCCAACATGATGAATGACCCTCACAGGGAGGAATGAGAGAGAAGGGGGGGCTGAGAGAGAGAGGAGAGAGAGAGGAGAGAGAGAGTGATTTGGGATGAGGAGTAGAAGAGAGAGAAGAACCTCATGCAGGTGGATGCATGGCGATGGTGTTCTGCACCAACTGAAGCTAATGTTTCCCTTCAGATAGTTACTCCATAAGTTGTGTATCTCCCTCTCTCTTCCTCTCTTCCTCCACCTCATCCTATCTCCTTCCTCCTCTCTCCCTCCTCTTCCTCTTTCCCTCCTCCTCTTCATCTTCCTCTCCATCCTCCTCCTCTTCCTCTATCTTCCTCTTATCATGACAAATATCTACAGTATACTGCATTATCAGGACAAATTGCTACAGTATATTGCATTATCAGGACAAATATCAACAGTATACTGCATTATCAGGACAAATATCTACAGTATACTGCATTATCAGAACAAGTATCTACAGTATACTGCATTATCAGGACAAATATCTACAGTATACATCATTATAATAACAAGTATCTACAGTATACTGCATTATCAGAACAAATATCTACAGTATACTGCATTATCAGGACAAGTATCTACAGTATACTGCATTATCAGAACAAATATCTACAGTATACTGCATTATCAGAACAAGTATCTACAGTATACTGCATTATCAGAACAAGTATCTACAGTATACTGCATTATCAGGACAAGTATCTACAGTATACATCATTATACTGTAATAACAAGTATCTACAGTATACTGCATTATCAGGACAAATATCTACAGTATACATCATTATACTGTAATAACAAGTATCTACAGTATACTGCATTATCAGGACAAATATCTACAGTATACATCATTATAATAACAAGTATCTACAGTATACTGCATTATCAGGACAAGTATCTACAGTATACTGCATTATCAGGACAAATTGCTACAGCATATTGCATTATCAGGACAAATATCAACAGTATACTGCATTATCAGGACAGGTATCTACAGTATACTGCATTATCAGGACAAGTATCTACAGTATACATCATTATACTGTAATAACAAGTATCTACAGTATACTGCATTATCAGGACAGGTATCTACAGTATACATTATTATAATAACAAGTATCTACAGTATACTGCATTATCAGGACAAGTATCTACAGTATACTGCATTATCAGGACACCTGCATTATAAGGACATGGAAATCCCACCTGTATTTATTAAGGACATGTCATCCTTCTTCTGAGGTTAATGCAAGTCAGCTGGACTGGACCTCTGAGGTACCCTGAGGTGATCTGCTGGTTAATGAAGTAATAAGGTTTAAGGTGGGTGGTATATTGCCCATATACCATAAACCCCAGTGGTGTCTTATTGCTATTGCAAACTTTTTATCAACATAAATACAACAGTAATAAGTATTTTTGCGTCATACCGTGGTATATTGTCTGATATACACACGGCTGAAATGCTGTTTCAGCCAATCAGCATCCAGACCCAAACTACCCGGTTTAAAATGTGACATAAGGAGCCAGTAAAGAGAGGGAGACCACTAATTGTTGGCTAGCTCCATCCTCCATGCTATTAGCTCCACTGGCTAGCTCCATGCTATTAGCTCCACTGGATAACTCCATGCTGTTAGCGCCACTGGCTAGCTTCCTGCTGTTAGCTCCACTGGCTAGCTCCACGCTGTTAACTCCACTGGCTAGCTCCCTGCTGTTAGCTCCACTGGCTAGCTCCATGCTGTTAACGCCACTGGCTAGCTCCATGTTGTTAGCTCCACTGGCTAACTCCATGCTGTTAACTCCACTGGCTAACTCCATGCTCTTAGCTCCACTGGCTAGCTCCATGCTGTTATCTCCAATATCTTAATCTCTCACTCTCTAACTCTCTGACTCTCTGACTCTCACTCTCTCTGTCTCTCACTCCCCCCCTCTTTCTAGCTCTCTCTCTTGCTCCCTCTCTATTCCTGTCAGATCGGGAGCCAGAGTCTCCTCTCCTCTCTGTTTACCCACCACACAACAACACTCACAGGGGAGCCATGATGCTAAGAGGAGAGGGATGAAAGGTGTGAAGGACATTCCCTCACTCTATTCCTCCGTCCATCTCTTATAGGTCCTCCTATCCCCCGAGCTACAACACTCACTACGATTCCCTGATTCCCTTCACAGCCTTCTGGCTTAGTACCACAGCTGTCTGTCTGCTTGTCTGTCTGTCGAAAGAGCCCTCCCATTTAGATTGGTTGAATTAACTAACACAGCTAACAGCTTTGGCACGACAGCTCTGTGTGTTGGCTTCATCAACCTTTGTATGGATTAGGCCTATCTATGTGGAAAAATGCATTCCCATTCAAAATCCTATTTTCCATAACCCTAAACTTAACCCTTAAACTAACCTTAACCCCAACCCCTAACTCTTAACCTAACTCATAACCCTACCCTTAACTCTAACCTTAATCCCCAAACCCTAAATCTAACCTTTCAGACAAAAATAGCATTTTAGCAAATTCAAGACATGAAACAAGTCATGACTTTCCTGAAATGTCTTGTTTTCCTTCCTTGTCAGGACATTGTGGTCACCTGTCAGGACATTGTGGTCACCTGTCAGGACATTGTGGTCACTTGTCAGGACATTGTGGTCACTTGTCAGGACATTGTGGTCCTGATAATGTAGGAAAACATGTCTACACACACAGACACACACCTGGCAGTGTGGTGCCATGATAACAACCTCTCCCTCAACGTGATCAAGACAAAGGAGATGATTGTGGACTACAGGAAAAGGAGGACCGATCACACCCCCATTCTCATCGACAGGGCTGTAGTGGAGCAGGTTGAGAGCTTCAAGTTCCTTGGTGTCCACATCACCAACGAACTATCATGGTCCAAGCACACCAAGACAGTCGTGAAGACGGCATAACTATGCCTATTCCCCTTCAGGAGACTACAAAGATTTGGCATGGGTCAACAGATCCTCAAAAAGTTATACAGGATGCACCATCGAGGGCATCCTGACTGGTTGCATCACCGCCTGGTATGGCAACTACTCGGCTTCCGACTGCAAGGCACTTCACTGTGTTAGCAGTTGATGTTATTCTTCAATAACACAGACCCTAAAGCAAATCAGGGGGAGAAAAATAGGTTTATTCAAAGAGAACAAATCCTAGTTGTTATGCTGGGAATTAGATGGTCATTCTTCCCTGTCCTCAATGATTCTCCTCCACAGAACAAAGGCACAGGATGTAATTTATAATTTATAGTCTGTGTGGTTGACCAATTAGAATTCTTTGCAGTAAAATTGGGCCAATGGCCAAATACCAAGTATCCTGTTTCAGGCCCAATGTATAGACAATTCAGACCAATGAGAACTTGCCACATGTAGCTGTGAGTCCTGGACTGAAATTCCTGAACAGCTTCTAAACAGATGTTGAACTGAAAAACAACTATTTCCATTGATTGTTGATTCCCTCTTGACCTCTAGTCCTCTGCGTTGTGTATTTATCTTCGATTATTCTTACAAGAGGGTAGTGCGTACGGCCCAGTACATCACTGGGGCCAAGCTTCCTGCCATCCATGACCTCTATACCAGGCGGTGTCAGAGGAAGGCCCTAAAAATTGCCAAAGACTCCAGCCACCCTAGTCATAGACTGTTCTCTCTGCTACCGTACGGCAAGTGGTACTGGAGCCCCGGTACTATGTCCAAAATACGTCTTACCAGCTTCTGCCCCCAAGCCATGAGACTCCTGAACATCTAATCAAATGGCCACCCAGACTACTTGCATTGTATGTGTGTCCCACATTTTTACGCTGCTGCGTCCCTCTGTTTATTATCTATGCATAGTCACTTTAATAACTCTACCTACATGTATATATTACCTTAATTACCTTGACTAACCGGTGCCCCCGCACATTGACTCTGTACCGGTACCCCTTGTATATAGCCTCCACATTGACTCTGTACCGGTACCCCCTGTATATAGCCACCACATTGACTCTGTACCGGTACCCCCTGTATATAACCTCCACATTGACTCTGTACCGGTACCCCCTGTATATAGCCTCCACATTGACTCTGTACCGGTACCCCCTGTATATAGCCACGTTACTGTTATTTTATTTTTGCTCTTTAATTATTCATTTTTCTATTTCCTTAATTTTTTCTTAATTAATTTTTTACTTAATTTTTTACAAGTTTATTTTAGCAAATACTTTCTTAACACTTATTTTTCTTAAAACGGCATTGTTGGTTAAGGGCTTGTAAGTAAGCATTTCACTGTGGGGTCTACACCTGTTGTATTCGGCGCATGTGACAAATAACATTTGATTTGATTTTTTTTATTTGATTCATATATGGAACTACTGAAATGGTCTCCCCATTCTGCAGATGGTTTGAGATGAGGTACCATGGTCTGCCTTTCATTCCATCCCTGCAGATGGTTTGAGATGAGGTCCCTTGGTCTGCCTTTCATTCCATCCCTGCAGATGGTTTGAGATGAGGTCCCTTGGTCTGCCTTTCATTCCATCCCTGCAGATGGTTTGAGATGAGGTTCCTCGGTCTGCCTTTCATTCAATCCCTGCAGATGGTTTGAGATGAGGTAGCATGGTCTGCCTTTCATTCCATCCCTGCAGATGGTTTGAGATGAGGTTCCTCGGTCTGCCTTTCATTCCATCCCTGCAGATGGTTTGAGATGAGGTTCCATGGTCTGCCTTTCATTACATCCCTGCAGATGGTTTGAGATGAGGTAACATGGTCTGCCTTTCATTCCATCCCTGCAGATGGTTTGAGATGAGGTCCTTTGGTCTGCCTTTCATTCTATCCCTGCAGATGGTTTGAGATGAGGTACCATGGTCTGCCTTTCATTCTATCCCTGCAGATGGTTTGAGATGAGGTACCATGGTCTGCCTTTCATTCTATCCCTGCAGATGGTTTGAGATGAGGTTCCATGGTCTGCCTTTCATTCCATCCCTGCAGATGGTTTGAGATGAGGTACCATGGTCTGCCTTTCATTACATCCCTGCAGATGGTTTGAGATGAGGTTCCATGGTCTGCCTTTCATTCTATCCCTGCAGATGGTTTGAGATGAGGTCCCTCGGTCTGCCTTTCATTCTATCCCTGCAGATGGTTTGAGATGAGGTACCACGGTCTTTCTGGGCATTGGTCTGTGGCTATTTCAGCTTTTACAGGAAAAGGGGAGAGGAGGGCATATATCTTGTTTTTCTTGCCAGATGGCCCCAGAAATATAAGCTGTTTAGCTTGTTTGATGGATCAAATGAAAGTGCCATATAAAGGACTGGATTGGATTGGGATCTGAACAACTGTGTCGGTGTGTCTTCAGGCTGTGCTGTCGACCTTCAACCAAAGTTATTGTTGTAAGAGCCAAACCTTTTGGGACATTTTCAGTCACATTTTCACATAAATAGTGACATCACAGCATAATTGGATTGTTGTACAATGGAGGTTGAGGATGAGGTTGAGGATGAGGATGAGGATGAGGTTGAGGATGAGGTTGAGGATGAGGTTGAGGATGAGGTTGAGGATGAGGTTGAGGATGAGGTTGAGGATGAGGTTGAGGATGAGGTTGAGGATGAGGTTGAGGATGAGGATGAGGATGAGGTTGAGGATGAGGTTGAGGATGAGGTTGAGGATGAGGTTGAGGATGAGGTTGAGGATGAGGTTGAGGATGAGGTTGAGGATGAGGTTGAGGATGAGGTTGAGGATGAGGTTGAGGATGAGGTTGAGGATGAGGTTGAGGATGAGGTTGAGGATGAGGTTGAGGATGAGGTTGAGGATGAGGTTGAGGATGAGGTTGCGGATGAGGTTGCGGATGAGGTTGCGGATGAGGTTGAGGTTGAGGATGAGGATCTGTGAATGGAAGATTTTTTTAAAACTTCTATATGAGAACCACAACATTTCCAGAACACATCACCCATCTAATGTTTTCATACTGTCTCACTAATCTGGTTGCCAATTGTTTACCTTTGTAGATATAATTTCTTGTAAACTGAACAAAAAATGTAAACACAACATAAGAAGTGTTGGTTCCATCTTTTATGAGCTGAAATAAAAGATCCCAGAAAAGTTCAATACGCACAAATAAAAATGGCTTTATGTCCCTGTTAGTGAGCATTTCTCCAAGATTATCCATTCACCTGACAGGTGTGGTATATCAAGAAACTGATTAAACAGCATGATCATTACACAGGTGCCACTTGTACTGGGGACAATAAAAAGCCACTCTAAAATGTACAGTTTTGTCACACAACACAATGCCACAGAGCATGCAAATTGGCATACTGACTGCAGGAATGTCCACCAGAGCTGTTGTAAAGAGAATTTAATGTTCATTTATCTACCATAAACCACCACCAACGTTGTTTTAGAACATTTGACGTCTAACTGGCCTCACCACCGCAGACCACGTGTAACCACGCCAGCCCAGGACCTCCACATCCGGCTTCTTCACCTGCGGGATCGTTCGAGACCAGTCACCCGGACAGCTGATTATACTGAGGATTATTTCTGTCTGTAATAAAGCCCTTTTGTTTGGAAAAAATGAATTCCGATTGGCTGGGCCTGGTTCCCCAGTGGGTGGGCCTATGCCCTCCCAGGCCCATCAACGGCTACGCCCCTGCCTAGGCATGTGAAATCCCTAGATTAGGGCCTAATGAATTTATTTCAATTGACTGATTTCCTTATATGAGCAGTAGCTCCGTAAAATAGTTGAAATTGTTGCATGTTGCGTTTATATTTTTGTTCAGTATAAACTGTTAGGCGTTTACTCTTCTAGAGCGTTATTAAGTGAAAGAACTGAAGGGCTGTTCACACTACCAAGGAGAACACATCAGACTGATTGTTGGTCTGTACAGTAGGGGGTTGTTTGTCAACTGTTCTTTCACTTCCTGTCGGCGTGGTGTGTTATAGGGACCGGACCACCCGTCGGTCGGTGACTAACGGCTGTCATTTTCATCCGTTTCTACATGCAGAATTGGGTTGCACTTGGTTTGACAATTACATCTATCACTCTGTTCAGAGGTGCTAAGTACTTTCGGACCTCAGACGCACAACAATCCTACTGGTTTATCCGGGCCTTAAACTAATCAGAGCCGATCCAAGCTGTAGGGGAGAGAGGGGTGAGTTGAGCGACACTTGTTTCTAGGAAACCATGCACAAAATGTATAATTTGACTAAATATTTAAGAAGAGGTCATAATTTCATGGAGTCTGGGAAGGAAGAAACCACATGGTAAAATTGGTAAGCAAGTTAAATCAAAAATATATATTTTCACCCCCAAAAATTATAAAACTGATTTTCACCAATTCAAATGAATTTATTGTGTTAGTGGTTTCATGATTCTTGTAACTAAACCAAATATATTTCTTTATTCAATTATTTTACTTTTAGATTTGTGTGTATTGTTGTGAATTGTTAGATACTACTGCACTGTTGGAACTAGGAACACAAGCATTTAGTTAGATACTACTGGACTGTTGGAACTAGGAACACAAGCATTTAGTTAGATACTACTGCACTGTTGGAACTAGGAACACAAGCATTTAGTTAGATACTACTACACTGTTGGAACTAGGAACACAAGCATTTAGTTAGATACTACTGCACTGTTGGAGCTAGGAACACAAGCATTTAGTTAGATACTACTGCACTGTTGGAACTAGGAACACAAGCATTTAGTTAGATACTACTGCACTGTTGGAGCTAGGAACACAAGCATTTCACTACACCCGTAATAACATCTGCTAAATATGTGTATGTGACCAATACCATCTGCTAAATATGTAAATGTGACCAATAACATTTGATTTCAAAGGGCGTCCTTGTAGCTGTGTTAATATAGTTGAGAAAGTTGAGCCAACGGCCATTATTTCCAGACATACACAACATCCTGAGATGTATGTAGATAGTGTATTTTTGTTATAAAGAACACTGTACATCTATCCCTCTCTGGCTCCACAACCTCTGTCCTCTTAACCTCTGCTAACAGGGACACCTTCCTTCTAATAGGGACGCCTTCCTTCTAGCAGGGACACCTTCCTTCTAACAGGGACACCTTCCTGCTAACAGGGACACCTTCCTGCTAACAGGGACACCTTCCTTCTAACAGGGACACCTTCCTTCTAACAGGGACACCTTCCTTCTAACAGGGACACCTTCCTGCTAACAGGGACACCTTCCTTCTAACAGGGACACCTTCCTTCTAACAGGGACACCTTCCTTCTAACAGGGACGCCTTCCTTCTAACAGGGACACCTTCCTTCTAACAGGGACACCTTCCTTCTAACAGGGACACCTTCCTTCTAACAGGGACACCTTCCTTCTAACAGGGACACCTTCCTTCTAATAGGGACACCTTCCTTCTAACAGGGACACCTTCCTTCTAACAGGGACACCTTCCTTCTAACAGGGACACCTTCCTTCTAACAGGGACACCTTCCTTCTAATAGGGACACCTTCCTTCTAACAGGGACACCTTCCTTCTAATAGGGACGCCTTCCTTCTAACAGGGACACCTTCCTTCTAATAGGGACACCTTCCTTCTAACAGGGACACCTTCCTTCTAAGACCAACACACCCCCAACAACCTCAAAGGGAGTCTGAGCCAAGACAACACAACCCGCATACCCCAGGACAAGACAACCCTTATACCCCTGGACAAGACAACCCCCACACCCCTGGACAACACAACCCTCACACCCCTGGACAACCCTCATACCCCTGTACAACACAACCCCCACACCCCTGGACAACACAACCCCCCCACCCCTGGATAACACAACCCCCACACCCCTGGACAACACAACCCCCACACCCCTGGACAACACAACCCCCCACACCCCTGGACAACACAACCCCCACACCCCTGGACAACACAACCCCCACACCCCTGGACAACACAACCCCCACACCCCTGGACAACACAACCCCCACACCCCTGGACAACACAACCCCCCACACCCCTGGACAACACAACCCCCCACACCCCTGGACAACACAACCCCCCACACCCCTGGACAACACAACCCCCACACCCCTGGACAACACAACCCCCACACCCCTGGACAACACAACCCCCACACCCCTGGACAACACAACCCCCCACACCCCTGGACAACACAACCCCCACACCCCTGGACAACACAACCCCCACACCCCTGGACAACACAACCCCCACACCCCTGGACAACACAACCCCCCACACCCCTGGACAACACAACCCCCACACCCCTGGACAACACAACCCCCCACACCCCTGGACAACACAACCCCCCACACCCCTGGACAACACAACCCCCCACACCCCTGGACAACACAACCCCCCACACCCCTGGACAACACAACCCCCCACACCCCTGGACAACACAACCCCCCACACCCCTGGACAACACAACCCCCCACACCCCTGGACAACACAACCCCCACACCCCTGGACAACACAACCCCCACACCCCTGGACAACACAACCCCCACACCCCGGGACAACACAACCCCCACACCCCTGGACAACACAGCCCCCACACCCCTGGACAACACAACCCCCACACCCCTGGACAACACAACCCCCACACCCCTGGACAACACAACCCCCACACCCCTGGACAACACAACCCCCACACCCCTGGACAACACAACCCCCCACACCCCTGGACAACACAACCCCCACACCCCAGGACAACACAACCCCCCATACCCCTGGACAACACAACCCCCCCACACCCCTGGACAACACAACCCCCACACCCCTGGACAACACAACCCCCACACCCCTGGACAACACAACCCCCCACACCCCTGGACAACACAACCCCCACACCCCTGGACAACACAACCCCCCATACCCCTGGACAACACAACCCCCCACACCCCAGGACAACCCCATCAGCCTGAGAAAAGGACCAGCAAACCCCCATGACCTCTACCCAGAGAGACAGTTATGCTTCCAGTAGCATCCATGGGAAGCACCCACATGTCCCATCCAACAGAACTACAGCAGAGATCCAGAACAGTCAGCAGAGAGAATCCCAGGAGCTCAGCCAGCGACCTATGCTGAGATAACCCGTAGGTCTGCAAAAACCCTGCAGCATCTCTAATCTTAATCAGAGAAGACAACATCATCATCATCTTTCGTCGAGTGACGCATTCGTCTTAGTTTGATTCATTTTATTGTTATTATTTAATCATGTCTCTGGTGCAGACAGAATAACAGATACTAAAGGCTTCTCCATGGAAACATCCGTAGCTTGCTACCCGTAATAGCCGTGCTCAGAGCGTGGGGAGAAACTCATCAACTCACATATGAATAATTTCAGAGACATGGTTGAATAACAACATTTCAGACACGGAGTTAAAAATGTCAGAGTGACATAGACTAAATACACTGGAATAGAATATAGTATATACATATGAGATGAGTAAAGCAAAAATATGTCAACATTATTAAAGTCACTAGTGTTCCATTATTAAAGTGGCCAGTGATTTCAAGTCTATGTAAATGGGGCAGCAGCCTCTAAGGTGCAGGGTTGAGTAACCGGCTGGTGGCTGCCTACTATAGTGACCGCTATTTAACAGTCTGATGGTCTTGAGATGGAAGCTGTTTTTCAGTCTCTCGGTCCCTGCTTTGAAGCACATGTATTGACCTCGCCCTCTAGATGATAGTGGGGTGAACAGGCAGTGGCTCGGGTGGTTGTTGTCCTTGATAATCATTTTGGCCTTCCTGTGACATTTACAGACCACCAAAATACCCCAGTAGGCTCCCTAAACAATATTATCACCAACATTTATTCAATGATTATCTTAGGTGACTTTATTAAGAATTTGCTGTGTTTAAAATCCTCTGCTAACGATAGAAACACTATTAAAAATCTGTTTTTTATTCAATTAATTAAAGATCCAACAAGTGTCAAATCCAGAAACTCATAATGGGATTTTGCTGGATTGGCTCTTGGTGACACGTCCTGACAGGATTCTAAATGCAGGTGATCTTCCAGACTGTATCAGTGATCATTACATGATCTACTACGGTGACACGTCCTGACAGGATTCTAAATGCAGGTGATCTTCCAGACTGTTTCGGTGATCATTACATCATCTACTA